>NC_142064.1:67758333-68122500 GCF_059756535.1 Pantherophis guttatus
CTTAAAAAGGACGTACTTAAAATGTGGATGAAAAAACTAACATTTTAAATGTTATTTTAAACATTACTGAAACAATATATCTAGGATTTTTTTGTGTTATTACTTTTAGGAAATACAGCAGCAAAGGGCAGCTCAGAAATTGATATATACCTTCAATCAAATGAAGCCCCATAGCATTCCATATACTCCCAGGTATGAAAAATGTGTTTCTAGGAATAAAATGTTGAATATAAATGTTAATTTATATATATTTTAATTGTTTTTAATATCTGTATTTCATGTTTTTAATTCTGGCTGTGTACCACCCTGAGACCTCAGGGAGAAGGGCGGTATATAAATTGAAAAATAAATAAATAAATAAATAAATAAATAAATAAATAAATAAATAAATAAACAAACAAACACTAAATTTATTCATTCTATATACAATATGTTGATTTAATTAATAATATCTGTCAGTAATAGAGAGGCAGATACAATCCTGCCCTAAAATTCCAACAATTATTAGAGGAACAGACAACTATTTATTCACATGTTTTACATATTATTACAGTCTATATTCCATTGAAACGGAAACTGTGACAAATTTTATTTTCTTGGGCTCTAAGATCTCTGCAGACAGTGACTGCAGCCATGAAATTAAAAGATGCTTTCCTCCTTGGGAGGAAAAGTATGGCATAGCTATAAAACCAGAGTCAAAGCTATGGTTTTCCCAGTATGGACTATAAGGAAGGCAGAATGCTGAAGAATTGATGCTTTTGAATTATGGTGCTGGAGAAGACTCTTGAGAGTCCCTTGGACTGCAAAGAGGTCAAATCAGTCAGTTCTAAAGGAAATCAACCCTGATTGTTCTTTGGAAGAACAGAAATTGAAACTGAAGCTCAAATACTTTGGTCACTTAATGAGAAGTGAGGACTCATTGGAAAAGACCCTGATGTTGGGAAAAAATGAAGGCAAAAGGACAAGGGGACAGTAGAACATGAGATGGTTAGATAGTGTCATCGACACAATGAACATAAATTTGAGCAAATTCCAGGAGACAGTAAAGGAGAGAGTGTGCCATGGTCCATCAGGTCACAAAGAGTCAGACATGACAGTGACTGAACAGCAACAACAATATTACATCATTCCTCCGCTTCCATCTCTTTATATAATGACCACCAAAACCTGACGTTACAAACAAGATACCGCTTTTCAGGACTGTAATAAATCCTAAAGGGATGATCCATCATATTAGATATTTATTCAGGGAATACAGTTAATTTGGGGCTTATTTCAACTCTCTGTCTCTCTCTGTCTTTCTGTCTCTCTCTCTCTGTCTGTCTGTCTGTCTGTCTGTCTCTCTCTCTCTCTCTCTCTCACACACACACATCGTACACGCACACACTCTATCTTATATATCTATTTATCTTGTTCCTTTTGTTCAGTTCAGTGCTGACAAAATTGCTCAAGTCAGATAGCAGTATGGCAAGATAAAATCCTTTTAAAGTGTGTACATTATTTTTTTCCTGATACTACTTCAAGCTTCTCCATTCATCTATATTCATTTAATGAGCAACATCAAAATTTCATTCTAAATATTTAAAATGGAGATTTATTTGATTTACAAGATAATAAGAAATACAAGACACGCTTTTAATTCTGTGAATAGCGATTTCATTTGAGTATCCAACTTCAGAATTAACAGGAAAGACTACATTGGATTAAGCCCGGTAGAAAGTAACCATGTAGGAATTAACAAAAGTATCAGAAAACTGCTGATTATTGCCAAAAAAAAGGGGATGTGCTAATAGTTTTATGAGAGCCAATCACTTCTTATATGTTTACCTGGGAATCACCAATGAATCTTCTAAACTGCAATTATTGTATTTTTATTCTGTTGTTAAACTGCCAGTGGTGATTTGTCCTCTGTAATTTGTTTGTGAGGATTATGATAATAGATTTTCTCAAAGTGGTGCCAATTTTCCCATCAAGTTTGGAGATTTTATGAAATTCTGTCTGAAAATTAGGTCTTCATTAACTCTTAGATTAATTATCGCGTGACATCTTTTTGGCTAAAGTCCTAAACTTACTTTTTGGGAATACATGCCATTTAATTCCATTTAATTCAATTAGGTTTATTTCTGCATAGACACGGATAGGATAACATTTTAACATGTATTCTGCACATACTTATGTTTTTGAATGTTGTTAAAATTATGATGTTGATGAAAGTTGTACGTGAGATTAGTACCCTTTATTCATCAAAAGCAGTGTGAAAAATACCTCCTGAAAAAAATGCTCTCATTTCTTTTCAGATTCCTTGAAGTCTTTTTAATTTATTGCCATTCAGCCAATCAGTGGCTGACAATAGAGAAATATATGACAGGAGAATTCCGCAAGTACAATAACAACAATGGGGATGAAATCACACCTAGCAATTTGCTGGAAGAAGTTATGCTGGCTTTTTCTCACTGGAGTTATGAATATACCCGAGGAGAACTTCTTGTATTAGATTTGCAAGGTGAGTAAAAAAGACTGTACCATGAAAATTAGTAAAATCAAAGCTAGAAAAATCGCATATGACACTTGAATGGCTAATACATCTATTTGGGTGTCAGTATTTGTGGACTATATATAGTTTATCAGATACAAGAAATATTCTACGAATACAGTCGATAATATATATATGTATGTGTGCACGCGCACACACACACACACACACACACACAGAGAAAAACACACAAACACATAGGCACACAAACATCCATCTATTGTTAGTGGTTGAATGATTAACAATGACTTCTAGACCTGTGTGTATGCATCTATAGAAGATTGTGCAAGCATGCCACAGGTTTTGTCCTTTCTTCGTTGTGTGAGGAACATGATATTGCATTTCTGCTTTCATCATTCTACCTTCTTTCCTTCCATCTTTGCAAATGCCACGGGGGCCTGTGTGAATTAGTTCTGATTCACCTTGAATATTTGAGATTTAAGAATAAATATGATTTGTTTTAAGGCTGGGCTCAGAGATTTGAGGACAAATCCATTTGATCTGAGCTGTTTCTTTAAATTATAATGGAAAGGCTGAATAGTTTCTTTTGAAATATTCCACCTGCATTTCTTTTAAGGTTGAGATCACATGCCTGAGACTCAATAGGCAGCAGCACTTGCCTGAATTTGTCTTAGCTCAAAGCAAGGTAGGATTAGGCTTGATTAATACTTCAATGTGGACTTGCCTGGAAGTTGCAAAAATTCTTTCTTTCCAGAAAAAGCACATCACAAACCCTTCCCTGCTGATGGCAAGCAAATGAATCACCAAGTATTGCCTAATTATCATCAAAAGTGCACCTTTATCTTAAAAAGTATGACGAAAGGAGAGCTCCCATTTTTGGGGGGGGGGAGGAAGAAATTTGAATTAAATTAAAGCTTGAAGACAATACTAGAAGTAAAAAAAAATAAAAACCTAGAAAATCTATACAATTATTTTTCAGTTGCTTTCCTGGAGTGCAGGGCTTGGCATCGCATTGCATCGCACTCGTGTCTGAAACACCAAGGCATTTCCAGGTTGAAAGGATTAGCTGGTGACATCACCATTACCAGGGAGACACCTGGTTGGGGGCCCTTTTCATGTCGCTGTTATTGTGCCCAACCAAGTGGTACCTATTTATCTATTTGCGTTTGCATTCTTTCAAACTGGTAGATGGGCAGGAGCTGGAGCAAATGACAACCCTAACCCTAACCCTAACCCTAACCCTAACCCTAACCCTAACCCTAACCCTAACCCTAACCCATCACACAGTCTCATACACAGGTTCTAACCATGTGAAACACCATATTTCCCAACTAGGCACAATACTAAGTAATTATTGAGTTGTCCATAATGGGCAGGGAAATGTTGCTGCCTGTGATCACCGGTTTCTAGAGATAACTAAAACTAATTAACTAACTTGGCATAACTGGTTAGAAAGCTTGACCCCCTAAGCATTGATTCTTTGTTGGCTTTGGTGAGGTGAAGTGAGTGCAGGGCTGGATTGGATTGGGTTGGGTTGGCAAGCACAATAACAAAGCTTGACCTCTTGCTGATATGGGAAAATATGATAACACAGAGATCATTTAGCACAAATAAGATAGTAGTCATAGCCTTGTCACATCTGCATTCCTGAAGTAGTGAGATTTGGAGTTAACCTGTGTTAACCTGGCAAATTCATGCTATAGTATATGTATTAATCTTTTGAGTACTGCATACCACCATTACTTATCTCTTAGGAAAATGAAAGTGTGGTTGTTTGGTATAGAACATGTTTCAAAAAAGAAAGAAAGAAAGAAAGAAAGCACAAGTTAGATGCATCTATATTTTTGCTCTCATGCTACCTTTCTTTAATGGAATTGTACGATGTGGGCGAGAGCAGCTATGGAAACTATGGGTTCTTATAGAATCTAGTCCATATGCTGTCATAGCCAATTCACTGTCAGGGATAACTAGCGCACAAGTATCACAAGTTGTTAACAGAATAAAGAATTTGAAAAAAATAAGAAACAATATAAAGCATCTAAATCCATCACTTATACACAATATAATAGAATCAGATCCATGTTTACCTAACTGTTCTATCTTCTTAATAATACAGTTTCAATTTACATCACTTTTTAAAAAACTGTTTTAAAGGAAGTTGACTTGTTCCAAAGCAAAGTATCAACCACCACTAGGGCTTCATGAATGCCATGAAGTCCCACAGAGATCATCAACAAAGCATCCTTGAAGACTAGTTTGCCTTCTGATAAATGGATGTTTTGTGACTGGCCACACAATAGCAGTTTTGTGACTAGGGAAGTCATCCATGGAAGCTTTTGCAATTCCGGAATGGCCCATAAAAGTTATCCAACTTTGACATAAATAAATGAAACATTAAAATGCTTAATGTAAGCTATTGTTTCAGGACAGCAAAACAAGCTTACACAATGGATTAAATATGACGATCCAAATTTCAGCCTTGATCTAGATATTCTGGAGCATATGAAGATTTCAGAGCTGGAATATGTCTATGGTGTTTATCTATTTTATTCAGAGTAGGGAAGTTTCCTTGCACAAGATGGAAATTAGTTCTTGGTTTTCTCTGACATTAACATATATCCTATTTATATATAATTCTAGCAATATACATTTGGATCCACAAAGTATCTTTGAATTATAGCCTTTATATTGTTTGCTTTACATTTAAATGAAAATTGTTTTAAAAATAGTTGAGTATGCAACATTTGTTTGTCATAGTCCAAAGCAATTTATCATTTTAATATTGCTTTTTCATTTTTACTCTGTAAACCAAAAGATTAGATAACTATATAATAATTGCACAGGTTATAATTTCACAAATGGTTTTAAAGAAGACAATTACCTTCTAATAACCATTATAAATTTGAATTCTGCAGGTGTTGGAGAAAACCTCACAGATCCATCTGTTATTAAACCTGAAGACAAACAGTAAGTATCTCATGTAAATTTATCATATAAAATGTGACATATTCTCCATGATTCAATTAATCTTTGATATTAACTGTAATGCACATATGCATATTTTTACACATTGCTGACAGTGATGTTCTGTTTGGTTAACAGCACAGTTTTGTATATGTATCTTTTTAAATGGACGATTAAGAATAATGTAATGCATTGACACAAAGGTAACTGAAGAAAACTTAATAAAGCTATAAATGCAAATATTTACCGAAAAACCTGGCAACAGAAGAGATAAATATTTGATTTATATTGAGTGGGCATAACTGGTTTCCAAGTTCATTTCAGATACTGTGCTGAGGTTAATATGTTGTTTCTTGTGTTTTAATCCTAGGAATGCACAAGAAATGGGCTACAGTCAATGAAATGCTATCTAACCACAGTTTCTCATAAGTAATGATCATGACACTAGTTGAAGGATTAGGTTTTACCCTCCAGCTACTTTGTAAAGTGGTATCTGTGTCAAACTAGATTGTGGCTATGAGTTTAGAACATTAATTTTTAATAAGTGCTACATCGTCTGTGCTAATAGAAGCTCATACATTGAAGCATGTCTTACTCCATTCCTCCTGCACTCATTCTCCTGTTTAGGCAGGTCCCCCCAAAACCAGGCATCCAACTAAACGTATTTGTGATATTCAGGTGGAAAAGGTGTGTACAGATATTGTGACATTAATTGTTCCTTTGTTATTTTCAAATTCTAGAGGGATGACCTTTGGACCAGCAAACCTTGGAGAAGAAGCCTTCAAAAACTTCATTTCAAAGCATTGCTGCAATTCTTGTTGCAGGAAACTCAAACTTCCTGGTATGCAGTAGCAAAGCTCTGAACGTTTTTGAACAAATCTGGCCTTAGGGCTAATTCCTGAATCTAGGACTGAGCTCACTGTATTGATGTTGGTAACAAAATATTCCAAGAAAGAGTTGTACAAATCAACATTTTCCATTAATATTTTGAGGGTCAGCACAATACTAACATACATCTAGAAAAAAAGCAACACTCAGCCTTATTTATTGGTTTTGTATTTCAAATCTGGATTTGGCAAACTTAAAATATTGGGTGCACTTTTTTAATGTCAAAAGTCTCACTTGGCTTTTCACGATCCTTTCCAAAGATGGAAGGGACAAGAAAAGGAATGAATAAAAAGAAAAAGAATTATCTCTATTAGATTGCATTCCTTATTATCACTTTCAAATTGGCCATTTTTGTAGAGGGCCCCAAGGCTTTGCCCTAAAATGTCATATTAAACACACAATCATGTCTTTTCTCTAAATAGGATATTAGATTAGTTTTTTTTAGTAGAGTGACTAAAGCAGTAGATTTGAAGGTTAAATAAGCAGTCTTTCATTTCTTTGTTTTACAATCTAATGGATTATAGGGAGGAAGTAATAATAAAAGTATTTATTTTCTACCTGTATAATTAGTATATTATATGAAGATGTCCTGCATAATTGAAGCTATTTTTCTTCAGTTATTAATATTAATACATATTACCAAGATCCACTTGGATGATGGCTGTAATTTTACTCTTTTGGAGCTCTATCTACTTAGATTTTGGGTCCTGCAGCAAACTTCAGAATGATAACATTGATCTTAAAATATATCTTCCCTATGACCAAGGTTACTGCTGTTAAGATGATAGAGTGCTGAGTTACAAACTGGGAATCTCTGTGGTGTACCATCTGATTTATTCATAGATTTTCTCTCTGGGCAAATGTTGGAATCTCCTTCACTGCTCATATTAGACGCCAACGTCCGATGATGGATAAGGCACAACAAGAAGAAGTTCATATTAGAGGACTTTACTCTTCATGTCCTATAGATGGGATCAGAGAGTCATGATTTCCATGGCATGAATCAGGGACTTGTCCCAGATAATCTCTGCCTCAGGCACATGACAACATAGGTTGGATGTTTTTGGATTTTGTCCCATAACAACTTTGTGTGCTGTGACCTGGATATACAACACCTTACACTTTAGTCCCTTGCTGTGGCTTCATACCTCTTAGTTTAGATGGGATTGATTGCTATCCAGGACTTTCTTGAAGAAGTCCACAGTAACCGATGGATCTGGAGGGAATTTGAAAGGTGCTTGGGAAGTTTTCCAATATCTGGTGAGCAGCTCTTTTGATTTAGGTAATTAACTTCTGGTAACAGAAAGTGGCTTGGAAGCTTGATGTTCTGAAGATTCTTTTTGTATTGGTTCATCTTAAGGAGTTCTGAGGAGAAATGGAGATGAAGCATAAGATATTATTATTATTATTATTATTATTATTATTATTAGTAATAGTAGCTCTGGATATTTTAATGTTGTATATTACTTGTATGTTTGTTATTGTTGGAATCCTTGGAGATTATGGCAGCATGTAATAAAGATATATTATCTAAGATAAAGCTTTTTTCTGTTTTCATAGATTTGAAAAGAAATGATTATGCATCTGGGAGGGTCAATCCAGCTTTTGAAACTGAAACAGAAATACCAATGGCAGCAGAAGATGCGACTGCAAACAATAGGAACGATGAACCACTGGAATATTATACTCGGCTGTGAAGCAAGATAAATGATAAAAATGATAAAAAATTCTAATTTTTATCATTAGAATTTTTTTCCTGAAGGGCCAAATCCTGGGAACTCCACTACCTCCATTGTCTGTAATATTCTAGAATAAAGAAAGAAAAACCATTAATGTGAAAGGGTTTGCAAAAGAATTCCTTTAAAATAAGGAGTCTCCTCTGTTTTTAAAGGTTATTCACTGGATCAATTGAAGCAGTGCCAGTGCTTCAATTTATGAATGTTTAAAAGTGTGTCACTTAAAATAAGAAAAGTTCCAATGGTTATGAGAAATTGGAAGATTTCCTAGAAACAAATTCAAAGAAATCCCCCAGATGGCAACCAGAAATATTCAGTCCTGGTCAAAGGTGGTCAGACATGTTGACAAAATGGCCAGATAAAAGTTGAGGCTCAAATTTTCCAAGAAAAGGAGTTCCAAAGTCCAGGAGTTGCATCAGAAAAGGTCTCCTGCATTCATATATTTTATGAATGTTTTGTTAATCTTTTTACTTTAACAAAGTATCCTATAATTATGGCTGGCAATTTTAATAAAGTTTTGGGTGTTTGGGTTGACCATGGCTTTAATTAAATGTAATTTCTAATCACATACACTGAAAATATTTATTAAATTTAATCTGATGGGTATCTGTTAACATTTGAACTCATTACAATGAGAATGTATTTTTTTCCACAGTTCCCCATCAGACCTGTTCCTAATATTTTTTGTATCTAGATTTTCATTGTTTATGTGAGTGTCTGTGTAAATAAAACAAGTTCTCGTATAAATGTGCTGTAAATTACTTGGGATTTGATCAAACTTTAATTAGGATGACTGAAAAAAATGATATCCATATGATCACCTAACTTGGAAATATAAGGTACAGGATCTTATTGCAAGTCAGATTTATGATTTAAGTTAGCTTCATGGTTTTTATCCTGAGCTGGAATCAAATTCTCAGGGCTTCAGGCCTAGATTATCCCTACAGACAAAAGGCAGACTGAACAAAGATCTTTTCTCAGAAAATCATGTGAGCTCCTACTAAACTACAGCCCTTCCCAACAACAACAAAAAGAATGAAATGTTAGTATTGAAATAGTGTGAGGTATTTCAGACAGAGCACAAGCTCTGAATGAGGCTGCACTGTGTTGCCCTAAAATTATAAGAAGAAAGATAGCTAAATCTCCTACATGAATGTATCTGACAGATGTTTTCCTCAGTTTTTATAATGAGGGTTAGAGTAACTTAAAAAGAAGTAGAAATGCACCATAGACACACAGTGTGGTATGCAAATTTAACACTCTTGTCAATATTAGTTGTCAACATTTATCAAACGTGCCTTGTTACCTGAAGAAACTAGTATAATTTAGCTCTTGGAATGGTTCTCCTTTAATTTCACTTGAGTCCTCCAAGTCTTAGGAACCAATGAAAGGAAAGAAAATCTCAAACAAAGAATAAATCTTTTCTTTACTCAATATTTAAACTTTGTGCAAGATCTCCCTCCCTCCCTCCCTTTCTTTCTCTCTCTCCCTCCCCCTCCCTCCCTCTCTCTTTCCCTCTGTATGTGTTTTAGGAGAGATGAGGAATAGATCTATTTAACGTGAACTGTACTGGCCATCATTGCCTTCTTATATGCACATGGAAATAAATACATTATATGGAAGTGACTATCTTTATAATCTGTGTGCTCAAAAGCCAAGAAAAAAACAAAAACAAATTGGCAATTCAATTATTTAGGGAAGAGGCGAGATATTTGGGTAGGAAGAGGGATCGTTTGTATCCCCTGACATTTTCTAGCATTTTTATCATTATTGAAATCACTGCAGCTTGCTTTTATTACCATAGTTTTGTTACCAGATATATAACCTTCTGGAGAACTTTTGATCCTTTTTTTTTTAATATCCATCTCTCTCTCATCTCTTATCCATCCATCCATCCATCCATCCATCCATCCATCCATCCATTAATCCATCATGCTTTGTTTGCATTTCTTGTTACAAATATATGCCAGGAAGATCCCCTTAGCATCATTGAAAAACTGCCTCCTGTGAAATTGTACATTTTGTGGTCACTTTATTACTTTAGGTTCAACTCAACAGCAGGCAGATAAACAACCATGAAGAAACTCTTTACATAAGTAGCCTTTTAATCTTAATATACACTGCACCAGTAAGGGTCCCATGGAGAATTTTAATTCATTGCTTGTACTGCTGGGTGACATAAATGCTACAAATTGTAGCCGTGTCAACAGCAAACATTGACATAGTGGAGAAGTTACAGTTGATGTGCTCAAATTCAAACCTTCCTTTAATCTAAGAGCAGGAATAACTTCAATTTCCAGGTTTTGATATTGATCTTATGATGGATCCACCACAGTGAGTCTGTATTCAGTTGCTTATATTTCATATGGGAATCAAGGTATTCTAGTTCATATTATTAGTATTGTGATTTCTTTGGAGTCATGATCTATCTATCTATCTAGATCCGTACCAGTCGGGCTTCAGACCGGGGTACAGAACGGAAATGGCATTGGTCGCATTGGTTGATGATCTCTGGAGGGCTCGGGACAGGGGTTGTTCCTCTGTCCTGGTCCTATTAGACCTCTCAGCGGCTTTTGATACCATCGACCATGGTATCATGCTGCGCCGGTTGGAGGGTTTAGGAATGGGGGACACGGTGTTGCGGTGGTTCTCCTCCTTCCTCTCTGACCATATGCAGTCTGTGTTGGCAGGGGGACAGAGGTCGACCTTGAGGCGCCTTGTTTGTGGGGTGCCGCAAGGGTTGGTCCTCTCGCCCCTCCTATTCAACATTTATGTGAAGCTGCTGGGTGAGATCATCCGTGGTTTTGGGATGAAGTTCCATCAGTACGCTGACGATACTCAGCTGTACATCTCCACCCTGGACCACCCCAATGATGCCCTTGACATGATGTCCCGGTGCCTGGAGACCATGCAGATTTGGATGGGGAGAAACAGGCTCAGACTCAACCCCTCCAAGACCGAGTGGCTGTGGTTTCTGACGTCCCGGTATAGCCAGCTGGTTCCATCGCTGACTATTGGGGGTGAGATCTTGGCCACCTCAGAGAGGGCTCGCAACTTGGGTGTCCTCCTGGATGCATGGCTGTCCTTAGAAGATCACATGATGGCTGTGGTCAGGGGGGCTTTTTATCAGGTTCGCCTGATTCATCAGTTGCGTCCCTTTCTGGACCGGGACGCCTTGTGCACGGTCACTCATGCCCTCATCACATCCCGTCTGGACTACTGTAATGCTCTCTACATGCTCCCCTTGAAGAGCACTCAGCGGCTCCAACTGGTCCAGAATGCAGCCGCACGGGTGATTATGGGAGCGACTCGGCACACCCATGTAACATCTGCGCGAGCTGCACTGGCTTCTGGTGGTTTTCCGGGTGCAATTCAAGGTGCTGGTTACCATCTTTAAAGTGCTCCATGGCTTAGGACCTGGGTACTTACGAGATCGCCTTCTGCCACCGATAGCCTCCCACCGGCCAATACGCTCCCACAGAGAGGGACTCCTCAGGGTGCCGTCAGTCAAACAATGTCGACTGGTGACCCCCAAGGGGAGAGCCTTCTCTGTGGGGGCACCTGCCCTCTGGAATGAATTGCCCCCGGAGATATTATGATCCCCGACCTACATACCTTTCACCGTGCCCTTAATACTTTACTGTTTCAACAGGCTGGGCTGGCTTAAATAACAAATTTTAATGGGTGTTTTAGTTTTTTAATACAGGGCCAAATTATTTAATATGTTTTAAATTGTTTTTAAATTTTATGGATATATGTGTTTTATTGTGGCTGTGCACCATCCTGAGTCCCTCGGGAGAAGGGTGGTATAAAAATTTAAATAATAAATAAATAAATAAAAATGATAAAAAATGAGATTTTTCTGGTGGAAGCTCAGAAACTGTCCCAGGAAGATCTTCTCGACCTTGGCCTGGGTGTGCTGCTAGGCGGAGTAGGGCACAAGGGCAATCCTTGAAGATTTCTTAATGCAGTTGGTTGTATCTGAAGGGCCACTTGCTAGCAATATTCTAAGTTAGGTGATTAGCAGAGGCTGCAGAAACAATGCTGAACTGGTCAAAGAACTGACCAGTTGAACGTCCCACTTGAAATGGCAGGACAAGTACAGAAGCAGGGGTGAAATGCTTCCGGTTTGGACCGGATCGCCCAATCCGGTAGCGATGGCGGCAGGTGGTTCGGAGAACTGGTAGCAAAAATCCCTGCGCCCCCCCCCATGCCCAGCTGAGCCGCAGGATCATCAGAGGCTTTTTTTCTTAACTTTTAAAAGTATTTTTTCTACAACCTCTTCCGACAAAAAAATGCTTTTAAAAGTAAAAAAAAAAAGCCTCTGATGATCGCGCAGCTCAGCTGGGATAGTCAGAGGTTTTTGAAAGCATTTTTTCTGCAACCTCTTGGCAGAAGAGGTGGTAAAAAAATGCTTTGAAAAGTCTCTGACGATCCCAGCTGAGTTTCCTGATCAGCAGAGAGGTATTTTTTAAAAAAGCCTCTCTGACGATCCCAGCTGAGTTTCCTGATTGTCAGAGAGATATTTTTTAAAATGCCTCTCTGATGATCCCAGCTGAGTTTCCTGATTGGCAGAGGCTTTTCAAAGCATTAGAAAAAATGCTTTGAAAAGTTAAAAAAAAAAAAAGTTGGCCACGCCCACCCAGTCACATCCCCCCCCACCAAGCCATGCCCACAAATTTTACATTTTACAAATTTTACATTTTACAAATTATACAGAAGTATAATGTTCCATTAGCACAAGAGAAGGCAACATTAGAAGCTATTGGCTTGCCATATCAAGCTTGTTAAGAACTGAGGAATGAATAAAATCCAAAGCAGGATTGCCACTCTAACAAAGTCCTATCGGTACAGTTAAATGGAATAATAAAACTTTCTGGCTACCCACTTAAATTAACATCAAAGTTCTCTTCATACCACTCAACTTTCATTTTTATGTCTATACCTACAAATGAATAACAACAACAACAGCAACAACGGGAGCATCACTTGAATACACTCAGCATTGACAAATTGACCATCAGTCAATTGCAAAAGGCGGCTTTACTGGGAACAGCTTCCATCCTGCGACGATATCTGTAACACCATCAAATATCCAGATCAGTACTGGGTTTCAATTTTCTTCATTACTGGTTTGCTATTGGGAGTGTGCAGGTGCGCTCGCTCGCTTTGTGAGCGTGCAGCGCTTATGCGCATTTGAAGCACATTTTTGATGACATCTGGGTGGGTGAGCAGAGCCTCCCGCCACCGCTACCGGTTCGCCTGAACTGGGGCAAACTGGTAGCAACCCACCACTGATCCAGATCTGTCTATCCCAGGTTCTTGGCAAGGGCTCGATAGGTAGACAAAAATGCCAAACCCATTCTGAACATCTGACTGAACTGTGCGATGATCAATAATAATAACAACAATAAAAACCTCAGGCAATGAATGAAATCTGAGCATCATTAAATTTACTATCACTCCATTTGCAGTTTTTTTCATTTGAAGAAGACCGCAAATATCCACTAATCAATGAAAGAAATAACATTAGCAAAAACCCAGCAGTTGCTCCCTTTGAGGTAATCTCTTTATTGAATTCACATTGACTAAGTATTAAACCTGCCCAAATCCGGGATTGGTATCATAGGATGAGTGTTTTCTAAGGGCAGGCAGGCAGGCAGGCAGTTTGACATAGTTACTTGGCATTCTGCAGCTCTTCTAAACGAAGCATTGAAAGCCTACCTTCATCAATGATCTCAATAGCATAGTGTGTGTGTGTGTGTGTGTGTGTGTGTGCTCTCGTATATGCATAAAAAAGTACAGGTAGTCCTCAGCTGACACCCACAATTGAGCCCATCATTTTCATTGCTAAGCAAGGCAGTTGTGGAGTGAGTTTTGCCCCAGTTTTATGACCTTTTTGCCATAGTTAAGTGAATCCCTGCAGTCATTAAGCGAATCATGTGGTTGTTAAGAGAACCTGGCTTCCCCAATTGACTTTGCTTGTCAGAAGACAGCTGGGACGTTTACACATGGAGATCACGGGACTCCGGGACCCTACAACTGGCATAAATACCCTATCCACAGCATTTCCCTGGCCCACTAATTTAGTCACTCTGTCAAAGAATGAAATAAGATTGGTTTGGCATGATCTGTTTTTAACAAACCCGTGCTGGCTACTAGTTACAACTTCATTTGTTTCTAGATGTCCATAGATCCTTTTTTTATTATTATTTTTCCCCAGTATCTTCCCAGCTATTCAGGTAAGGCTGATTGGTCTGTAGTTTCCTGGATCTGTTTTTTTCCCCCTTCCTTTTTTGAAGATGGGAACCAAATCAGCTCTTTTCCAACCCTCTGGTAGTTCTCTAGGATTTTTTCAAGTTAAAGTACAATGGTTCTGATATAATATCTGCCAGCTCCTTCAGAACTCTGGGATGTAATCCATCAGGCCCCAGTGATTGATATTCAGCAAGAGCTTTGATAGTACAGTGGTTTAGTGCACCCTGTTATTAACACAGCTGCCTGCAATTTCTGCTGGTTCGAATCTCACCAGGCTCAAGGTTGACTCAGCTTTCCATCCTTTCTAAGGTAGGTAAATTGAGGACCCAGTTTGTGGGGGCAATAAACTGACTTTGTATAAAATATACAAAAGAATGAAGGCTATTGCTTAACGCATTGTAAGCCGCCCTGAGTCTCCGGAGAAGGGCGGCATATAAATCAAATTAAAAAAAAAAAAAGATCAGACAGGTGTTGGACACGGATTCCAAGATCCCCTTCGGAAGGCTGGATGTCATAGTGGTATGCAGTGTTTGGATTCAGGGTAGAGGAAGGTGGTTCAGCTCAAGCATGAGAACTCTCTTTCTATCCCTTGATGGTTCCTTAAAGAAGCTATATCTTCTCCTGAGCTTTTCAAGTAGCTGCATGAGTTCAGGAAGATACACATTTCAGTGTAGGAAAGGAGTACTTGGCAATCTTCTCCAAGTGAGCCACACCTGCTATTGATAGTCACTCACATGGAGGTGCTTGGATGAAGAAACTTTGAGCCAGGAGACCCAGAGAAATTCACAGAAACATCAATGATATAGGACATGGATGTACATGCCAGCTTCCCATTAAAAGTCAGGTGGATGGGGATCCCAGGGGCACACGTGGTTGTCAACATTGGTCATTTTGGGGACCACAATGGTCCTCTTCCATAAATACTGAAAGTTGCAGAGTTTCACTCCTGTGTAATAATTCATTCCATTCCATTCTATTTAAAATGATAAATTTCCAAGATGTTTGTTGGCTGTGGTCAAGATTACTGACAACATTGCTTCTTCTGCAAAGCTGTGTGACACATTAGAGTCCATAACACTCTAGTGCTAGACAGTAGAGCTATGCAAATGATTAGTGTCATGCATCATTTGACCTATTTATGTCTTGAGATGGAGCAAAGTCTACTTATCAAGATGTACTCAATTGTTCTCAAAAATATATTACATAATTAGATAACCTTCATTAGTTTATGACATTGGTTCTGATGCTTGTACATTAATATGACCCAAGTGGGTAGGAAATCAATCTAATAATAAGAGAAAGGGCATCCTTCATAATGATTTTGATCCGCTAATCATCAGACAGTCACAAATGCACAATAAATCAGCAAAATCTGCCTTTATGACAGTCAGGAGGCCTCCAGTTTGCAATCTCATAGATTTTATTAGTAAGGAATCCTGGGTCTCTGCAGGAGGCAAGGTGGACAAATGAAACATATATGATGACATCATCAAGGAAATTCCATGACTTCCTTATTTGCCTCACAGATCTGGCATTACCAGAAATAACAGACTAAAAGAGCTGAAAGGAACCTTGAAGGTCTTCTAGTCCAACCCCCTGCTCAACCCTTGTGCCATTTCAGACAAATGGCTGTCCAATTTCTTCTTAAAAAACTCCAGTGATGAGCACCAACAACTTCTGAAAACTAGCCATTCCACTGATTAATTGTTCTCATTGTCAGGAAATTTCTTCTTAATTCTAAGTTTATTCGTATCTTTATTAGTTTCCATCAGGGATGAAATGCTCCTGGTTCAGACTGAATCGCCCAATCCAGTAGCGATGGTGGCAGGTGGTTTGGAGAACCGGTAGAAAAAATCCCTGCACCCCCTCCATGCCCAGCTGAGGCATGTGATCGTCAGAGACTGTTTTTTTTAACTTTTAAAAGCATTTTTTTCTACAACCTCTTCGGCCGAAGAAGTTGTAAGGAAAAAAATGCCTTTAAAAGCCTCTGGCGATCCCAGCTGAGTTGCCTGATCATCAGAGGCTTTTAAAAGCATTTTTTTTCTGCAACCTCTTAAGCTTATAAAAAAAATGCTTTTAAAAGTAAAAAAAAAAAAGTTGGCCACGCCCACCCAGTCACATTATCCCCCCACCCCCAAGCCATGCCCACAGAACCGGTAGTAACAAATTATAGATTTCACCCCTGGTTTCCATCCATTGCTTCTTATTCTGCATTCAGGAGCTCTGGAAAGTAGGTTGCCCCTCTCTTTTTTGTGGCAGCCCCTTACATATTGGAACACTGCTATCATGTCATCTCTAGTCCTTCTTTTCATTAAACTAGACATACCCAATTCCTGTATCTGTTCTTCATATGTTTTAGCCTCCAGTTCCCTAATCATCTTTGTTGCTCTTCTCTGCACTCTTTCTAGAGTCTCAATTTTTTTTAATATCGTGGTGACCAAAATTTGATGCAATATTCCAAATATGATTTTATCAATGCATTATAAAGTGGTATTAACATTTCACGTGATCTTGATTCTATCCCCATTAATGCAGCCTAAGACCCTGTAAGGGTATCATTGCGGGGTACTTACGGTACCGCCTTCTGCCACCAGTAGCCTCTCACCAGCCAGTATGCTCACATAGAGAGGGGCTCCTCAGGGTGCCATCAGCCAAACAGTGTCGACTGGCGGCCCCCAGGGGGAGAGCCTTCTCTGTGGGGACACCTGCTATCTGGAACGAGCTCCCCCCGGAGATACGGAGGATCCCGGATTTACGCATCTTCTGCGGTGCCCTCAAGACCTATTTATTTCAACAGGCTGGCCTGGCCTAACTTCCCTTTTAATTGTAACTTTTAAAATTGGTTTTAAAACATTAGGGGTGTTTTAAGTTGTTTTGGGCCAAATTATTTAATGGGTTTTTATATTGTCTTTTAAATTTTGTTGTCTGTGTGTTTTATCTTTCTGGCTGTTCACCGCCCTGAGTCGTTTGGGAGTAGGGCGGTATATAAATCTAATAAAATGAAAATGAAATGAAATCGCCGTGTTGACACCACCATCATTTTGACATTATTGTGGTGTGTAGAGGATCCCACAGGATAAGAAAGGGGAAGAGCAGGGCAAAATGAGGCAGCTAAAAGTTGAAGTGAAGGATTAGGAGGATCTTGGTTAATCAAATCAAATCTTTATTAAAGTCAAAGACCAGCATAAGGTGGGAAGGGTACAGCCAATTAAAAAGCATAGAAAATGCATCAAGGTCTAAACATTAATGTATGGAATATCTAAAAGGAGGGGTAGAAACATTAGATGGAGGTAGGAGAATGTAGAGGTTAGCATAAGGCAGAGTAAATCTATCATAAAAGCAGAGCAATCTATAATAATAAACTAGAAGCCATTCAGTCTAGTTAATAGTAGAGGTATCATCTGATGGATTTTAAGTGTCCCTATGCAGAACCAGGCAACATTTTTTTGCTTGTTCAAGGTTAGTATCTGAGAGCAGCAAAGAAATACAGAATTGTCCTACCCATCCTGGATATTTATGCAATAAGGGTGAGATGAGACTAGCACAATGTCTCTATAATATCCCTATAATATGGACACTGGAGAAGTATATGTTCTATTGTTTCTGGGTGTCCAGAGTCACAGGGACCTTGTCTTTTTAGGCAGGGGATCTTCCTGTGACATTGTGTCTCCGGTGGTTAGGGATTTCAAGATTAGTTAAGTATGCAATAGCATAGAGGATCTTGGATACAGTCCCAAATTATAGGCTGAATTGTGGTGTTTTGATGCAACTGACTGGAAAAATAAAAGGAGAGAGAAAATTTTTCAGTACCTTTTCAGATTTTTTTTAAAAAAATTAATAGTTCTAAATGGTAAATCTGTAAGATTACTTCTCAAGTTATTCTTTAATTTTCATCTATTTATATTATGGATACCCAACCTTCTTAGTATCGTACTATGGCAAATTTGTACTTTTTAAACTATCAGCCCTTATCCCCCACAATTTATATCTGAACATTATTTATCATTGGTACCTGACATTTACCGGATGTCATTGCGTATGTTATCTGCTTATGATTTTTTAATTTTATTTTAAAAGGAAATGAAGAAAACCAACTTTATTTATTTATTTAGGCATTCATTCCCCACTTTTTCTCTGGAATGCTAAAAATTACACTTAGTATAAATACACTTTCACCACAATTCTGTCACCACAACTCTCTTGAAGCTTACACTATTGTTTATATTTTCAGTACTTTCAGCTATGGTTGTCTGAATTTTGTAATCAATGCTAAGAGCTCATCTAGGCTCATAATCAGCTATAGAATTCAGTATAGAAGAAAAGCATAAATAGAGAGAGTGGGAAAGAGAGAACCTGTCACCACTGCATCCTTTTCATATATCTTTTGTGAATTGGCACAACCCTCTTTTTTTTAATTAAAAGGTTTAACAGAGTTGCATCACTCAGGGTTATAATTTGTAAAGAGTATTTTACGGTAAATCTTTTGCTTTCCGATTTCTCCAAGAACGGCAAAAAGTTATTATAAATAACTGCAAATTATACAAAAGAAAGAAGCTGAAAGAGTTACTGCATCGACCGAGTGGATGAAGCCAAGGTCATTTTGAAAGCTCAAGTATTTTCTGAGCACATCAGGCTCGAATGAAGAGTCTGAGTTAATGCAAAGGACTTTAGAGAAGTTTAGATCCAGATTCCAATTCAAAATCCCAGCTGAGCGGCTATTTTTTTTTTTTTTTTGGTCAGGCTTCTTGATTTTGTTAGCACCATTGTGCTGCTTTGATTGTTACCACTTAAGATTCTCTCTCTGTGTGATTCTAATTATTTCAGTCTGCCTGCCTTTAAATAGCTGTGCTCGAGGTCACTTTCTCCGCGCGTTGCCATATAGCTGAGGTGTTGCACTCTCTTTGACTTCAGATTTTACAGCCCATTAACTTTCAGGAGCACCTAAACAGATTCCCCATGTACGGTATGTTACAGAACAAACATTTTAATAGGAGCTGACACAATGGTAAATGTGGTAGACGCATTTTTTTAACAAGGGTCTCTAAGTGTTTTCGTCCCAAGCAGTTTCATCAAGATTAGAGGAACAGTTCATAGCATTTTACACAGCAATAAGAATGCCCTTTATTACATTATCAAATAACCTAATCACAGAATTTGGTGTAGTCTTTGAAAAGCGTAGGGCCACAGCTAAGCCCAAAGGTTATCTCTTATAACGTTCTGGATCTTCACCTCCTGCCCTTTGAGATAGTGGCTTGATAGTTCTCACTGCCAGGGTGCACTTCCCTAGCTATCTTCCCCCTATTCACCTCCCGTCTGGACTACTGTAATGCTCTCTACATGGGGCTCCCCTTGAAGAGCACTCGGAGGCTCCAACTGGTCCAGAATGCGGCCGTGCGGTTATGGGCACACCTCGTTACACCCATGTAACACTTCTCCTGCGTGAGCTGCACTGGCTCCCAGTGGTCTTCCGAGTGCAATTCAAGGTGTTGGTTACCACCTTTAAAGCGCTCCATGGCACAGGACCAGAGTATCTACGGGACCGCCTTCTGCCACCAACAGTCTCCCACCGACCAGTTTGCTCCCACAGAGAGGGACTCCTCAGGGTACCGTTGGCCAAGTTATGTCAGCTGGCGACACCCAGGAGGAGAGCCTTCTCTGTCAGAGCTCCTGCCCTTTGGAATGAATTGCCCCCGGACATTCATAACATCTCTGACCTCCGGGTCTTCCGCTGTGCCCTCAAGACCCTACTGTTCTGACAGGCCGGGCTGTCTAACTGAATGATTTTAAATTGGGTTTTAATTTTGGGTTTTAAAATTCGGCCAAAATTATTTAATGATTTTAATTAATTTTAACCATGATATCTGTATATTTATGTTTTAATTCTGGCTGTACACTGCCCCGAGTCCTTCGGGAGAAGGGCGGTATATAAATAAAATTATTATTATTATTATTATTATTATTATTATTATTATTATTATTATTATTATTATTATTATTATTATTCCTGGCTTCCTGCAAACAGAGACAGTTTTCTGGGAAATTGGGGAAAAAAATGAAGTAAGTTCTGCAACAGCATCTCCTGATCTTGTCACATTGAGGTATGAACCTATGGGACTCAACCATTTTTCATCCTTCTACCTCAGAGGTGGGTTTCAGCAGGTTCTGACCAGTTCTGGAGAACTGGTAGTAGAAATTTTGAGTAGTTTGGAAAACCGGTAGTAAAAATTCTGACTGGCCCCACCCCCATCTATTCTCTGCCTCCCAAGTCCCAGCTGATTGGGAGGAAATGGGGATTTTGCAGTAACCTTCCCCTGGATTGGGGAGGGAATGGAGATTTTACAGAATCCTTCCCCTGCCACGCCCACCAAGTCACGCCCACCAAGCCACACCCACAGAACCGGTAGTAAAAAAAATTGAAACTCACCACTGTTCTACCTTGGGAGATAACACAATCTCACAAGAGGCAAATGAAGTCAAACTTTTTTTTTTTAAAAAAAGAGAAAGTAGAGAATGTAAACTGCCCCACCCCCATTTTTTAGTTTGAAATCACAAATTGCAACTACGAGAACTGCCATTAAAAAAAATTGTGGAAAAATCACAAGATGATTTTGACTTGCGACATTTTTAGTCCACCGTAAAGAGATTTCAAGTGGCATTTAAAAAAAAAAACACTGAGAAGAAAAACAATAATACTGAAGACAATGAAGCTTAAATAATAGCACATAGAAAAAGAGGAAAAAGGACAACAATTTGCATAAAATTAGGATCTTCTCACTGAAGTGAAATGATGAACAGGAGATTTGTTTGCAAGCTGGATATTGATTTAAAACAGCAAATGCAAGTTATTGTATTTATTTGAAGAATCGTCTCACCCCAGTGGGATTGGTCTGCTCCATCCATGCCAGCAGAGGTGCCATCCTTTGGACGCCTTTATTCAAGGAATTGCAGCTGGTGGGATCAGGAGAAGAGTCTTTTCTGCAATGGCTCCTACATTCTGGAACATCCCTTCAAGATGAGACTCATACCCACCCTTTTGCTCTTATGAAAGTGTTCTGACGTAGGCTTCCCAAGAGTATGAAGCAGCCTCCTTGTCCTGACAAAACCCCCTTTCTTTTAAGTTACTGTGAATTCTTCTCATTCACATCCAGCAAAGTCTTTCAAGAGAGAATTTACAGTCACAGACCTTATCTGGCTTGGAGAGCTGCCAGGCCAATATCTTCAAAACTTGACAAGGAGTCATAAACCAATTAAGCGAACTAATTGTCTCCTGCAAACTTCACTCTCCTTTCGCTCCTCTTTTATTTCCTCTTCATCGTTCACCTGTGGCCTTACTCCCAAGTCGACTCTTGTTCTTTAGCTCCCTTCGTCTGGCAACTCTGCGCATGCGCACACTGGGGACAGGCTCCAGCTGTTTGTCTGCCTCACTGATGTCTGACTCTGAAGGCATCTGATAACTGGTATACGGCCCTCTCTGCCTCTGACGCAGAGTCCTCATCAGAGCCTTCCCCAGACTCCAGGCCTGGTCCATGTTCCTCCCCAACCTCCTCACTGTCCGAATCTGCTGCCAGCTCCTCTGGCCACTGGCGGGCCACAACAGAAAGAACCTGAAGACCTGGCTATGCCAATTGGCCTGGGGTCCTAATGGAGCATGTCAGGTGGTAAATGTCCTGTGACAACAACTCACCTCCTCCTTGTGTACATCTTGCTCCTTTCCTTGCCATGATATTTGTAAATCAATTTTAGTGTTAATATTATTTTAATGTTTGATTGTTTTTCCTTGTTGCTTTTAGGTTGTAAACTGCCTAGAGTCACCTCTAGGAGAGATGGGAAGCATATAAGTTATGGGAAATAAATAAGTAATATACTTCCTTTATATTATTTATAAACATTTAAATAATTATAAATTGGACAGTGTATTTCCTTCAGTTGAGGCCATCCAAATACAGTAGTGCAGTCTTCGTGGCCACCCTATCTGTTTCATGGATCTTAATAATGTGAAAAGAGATTTAAAAAAAAAAACCCTAAGTGAAATAACTTGTCCTAAAACTTTTCTTGGCTATATTTTTTAATGCCCAGGCTTAACATTTAATACAGTGTTTATTTAATCAAAATACTAATTTCCTATGCTACATATATCATACAGTATATAGTTTAAAGAATTGCACATAAATTGTATTAAATGCCTGTAAGATGATGGACTGGTCAGGAAAGATTTGGGGAGGGATCCTGTAGTTGCATAAAATTATGCTAAGTTTTAATTTCCTTGAAATCAATAGAACTCCACTTGACTCTTAAAAATGTCTTTTCTTTAGTGAATACTGTCTTTTAATGTTCCTCTATAGTCTCATCAAATTGCTGTAGATTATCCAACTCATTTGCACAAATTATAAAGGACAAATAAACCAAAAGAGTTTGTAAACCTATGAATTCAGCATCCAGTGTCCCTAGATATGTTATAGGTCAAAGATCACATTAAGAGAGTAAGATCACGACCTGGGCCAAATCCTTCAGACAATTTCATTTCACTGGATTTTTCCATCCTGAAGTTATTTCTTTTCTGCTATCAGGAGAAAAATATGAATGGTTGAATTACCCCACAATTAAAATGAGGAGCTGACTGTGAAAATACCGAGGAAGCTTATGAATCAAAAGAGGGGAAAAGGGCCAGTGGTTTGTGGTTGTGTGGAAAAGTTGTGGTTTCGAGGAATATATGGGGGAAATTATTTGGTTTATTATTATTGGTAAATATAATTAATTGATTTGTAAGAAATTGGATTGCATGGAAATAATTGGAATATTCATTTCATATTGATTAATATACAAAAAAGGTAGTTATATAACTAATTGATTTATATTAAAATGTTGAATTTATATTAAACAACTGTAATATTACATAATTAACCAATGTGAGGATGGATATAAAAATAGATGACAATGGGAAGGGGTATAATATACAATAGAAGGGAAAAATTGAATTTGATTAAGATTAGAGATGAGGATGAAGGGTAATATTGGTTTTTTACAAAAATAGATGAGGAATAAATATGGCAAAAAGGAAATATAGAAATTGTAAATTTAATTGAAATGACTAAACACTGTTGAAATTTGCGAACCGGCCAAATACTCTGTCCAAAGAAAATACATTGTATGTTTGTATGTGTGTTTCTAATTATTGCTATTTATTCATATTTGTTCTCTTTTATTCTTTAAAGTTTAACAATTCATTCTTTATCTTAATATCTTTATATTTGTTTGGGGTTGGCTTTCTTCCCTTTCATCTTTTTTATTGTACAGCAATCTTTCTCCTCAAACCTACCACCTCTCTCTTTTCTTTCCTTCTTACTTTCTCTTCCCCCCACCCTCTTTTTCTCCTCCCTACTTCCTCTTCCTTTCCCCTTCTCCTCCTCTCTTCCTCCCTCTCTTACCCTCACTCCTACTCTAATTTCCCTTCCCTTCCTTCATCCCTCTCTATTGCTGTATCCTTTTATGCATATGGACTACTCAGAGGGCTGAAAAAGTTATTTCTGACTGGTCCTCGCACTTTTGACCAGTCCTCAAACTTACGACTGTACTCACATTTTACATTTTTGCCCTATCTTGTCACCATGGTGAAGAGAAGCAGTTGTGAAATGAGTAACACGGTTGTTAAGAATGCTACAATGGGCATAAATGATGACCAGTCATAAGTGCGAAGACCGGTCAAAAGTGTGAGGACCAGTCAGTAATCACTTTTTTCAGCCCTCTGGGTAGTCCTTTTGTGCATATGGACTACTCAGAGGGCTGAAAAAGTTATTTTTGACTGGTCCTCGCACTTTTGACCAGTCCTCGAACTTACGACTGTCCTCACATTTTACGTTTTTGCCCTATCTTGTCACCATGATGAAGAGAAGCAGTTGTGAAATGAGTGACACGGTTGTTAAGAATGCCGCAACGGGCATAAATGTGAGGATGGTCATAAGTGCGAGGACTGGTCAAAAGTGCGAGGACCAGTCAGAAATGACTTTTTTCAGCCCTCTGAGTAGTCCCTATGCAGATAGCCACGCCCACCGGTCACATGACCAGCTAGCCACACCCACCCAGTCACATGACCACCAAGCCACACCCCCAACTAAGCCACGCCCACAGAACCGGTTGTTAAAAAAAATGAATCCCACCACTGAAAAGGGCTATTGTGCTATAAAGTTGCGTTTTTATTATTTCAGGTCCTCAACAGAGTGAGAGAAACCAAAGATCATACTTGGCCATACAGATGTCCAATGATTCCATGCCTCTCACTTTCAGTCGAAGAACTTCAGCAGCTAAGCTGTAAGGCTCACCAGAGGACTGCTGCTGCTGAGAAGGTTATATGGCCTCCATATAAAGAGATGACGCCTATAAAGCCAAGTAGCAGCCATTAGGGTTGCCAGTTAATCCCAGATGGCACTGATATAGTTCCCTCTATATTCCATGGGTAGAAAATCCAGGGTTTTATTAAGTGACCCAAATGGATGGAGCTGAATCTTCGACTTGAGTTTCAAGGCCCAGAGTTTTGAATTACCAGATCCTCCGGGAAAGCTGGATAAATGTGCCCTCCTCCCTTGTTGACTCCACCGGGACTCCCTCTGCACATTTTCCATTATCTGAAGAGCTCTGTTAAGCAAACCTATTATCGTTTCTCCCCCTGGTTTTTTTCCAAGTTGTGAGAGGGAAAGCAACTTCGTTAATGGCCCACAGATTGATGATTAACATTTTTACATGTCCCTGCTGGTAAGTAAAAGAACTGCTTTGTGGACGGGGAAGCGCCTGGGAGAAGGAACAGGAGTCATCTTGCGGTATTAAGTTGTGCTGCTTCATTAATTGCCATCTTTTATTATTTGGAGGACTTCGAACCAACTCCAAAAGGCTTCTCCAGAGTGGGCTGGATCCAAAGCAAATGCTCCGAATGCACCTTTGACATCTGGCCTAGCAGCTGGCTATCTGCTCCACAGCTTTCCAAGAACAGAGAGAGCCACGTTCGGCCGTGACCCTGCCATTCTGTCTGATTTAAAGTGACTGCAGAGGGCAATGAATTACCTTAAAGGAGCTCTTCGATAAAACCCCAAAGTTTTATGCCGGAACCCTGCCGGCCTTCCTACTTGGTGAGCGTGAACAATCAGACAATTGAACTGATTTGACTTTGCCACTCCTGGAGTTTCATTGCCTTTAACCTGGGGATGTAATGATGGTAATGTTATGCTAAGTGCCTCTCTTATGGGGGTTGTCAGATCAAGTAGGGCAACCCATTCTTGTTAGTTGAAAACTCTGGTGATTTGCAGCAAGAGGGAAAATAGTCTGAGCCTGATTAACGTAGCTGGGAATGGATGGACATAAGTTCCTTTAATGTTCCTGCAGGCAGGTTGATTATCCTGATTATCTCCTTTAATTGTTTATTCGTTACAAGGTGAGTTTATTTTGAAATTCTTCAACTCCAGGAATCAATTTGATTCTTTTGGTCTGGGAGCTGGCATCTTATATGGTGGATGAATATTGTATTCATATTTCAGGGAAGGATGGTGATCCTAAGGCACTCATATTAAAAATAAGGCTGTTTTTTGTTTTACTAAAAATTGACCTAAGTCACATTTTCCAAATTAACTGAGATACAATTGGCCTTTGCACTTCTTGGAATTTTACAATTCTTTGAATTTTATGACCCATTCTTTGATTTTTAAAAAAAGTACATTAGAGAAAAAGGGTATAAAAAAAGTCTATTAAGGGCAACCAAGCTAAGAAGAAATCACTTGCAAAAATATGGATACTCGAGGAAAACGTGCAAAAACCATTCAAGGTTTCTTGAATGCAAAAATACAAATTTTCATACAACTTTTGTTTTGAAATGTGCGAACTAATGTGGAATAAAATTGTGGCTGTTATCATGTGGTCATTATTGAAAGGAATCAGACAAACATTGCCATTATTTTTAAAGAGATACTGACACCTTCACAAGAGGTTGATAAGCTGTCTCAGTAATAAATCAATCAAACTTGTACTGGTGATCATGAATATCAAAATGGAAGAAGTACTATATAGGAAGAAAGAGAAGAGCACTTTGCAAGTTGTGGTATAACTCAATATTTGCAATATATTCATAGATTCAAACTTCCTCTCTTCTGTTTTAGACATTACTTTGATTGTGATGCATAAACCAATTCTGGAGTAAATAAAGGCAGCATAATGTAGGGCAGTGTTTCAACTTTAAGATGTGTGAGCTTGAACTCCCAGAATTGAGATGTTGGACTACAAATGGAGAGACCCATTTAAGGTTTAATCAGCCTTAAGCCAGCAGTTTACCTGGGGATTTTGTGTTAGTTAATTTTGTTCAGAAAGGCCAGCCCACGGGTTGTTCTGGTGAAAAACAGGACCAGAAACCTACACACACAGCACCTGAATGAATGAAGGGCTATAAATAAAACCCATGAAGGAAAGCTTAGTATCATCTTCTTTTAATGACCCCATAATTCAATTATGGGGTGGAGTCTGGGCAACTGAATGGAGCTGAGTGTTTACTGGCCTAATGCCCTTCCTGTTGCCAATGCAGAGTTTTGTTCAGCAGATATATTCTCATTGTGCCCAGAGAGAGAAATATCTGCCTCTACCTAGGATTGAGCTCACAGCCTCCTGAGCGTGAGGCAAGAGTTCCAGCTCTAGGCCACCACACCACTCTAGGAAAGCCTAGTGTATATTCCCTAAATAAAGAATGCAATCACATCTATGCCTGTTCTTTTTTAAAATTGGAATGAACAGATATGGAGTGGCTACCACTTTTATGTATGTCCTATTGCGTGATGGGTGGGGTGGAGTTGGGTTGTGAGAATAGACTCGAGATACAGTTTGAGTGGTCAGAGAAAAACATGTATGTTGAGTCATACGTTACAAGAACTGTGCATCCATGGCATTTAAGAGAGGGTGATCCTTGCACATTAAAAAAAAGAAATGCAGTGCCATTTTAATATATTCTGCTTTGAAAGAGATTCAGACTTTGCATGAACTCTTTTAAAGTCATTAGCCTCCTATGAGCCTGAGTGGTGTAGGAGGCTAATGCCTCATACTAAGGCAGCATTTAACATCCAGCTGCCTGCAACTGCTGCGAGTTCAATTCTCACCAGGCTCAAGGTCGACTCAGCCTTCCATCCTTTCTAAGGTGGGTAAAATGAGGACCCGGTTTGTGGGGGCAATAAGCTGACTTTGTATAAAATATACAAAAGTATGAAGGCTATTGCTTAACGCATTGTAAGCCGCCCTGAGTCTCCAGAGAAGGGTGGCATATAAAAATAAATAAATAAATTTTAAAAAAAGCCTGATTTTGATCAGATTTCTACAGAAATTTGTAGAAATCTGAAACAGAACCTGATGCTTCTTTAAGAGTTTCATTAACTTTACAGAATAGATGCTAATTCAATAGCTGCCCCCTCCTGAATTAAAGTTCATGGCATGTAGAGTAGTGATGACTCAGGTGTGCCAGCCCATTCAAGGACACTATGATGGAAAAGTTCTTCCATCATTTCTCTGAAGACCCATGCTATGCTGTCTGCAACCACAGCAAGGTGTGGATCAAAAGGGAGAAGGACACCAGATATATTTTGATCCTAGGGAAGATGAAGTATCCAGTTTGGCATTGTCCCGGTATCCTTTCCAATTCTGGGAGCAATAGACAGCCTGCACTGCAGACCCATCCTTCCATGCTTCTACAGATGCCCACAAATACACAAACCTGACATACTTCTTTGTCTAACTGTATCATTACCAAGGATTGTGACATACAAGATAAACAAAGAACTTACAAAAGAGTTTGGACATTTCACAGAAGGAAGCTATACTCTATTGGTCTCCACTAAAGTGCCTCCAGAAAACCAAAGACCTAAAACCAGAACAAGATAAAATTATGTGTTTTGTTTGATGTTACAGTACTTTTACTTTCATTGACACAGATCTTGTGAAAGAATCCATGGAGCAGTATTATACAAACAGCCAACCTATCCATATACTATAAGAATTGAACTACCTAGAACAGGGGTGTCAAACTTGCAGTGTCACGGCATCATCACGTGACATATCAGGACTTTTTCCCCCTTCGCTAAACTGGGCATGGGAGTGGCCAGTGCATGACGCATCCAGCCCACGGGCCATGAGTTTGACAGCCCTGACCTAGAATCATGAACCTCTTCCTCACTACATACTTTCAGTCTGATGGACAAATATACCAAAAAAAAAATAAAAATCAGATGAATACCCATAGGATCACCACTGTCAGGCCTCAGAAGAAATTGTAATGTAGAATAGAATAGAATAGAATAGAATAATTTTATTTCTATACCGCCCTTCTCCCGAAGGACTCAGGGCGGTGTACAGCCTATTAAAAACACAAGACAACATCAGTTAAAATAGTTTAAAATTATTAAATGAATTTGGCTCAATTTAAAACCCCAGAAATTTAAAACCCAATTTAAAATTGTTATGTTGATAGCCCAGCCTGGCGGAATAACAGGGTCTTGAGTGCACAACGAAATACCCGGAGGTCAGAGATCTTATGCATTTCCAGGGGCAATTCATTCCACAGGGCTGGGGCTCCCACAGAGAAGGCCCTCCCCCTGGGGCTGTAGAGTCTAGACCAGTGGTCCCCAACCCCTGGTCCGCGGACCGGTGCCGGGCCATGGAGTACCTGGCACCGGGCCGCGCAGCGGCCGGGGGCCATGATCGCTGCAGCGGCCGGGGGCCATGATCGCTGCAGCGGCCGGGGGACATGATCGCTGCAGCGGCCAGGGGACATGAACGCTGCAGCGCAAAGGCTCCTGGGCCGTGCGCAAAGGCTCCAGGGAAGAGAGCCCCGCGCAGGTACGCACGTGTGGCCCAAAGCTGACGTGTACCTGCGACCCTGCAGACGTCTCCCCAGTCTCCCTGCGGCTCTACAGAAAACGCCTCGCTCAGAAGACGTCTCCCCGGTGTTCCTGCGCCTCTACAGAGCGCTGCGGCGACAGATAAGGTCCTGCAGTGATCTACCATCCTGCACAGGCCTGCTAGAAAGGGTGAGTGAACCTGCCGGGGGTATATGTGAGGGGACCGCGGAATGAAGAAGGGGAGGCGGGCGGGGGGGTTCGGGAGTCGATGAGAAGAACCCCAAGGTTTTTTTTGGGGGGGGGTTCCTGGTAATTGACTGAGGAGGTCCAAGTGTTTCCCAACCAGGGTGCCTCCAGCTGTTTCCAAACTACAACTTCCAGCATACCCAGACAGCCTCTGGCCCTCCAGGCATGCTGGAAGTTGTAGTTTGGAAAAAGCTGGAGGCACAATGGTTGGGAAACACTGACATAGATAGATGGGGGGGGGGGAATACGAACAGCACACTATAGCAGGTTTTGGTACTCTCCAAGTGTGAGCCATGGCTAGAGGCCCCAAATTATCTCTAACATTATACAGTGAAATTACATATAATTTATATTAATTCTACCAGTGTCCAAACATATAAAGTGCATAAGTGCATTAATAATTCATAACGTGTACCCAGGTGCTAGCTCTTCTCGCTTTTCACTGGTACTTTCTCATTTTTACAGTAGTTGGTGTAGGTGTATATTGTTTTTGCTCAAATTTAACCCACAAATTAGCAAAGATGAGTACGAAACAGATGTTTCCTTGGGAAAAAGAAAAGGCCCAGTGAAGAGACAGAAGAAGAGCCTTCAGCATCAAAGAAACATAAAACTTTTAACAGACAATACAATGAGTCCTACTTGAAATATGGATTTATCGGGATAGGTGATTCCCACGCGCCAACCCCGCTCTGCATAGTTTGTGGTGCCTCTAATGAGGCAATGAAACCCTCAAAACTGCTTCGCCACTTGAATGCCAAGCACCCTGGATTAAAAGACAAACTCCTGCAGTATTTTGAAAGAAAAAAAAGGGAACACGAAGGACAGAAGATATTTCTGAGGGCCACCACAGCAATAAAGGAGAATGCTCTGAGAGCATCATATTTGGTGGCTAACCGTATTGCTAAGGCTAAAAAGCCATTCACTATCGGTGAAGAATTGATCTTGCCCTCCACTAAAGACATTTGTCGTGAACTTTTAGGAGAGGCTGCTGTAAAAAAGGTAGCAAATGTGCCTTTGTCGGCTAGCACCGTGACTAGGCGCATTGATGAAATAGCTGAAGACATTGAGACACAATTGTTGGAGAGGATTAATACTTCACCGTGGTACGCACTACAGGTTGATGAATCTACAGATATCGACAACAAGGCAATACTACTTGTTTATGTGCAATATCTTTATCAGGAGGATGTGCATGAGGATTTATTATGTGCACTATCTTTGCCAACCAACACCACAGGAGCAGAACTGTTCAAGTCACTGGATGGTTATATATCAGGACAACTAAAATGGTCCTTTTGTGTCGGCATATGCACAGACGGAGCTGCTGCCATGACCGGACGGCTGTCTGGTTTAACCGCTCGGATTAAGGAGGTTGCACCTGAGTGCGAATCTACACATTGTATCATTCACAGGGAAATGCTGGCAAGCCGAAAAATGTCACCAGAATTTAACAGTGTATTGAATGATGTGGTTAAAGTTATTAACCACATCAAAGCAAACGCCCTTAACTCGCGTCTATTTGAGCAGCTTTGTGAGGAGATGGACACAGAGCACAGATGCCTTCTCTTATACACAGAAATAAGATGGTTATCCAGAGGAAAATCACTATCCAGGGTGTTTGAATTAAGAGAGCCATTGCAAAGATTTCTCTCAGAAAAGAAGTCACCACTGGCAGCACATTTCAGTGACAAGGTATGGCTTGCAAAACTGGCTTACCTGTGTGACATATTTAGCCTGCTCAATGAACTCAATCTGTCCCTTCAGGGGAAAATGACAACTGTTTTCAAGTTGGCTGACAAAGTAGCTGCATTTAAAGCCAAACTGGAGTTGTGGGGACGGCGTGTGAACAGAGGCATTTTGGACATGTTTCAGACATTAGCGGGGATTTTAGGAGAGACTGAGCCTGAGCGTTCATTCTCCCAGTTGGTGCACGATCACCTGTCTTTGCTTTTAGAAAAGTTTGAGCGCTACTTCCCAACCACAAAAGACCCACGAACTGGTAAGGAATGGATCCGCGACCCATTTGTCAACAAACCAGACGAATGTAGCATGTCTGTACAAGAAGAAGATCAACTGCTGGAGATTGCAAATGACGGCGGCCTTAAAACTGTATTTGAGACAACAACTCTGCCGGTGTTCTGGATTAAAGTCATGGCGGAATATCCTGAGATTGCCACTACAGCTCTTAAGTCCCTTTTGCCTTTTCCAACATCCTATCTGTGTGAAGCGGGGTTTTCTGCAGTGACAGCAACCAAAATAAAACAACGAAATAAACTGGACATAAGCAAGACACTTCGGGTGTCATTGTCTCCTGTTACCCCCAGATGGAACCGTCTCGTTGCAGAAAAACAAGCTCAGGGTTCTCATTGATTCACTAGATTCTAGTAACTAGAGCGCTTAGTTAAAGTTTAACTGTTAAAATGTTAAAGCACTTTATATTTATGTAATTGTATTTTATTTTGTAAGGCATGTTTAAATACAATAAAATAAAAGTTGTTTAATCAAAACAATCTGATATATAAACAATCAATGTGTCGTCGCGAACAATGCCCCCCACCCCTGCGCGCGCTCAGCGGGCCACGGTAAAATTATCAAAGGCTGATTGGTCCGCGGCGATAAAAAGGTTGTGGACCACTGGTCTAGACTGTAGAGTCTAGAAACTATAGCATTCCCCTACACACAACTAAAATTATGGATCCGATATGTAGATAACATTTTCATCATAATAAAAAAGAAACTACTAGAGAAGGATTGTAATAGCCACTATGTAGGACAGATAGGCAAAAGACTACCATAGCAGAGCGCATTCATGAATACCAACTGGCAGTCGGGAAGCTACAATGGAAACTCCTTAATTTCACAATACATGGTAACACCCAGGGTTATAATAACTTTTATTTACAGTCACAGACCAAAATACAAATATAGTTACAAAAGAACATGGGCAAAGTAACATCATAAACAGTTGGCTATCTTACAATACATGAATAGATTCAACCATAGTTTCAACTGGGAAACTGTGAGCATCCTAAACTAAGCTAAAACCCCAAAATTCCAGGGAATTCTTGGCAGGTTAGAACTCCGACATCAGCCATAAATAGACATATATAATAGACATATTGTAGGAAATACGACTTCTGCAATAGAGAAGTAAATGTCTGGAACACTCTACCTGATCCTATTGTTAGTCTTGCTAATCCCCATACCTTTTACCTTAAACCAGTGATGGCTAACCTCTTTGCCATCGCGTGCCAAAAGTGGGGGGAGCATGGGAGGGTCATGTGCACGTGTGCCCATACCCATAATTCAATGCGCCCCGCGCATGCGCACGGTCCCCCACTTTTGGCACGTGATGGCACAGTGGATGCAGTGGGCTTGTTTTTCACCCTCCCCAGGCTCCAGAGGCTTTCTTGGAGCCTGGGGAGGGCGAAAACAGGCTTCCCCACCCCTCTGGAGGCCAGAAAAGGCCCGTTTGCCTACTTCCAGTGGGCCCGGAAGGCCCGAAAATCAAATGCACGCACTGAAGCTGAGCTGGGCAACGCTCGCGTGCCCACCGATATGGCTCCGCGTGCCACCTGTGCGTGCCTACGTGCCATAGGTTCGCCATCACGGCCTTAAACTGTCTACTGTGGGACTTTCATGTTTCTTAAGAGGTCCCTAAGAGGGCGTGCATAAATGCACCAGCATGCCTACCATCCCTGTTCTACAGTCCCCATTTATATATAATCATTCTATGTGTTTATGGCTATGTTTTGCCTATTTATATCCTTTTATTTGTGCCAATTTTTTTCATGTGTCCATGTCTATGTCTATACTGCTACTTGTTTCCTTGTACTTGCTGATAAGCAAGCAAGCAAGCAAGCAAGCAAGCAAGCAAACAAACAAACAAACAAACAAACAAACAAATAAATAAATAAATAACTAGGGACAAACCACATTTACACACCATTTAAAAGGGACAATAAAAACACTAAGAAGGAAACAAAAAGACAAGAACACATCTTCAGTAACCAATACCCAGATAAGCAGGGATTTACACCAGGCAAACAGTCAAGCAGGAAAAAAAATCTCTAATCAAGGAACTACTAAGAAGAAATTCATACCCCCACCAACACAGGCAAGATAAGTTATATATATAAAGAGAGAGCAAACACTGCACTTACTAGCATTGATATTACCTAGCTGGGTAATGAAATGTTTGCATTTGTTCTAACTGAACAAAGGAGATGTTGATTTTGGCTTTCTCCATGAATCTGCTATGATATAATAAGAACCTGCTAGCTTATAATAATGCTCATGTGTTCCCTCAATTAGGCACCACTTTTATAATTATAATTAAAACAAATATCACAGCAAAACCCAACATACTTCTTAAGTTTCAAGTAACATTCTATTAGCTCTGGAACTTTTCATTTGGGAAATTTGAGCAAATATAACAGCTTATTTAACAGATTTTTTTTTTTAAAAAAAAAGCTGTCTCCAAACAGAAGATTAGGTAGGAAAAACTTGTCAACTCCAACTACTGCTTTCTCAGCAAATCTAATGGGACCCTTCTGTTTTTAAAAGATAAACTTTTGAGGGAAGAAAAGATAATCCCTTATTTTCTTTTCAAGTAATTACAATATTTTGGAAAATATGTGATGAATTCATAGCAGAAAGCAGAAATTTCAAGTGTGGAATGGCTACAATTTAGACTTCAGGATTAGAATTGCAGGGGAAATGCTAAATTGATGAGCAATCAGAATGATACCACAATGGACAATAATATCACAGGTGAACGATATACAATGTGAAACAGTTTCATTTTCAGGTATAAAAGTTGGTGAGCTGTCTTCACATATTGTAGCTTTTGATGACTTCTGAGAGAGGCATGACAAAATGAACTCATCTCTGCAAAAGCGAAAGTGACAACCACAGCAAAGAGCAAAAATTTAGGAGTAGACTGTTTTACAGAATCTCTCTCTGAATAAAGAGAGGATGGGAGATTACCCACATATGCTCCAGATGGCTGCTCCTCATGAGGAGACCACAGTGTTCCACGAGCTTGAGCACCAGGAGACAGAGGGATTAACCATTTTGCTTGCAACCATGGCAGAATGTTTTAAAGAACAACTTTGCAAGCCTCATTTTCTAGTTACTTTCAGAAATTAGAGACCTTCAGAATGACAAGTTGGAAAAAGTACTGGGTGAGTTTTAGTTTCAACTGTAAACAAAAGAAAAGTACAAATTAGGTGAAACTTGGCTCAAAAATAGTAACTGTGAGAGGGACCTTGGAATCCTAGTGGATGATCACTTAAATATGAACCAGCAGTGTGGGGCAACAGCCAAAAAAGCTAATACAATTCATGATTGTATAAACAGAGGCATAGAATCAAAACCATGTGGAGTATTAGTGCCACTTTATAAATCCTTAGTAAGACCACACTTGGAATACAGCATCCAGTTTTGGTCACCACATTACAAAAACGATGTTGAGACTTTGGAAAAAGTGCAGAGGACAGCAACTAGGATGATTAAAAAACTGGAGATTAAAACATGAAGAACAGTTGCAGAAACTGGGTATGATTAGTCTAGAACAGGGGTGTTAAACTCATGTTGTCATGGCAGCATCATGTGATGTATTGAGACTTTTTTCCCTTTTGCTAAACCAGGTGTGGGTGTGGTCAGCACGTGACGCATCCGGCCCATAGGCCGGGAGTTTGACAGCCCTGGTCTAGAGAAAAGAAGACTAGGGCAGACATGATAGCAGTATCCCAGTATTTGAGGAGCTGCCACAAAGGAAGCTTTGACTCCCAAATAAGTTGACTAGGGGACTCAATTTATTTTCCAAAGCATCAGAAGGCAAGACAAGAAACAATGGATGGAAACTAATCAAGGAGAGAAGCAACCTGGAACTAAGGAGAAATTTCCTAACAGTGAGAACAATTAACCAGTGGAACAGTTTGTCGTCAGAAGCTGTGGGTGCTCCATCACTGGAGGTTTTTAAGAAGAAACTGGACAGACACTTGTGTCAAATTGTAGAGGCTCTCTTGCCTGAGCATAGAGTTGGACTAGAAGACCTCTAATGTCCCTTCCAGCTCTATTCTGATTGATTGAAGAGTTACTAAATATGTCTATAATTGTTGTATTGAAAGGTTGGAAGCTTATATATTTCTTTTCTTTATGATATTCTTTTTTTTTTTATCTTTCTTGCCTTTTCTTTATTTCTTACTGTTCTTTTTTCCTTAAGTTTAATTTGTATTAGTTTGTACTATTGGAATCAAAATCCTTAATAAAGTTATATACCCAAAATGAAGTTTGATGAAGATATTCTTCTTAACAGAACATAAAAAAAAGTTATAATTTTGTTTCATTTGTAGTGTTGGGATGGAAGAATGTAAGGGACACATACTTTAAATTGCACATACTCGGTGAGTTGTTGTGGAGTTTTATTTGGTTGCTATGGTAATCAACAATTGCTAGAAAAGCAATGATTGAATTTTAAATGCTCAACAGCTTGGTTTATGTAAATTGAATATCTATAAATTATACAGAGTATAATATTTTTTGTGGCTTCAAACACATTCTGTTTCAGGATTTTCTTCCCTTCCATATACAGTCATTTTTTAATTTTTTTTTAAAAAAACTAAGAACTATGTTTTTTCTATCCAATCACAAGAAATTCTGTTACAAAGAAAAGGATTATGTTTACTATGTAATTACACATTCTTATATAACACATAGTACCATATATCGGTACTTATATATCTACCTGTCTATTTTAAATGCTTTTAAGAATCAAATTGCATATTATTTTGAATAATAGAAAAAGGTCTTTTCTCTTCTCCTCCTCCTTTCCTTATCCAGTCCCCTGTCCCCACTCCTCCCTCTCTTTTCCCCAGTTACAGTTATCCCATGGTGAAGTTGAAGTTCATATATAGCAAAATCTTGGAGGGCTAAAATTCACTCATCATCCTTTAAATTAGTTGAAACAATGGAAACAAAAGCATGACTGCTGAAATAATCAGTTATTAAACCTAAATGCCTTTATTTCCTCCCAAGCTGATCCCTCTTTTCCTTCAGACGTCATAGTGTTTAGTGGCACCTATTTGGAGAATAGTCAAGCTATTTTCCAAAGCACCTGAAGGCCAGACAAGGAATAATGGATGGAAACTGACCAAGGAGAGATTCAACCTAGAAATGGGAACCTAGGAACTTTCTGACAGTGAGAACTATCAACCAATGGAACAGCTTGCCTTCCGGTTGTGAGAGCTTCATCACTTGAGACTTTCAAGAAGAGATTGGACTGCCATTTGTCAGAAATGGTGTAGCGTCTCTTGCTGAGTGGGGGGTTGGACTAGATGACCTATAAGCAGTGGTGGGATTCAGCCAGTTCGCACCACTTTGGGAGAACTGGTTGTTAACTTTCTGAACAGTTTGGTGAACTGGTTGTTGGAAGAAATCATTAGGGCAGAGAACCGGTTGTTAAATTATTTGAATCCCACCACTGCCTATAAGGTCCCTTCCAACTCTATTAATCTGTTAATTTGTTAACCTCAGGGATCTACTCTCTCCCCATTCCTATTTCACATCTATATGAAACTGTTTGGTGAGGTCATCCTTCAGCACAGAATATAGAATCATCAACATGCTGATGATACCCAGTCATATATCTCTGCCCTGTTGTAGAGATAGACCAGAAGTTATGAATTCTAATTCTATTTTTATTATATACTCACAGCAACAAAATCTTGGGAGTCTGAAAATGTTTCTTCTTTCCCTTCCTTTTTCTTTGACCCTCCCTACGGAGGATCAAGTCTGAGATGTTTTTTCAAACTACAAGTACACCTGTGCTGACCAAGTGATGCCATTAAGGTTTTTGCCTAGTATCAGGAGACTGTCAAAGTTTGGATGAGGAAGAACAGGCTGAAGCTTGTGGCAGACTAAAGTGAAACATTGGTCTTGAATTGTTGCTATGCAGGAAGTAGCACAGACAGGATGTTCCTTAATTCTCATTGCTGTTATCAGATAGTTATACAGTGTACTTTAGTCTGGCAAAATTCTGTCTATTGGTGAACAGCAATAAAATTATTTTCATATTGACATGTGTCGTTCTTGGTTTCCCATGTCTGATAGGCCTGTGAAGATTGAGTAACAATAGAGTTTATAGTCCCTTGGATCCAGAGGCTTTCCATCTTTAACTCTGTGGTGTCACTTCCCCAGTGAGAGTAGATGCATAATTTGAGGATCCTCCTGGACTTATGATTTCTGTTTAAAGAGGGCCCTTGCATAGTTAATCTGACATGTCAGTTGTGCCCATTTTGGAACTAGGGAGCCCTACGCACTGTAATTTCCTTCCTTCCTTCCTTCCTTCCTTCCTTCCTTCCTTCCTTCCTTCCTTCCTTCCTTCTTCCTTCCTCCCTCCCTCCCTCCCTCCCTCCCTCCCTCCCTCTTCTTTTGCTCTTTGCTGGATTACCGATGTGCAGTCTACATGAGGCTTCCCTTGAGAGCATTCAGAAGTTGCAACTGCTCTAGAATACAGTGGTATGAGAGGATTAAACCCAGTGGTGGGTTTCAGCTAGTTCGCACCACTTCGGGAGAACCGGTTGTAACTTTCTGAGCAGTTTGGTGAACTGGTTGTTGGAAGAAATCATTAGGGCAGAGAACCAGTTGTTAAATTATTCCCACCACTGGTTAAACCCATGTAACACCATGAGCTGCACAGAATTTCCAGGTGTGATTCATGATACTGGTTGTTACTTTAAAAGCTCTACATGGCATAGGGTCAGGCTATTAGCAGGGCTGCCTTCTCCCATTATTTCTGCTCTTCCCACTAAGACTGTTCTGGGTCCCTTCCATTAAACAATATCATCTTATTGGACCCTGGAGCCATGCCTTCTTCTCTATGGGAATTCTTGCCCTGTGTAATAGCATCTACCTGGCAATCCAGATGCCCCAACCTTGTAATATATTAAAAAAACCCTTGAGTGTTAGGCTGGATAGTTATGGGTTTTGCTAGATAATGTTGTAGTTTGAATTAGGATTGTTTTTGACATTGAATATTATGGTTGGTTTGCCAAATTGCTGTATTTAATCCTTGTAGGGGGCTCAGAGTCACACTTGGGATATGGGAGAATAATATAAATAAACAAACAAAGGAATATTGAATAATAGGCTCAGATGAGCCTCTCTTTTTGCAGCTTTTAGTATTTGAATGTTATTTATCTTTGGAGGATGTTTTTATTTGTCTTAATTCAAAATACTTTGAATTCTATGTGCAACTTAACCCTTATTCTTCCCACATGAATCTTGATGAAAATGACTGAGTATTTTAGTTGGAGTTAATAAAGTAAAACATCATTAATTCAGAATAGGAAATAAGCTTGTGTATATGAAGCATCAATTCTTTGAATGGGCTTTGTCTGGGTTCATCATCCAAAAGTGTCCCCTTGTGATATTTCCCTAGTAGCACACCAGCAGTGCTGATTTCAGTGTCCCTAAGCTGATTGAAATGACTTGACGGCTTTTCAGTTGTATCCAAATAGGGCATTTCAAGCAAAATCCCTGATCTTATGGTAAAATTTAATCACATTCAAATAAATGTAGACAAAACTCTCCTTCAAAACTTGCTGTTCAGTGCAGAAAAGCCAAAGTAAGTGCAAGCAAAGATACTGAATGGAACATGGCTGAACACCGAACCAAGCTTTGTAGCATATTTTTATTGTCTTTGTTTTGAAATGAAGAAGCAACATTTGAGAAGTTTAGCCTGAAGTATTATTTTCCCCTTTCAAATTGCTCTTTGACAAGGGATGGAAGCTGTGGTGAGAGGGCATTGATGCACACTTGCCTGCCAAACTCCTGTTTAAAGAGAGGAAATTAGCTAAAGCCAACAAGCAGGCAGCTGTGTACTTGATCAACTTCCCAGAAATTGTGGCGTCCTTGGTGCTCTCTGAGTTTGTTTTCATGCAGACCTTTCATTGCAAATTAGGTAACATCATCAGTACTGATAGGAAGTGGAGTTTGCTCTCATTTGATATACTAGTATAGAAATGAGTATAGTTTCAGTGGTGGTATTCAGCCAGTTCTATCCGGTTAGGGTGAACTGGTAAAGCGGCAGCAATGGGAGGCTCCCGTTGTCCACCCACCAGGACATAATCATATCCCCTTTTGGATGATCTACGCATGCACAGAAGGACCAGTGCATGCATGGTGGTGGTGTAGGAAAGCGAAGCGAGCGCGCACGCTCCCATTTGCAAACTGGTAGCGAAGGTAAGTGAATACTACCCCTGTATAGTTTAGTATATAAAATGAGAGCAAACCTCATTCCCTACGAGCACTGATGTTGTTAACTAATTTGGTTCTTTTCTTGCAGATATTTCATTACCAAACTCAAAGAGCACCAAGAACCCCACTGCTCAACTCTGAGCTACAGATATTCCCTTCTATCATTCCTGAAAACAAAATTGTCTTCAGAATATTATAATTATTATAAGAATAATTGTCTTTATAATTGTCTTTTACAAATCTAGCTGTAGTTGCCCTTTTATTTGTAGAGTGAATTTCACTAACTCCTGCTTATTGATCATGTAAAAAAAAAAAAAGCAGAATTATAGAAAATGGTTTTAAAACTACAATAGGCACCAAACTCTTTTATCTGAAGGATAAGGCTCGATTCAATCACAAAGGACACCCATTCCAGAGTATTTTCTTATATAGGTTTTTTTAATTTTGTTCAGCATTAAAGAAAGAAACTTCATTAACATTGATTGTCATTTACAGAAAACATTCAAAAATCATGAGTGCATTATTATGGAATGCTAACAGTATTGAACTAATAACTTACAGGACATAAAATAAGACAAAAAGCTAATACATTCTAAAGAAATATAAAATCTTTTAAAAACTTCAGTGGGGGAGGGTGGGGGATGCTGGTCCTAAAACATTTGTAAGAAAAAAAATGGTCACTTTCTAAATAAATCAGGCTGTAGTTTGCTTGTTTTTTTTTATTACTCACGTTCACATAAATATTAAACAAGGGAGAAAGCAGAGAGAGAGAGGAGAGAGAGAGAGAGACGGAGAGAAAGAGAGAGAGAAAGCGAGAGAGAGAAAGAGGTCAGAAAGAAACTGCAGATATCAAACAAACGTTATGTCACCTGTTTATTCTGCATCTACAGGCCAATAAGTATTATCAATATTATACAATTAAATTTCATGGGCAAAATTAATATTGAGATTATGAAGTGCATTCCTCTAGATTTTTTTTCCTGTGCCAATTTTTAGGCAATAACACAAATTTGATGGTTTTATTTTTTTTTAACCCAAACAGTGGCAATTAATGTTTGATCAAAATGGAGAACTATCCATACAGGGAGATAACTTAAACCTACAACAATGATAGCTACATCCAAGCACCAAATAATTTTTGGCTCCAACAGCACAATCAGAGATGTTAATATCTCACTTTGCTTTAATAAAAGTTACTGGAAATAGAATAAAAAATATTAAAGTTCTGAAACTTGGAAGTATATGAAAATCAGTTTATCTCATCATTCTAAAAGCAAGGAAGCATTTCAAGGGATTTATTATTTTTTTTCCAAAAAATATTAGAAAGTTTTATTTAAATCTAAATATAGTTTTTTTTAAAATAAATTGGTCATCATAAAATGCTACCCATGAAAATTCAATTTAGGTAACCGGCAAAGGCAGCCTAAATCATTTGTATTTTTGTTCCCATCTGCTTTTCTTTCACAGCTGTTTAGACCCCAGAGGTATTTCCCCCCATTAAGATCCTTCAAATATTATTTGGAGAAGGTCAGTTATGGCTTCATCTTGCAGTTACAGAGTGATCTGACCTCAGATTGAAATAACAAATGAAAAAAAAAATGTACAAAAATATTTTAGTTCATTTGAGAGAAAACTTCATTTCGGCTAATTTACACTGGAAAGGTTTGTGGGAAGACAGGAACTGTCATCTGTAAGAAGGTTTTCCTGTCCAAATCTTAGTGAATGGAATACAGATCGGCCCAGGAAGTGAGTGTTCAAACTCTTTTTCCGTCAGCTAGATCTCTGTAGGAAAACTTCCCAAAGGATTTGCCCATAGAGTATACTGTCTAGAAATATAAGTCAGCAATTATTTTGCAAATGGGATTTTCTATTCCACTAGGTATTTTCCAATTTGCATTCTTACTTGAAATAGGATTTACTGACAACTCTTCCCGCCCTCCCTGTTATAAAACAGGAATATGACACTAAACACCAAGACTGTTCAAAAGGCTTTATCTATTACAATCAGTTTCCATAAAAAAACTGAGAAGTACATTACACTCATAGGAAGCAAGTACATAATTTGCTCTTTGATGTTATTTTTTTCCTTAAAAAAGCATTACAAAGTCTTATGCTTAAACACAGACATAGAAAAACAAAACAAAAACCCAACAGTGTATTTAACTGTCCCAAAGATTATTTACAGGGAAAAAATTACAGAGACAGCATACATAGTATTAGATCTTCTGCCAGTATATATTAAAAGTAATTCCATTTGAAAAAATATTGTATTTGTCTTCTACATTTCTACAATACATACTCAGGCTTTATTGTTGTATATGTGTGTGATTTTTTTTTTCAGTGTTGAACAAATGAGGCAGATATTAAAAGTTGGATGATAAGCACAGAGTTTCTGCAGATATTTAAATTCCTGATGTATGTACAGCCAGAATAAGTTAGTTCTTTAAAGGTAGTAACACAAAAATAGCTTTTTGCATTATTTTTTTAACAGTTCCCTTTCGGGTGTTGCCCATGCCTGGAAAAAGTTTTTTTTAGGAAAAGCTCAATTTAAAAAACAAAAACCAGCTGAAATGGCAAAGCTATCATGGAAATTTTTGGGGAGATCAATGGTTTTGTTGTGAATACTCTCATGTGCCAGAAAAGCTCTCATAAGTCCATGAATATGGTTCAGCCATATTTCAAAGGAAATCCAGTAAAGATATGTCATGTTTTATGACTATCAAAAGGCAGAGCCTGACTTGAACGAAGAGATGGCATAATATCACTGCCAAAATCAATAAAAGAAATTGTCCCCGAATAATATTACATAGTCTGAATTAAGGGGGAAAATGGGTTATACCACTTCAGGATTGCCAAATAAGACTGGGTCTTATATTTTCATTTTTGCTCCAAAAGACACATTAGGGCTTATTTTCTGGTTAGGTCTTATTTTGGTAGAAATATGGTACTAAATGCATCCATCTGGCTGACAATCTTAACTGGGCTTATTTTGGGGGTAGGGCTTATTATTACGAGCATCCTGAAAAATCGTGCTAGGACTTATTTTCCTTTTGTTAACTATCTCAATTTGTGTAGTAGTATGCATTGAAAGAATGCATGGCTTTTCAATAAGAAACGGATATAGCCTTCAGATTTAGGCATGTGTCTGATGCAAAGGCTATCAAAATAGTAAAACAACTAACTTTTTAAAATTGCATGACTTCTGAATCCATCTAACCTGGAGAAGGAACCCAAACCCACTATCCTTACTAGCCCTGGCAGAGTCCACTGCTAGGAGAATATTGTTAAGTATTCCTTTTTTCTGCAATAGAGGAGATGGCTTAGGGCAAATATGAATGCCTCAGAAAAATAATGCAAAAAGCAGTCCTAGGAAAAAATGATATTCTAAAGCATCACACCATTCCTACCCAGTGTTTTAAATGGGGTTCAGAAAGCTCAATATATTTCAGTTGTGCTTTATTTATAATGGCCACAAGTGCAATCATTGTATCTCTATGTCTTCTGTAGACTTATAGGTTGTGCTATGAGATAAAGAGAAATATATCTGCTTGCCGTTTAATGGCTTTCCAGAATAAGTGCAGGAGCAGATTCCCATCGCCAAAAGTGGGATGCTTGGTTTGCTTGATGGAACTTCAAAAGATTATAGAACATCTTATGACACAGGTTTTGCCTGATTCAGACATTGAAGTAATACATTGAAAAGACACAATCATAGTGCATTTGAGCCTTAGAAGTTGGCATACTAATCTATTTTGCTTTGATTCTTTAGGTCAGGAATTTAATCAAAGACAAATATAAGTGCTTTTTTTTTTTTTAAATAAGCTGTTTCAATAAGATAAAATCTTTGAATTTTATCTTCAGGATAAAATCTGTTCTTTACACCAACCTAACTTTATCAATCATTCGGATTTCTGCTTCTGGATTAACAAAGAATCCAATGAGGCAATATAATTTAAATATATCCAAGATAATAACTTCTTAAATTACTTCTTTTCCTGCTGAACATTTTTTACTTACATAAAACTTCTCTGTCTTTCTAGAAAGAAGCATACATTCCCCCTCAACCAACAGCAGTATCTTCAGTCATATTAAGAGCTCCATCTTTCAAAAATGACCTAACAGAATGTCAAAATAACAACAAACCAATACGGATGTAACTACAGTAGATGATTTTTTTCTTGTCTTGCTGAAAGTTTATAGAAGACAACGTGCAAAACAAACATTTTCTGCAAATATGCTTACAATTTTTTTTTCCAGATTTTATTGCTGCTATATCCAATTTTTTTTAACTCATCCTATGAGTGGTGGTACCACTGGGATGAGGAAAATAAACAAAGTATTACATTTCAGGGTACTAAATTCACTGTACGCAGTTCTGGCCTCATGGTCTGTAGTGATGCTGGAAAGAATTTTTTGGATCACCACAGCATAGTCCTCCAAAATATTTGTGCGTTTCTTTATTCTTTTTATGTAAACTGAAAGGATGGATTTTTTTTTTGTTTCTTTTAAAATTCCTTTAAAATTAATGTATGAGCACAATCAGTCCATGTCACTATACATTCAGATTGCTGTTTTTAAAGAAAGTTCTGGAAGTTACCACCGGAGAAATATTATTGGGAATCTTTTAAATAAGGAGAAATAACTATTTTGAGGGTAAAATGTGGTCCAGATTTGGGTATAGGGAAGAGTTTTCCAAGTGTAGGAATATTTGAATAATGAAACAGTTTCTTCAAGAAGATAGCAGAATCCTTTCATATTCTTAGTGTTATTAGGGCTGAAGATTAGATTATGTACATGTAATTCAAATTCATTTTATAAGACATGAATCTCTAGTGTGCTGCTTTGTGAATGCATTTATAGTTGTGCAAGTTTTTGGAGAAGGTGGTCCCACAAAGCATGTTCACACGCTGAACATCCCAGATAGGATGAGGAAAACCTCCTGTAATGTGTATTAGATATTTCAGATGCAGTGAGTTAAGGAAATCCTTCCTTCCTTCCTTCCTTCCTTCCTTCCTTCCTTCCTTCCTTCCTTCCTTCCTCCCTCCCTCCCTCACCCCCTCACCCCTCCTTTTCTCCCTTCAAAATTACTTAATAACATCATGTCCCTCTTGCTCTATATTTACCTCATTTAAATATCAAAGTGAGTAGTAGCAACCAAATGAATTTGTTTCCTTCTTTATCTTTCCTTCATGTTGAACTTAGTTTTTTTTTAGAACAGGGTTAGTTTGCGAGGAATATACTAAATGGATTTGAGGGAGGGGAGTGTTAAAGTTTTATTTTATTCACATAAGAGACATGGTAAACTATTAAAAGAAGGACATTTTAAAATAATGGATAGTATGATGTTTACAATATTTTTATATGGTTTGTGGAATTCCACATTTAAGAAGACATTTTACAGTATTTCCCAACTGAGGTTCTGTCACCTGTTTTAAAATACACTGTCATTTATTTTGTTTGTTAGATTTATATCCCACATTTTCTCCAGCAGGTCAAAATGAACTAATGAACTTGGCCAGACCAAGAGAGAATGATTAGCCCAATCAATTTCCTATACCCAGGATAGACTTGAAGCTGGGTTTGTTTGATTGCAATCCAACAGATTAATGAGTATATCATGGGAGTTACACTCTTGAAAGTTATTAATTAACTGACTAGTTAAAATAATAGGTGAATTGTATAGGATAGCCAATCAAAACTGAAGGGATATCACCTTTTATCATTCACATTACTGTTGGTAAAACTTCACAAAGACAAGATAGTTTAAAGGAGTTTGACAATTAAACAGCAATAGTTGTTTGTGAGCTAACCTAGATTAAATTATGGGCTGCAGAAAGGAAAAGGAAATATCCTGGAATATAGGAAGTTAGGAAGGAGATTGCTGTTTCATTTAACCCAGCATTATCAACACTTACTGGCTTTTACAGTAGTCTTTATGTCTATAGACAACAGTTTTTCAATTTTTTCTTGATGATCCTATCGGGTGTTTAATGTGTTGGAACATTCCCCCATATACACAAATTGTGCCAAAAATATGCCAGTAATTCATATTACTGTAGTTAACCCAGAATATATTTGGTATTAAAAGTAATTTTGTGTATTGGCTATAACTGTTTTTTAAGATCATGGAAAATTTTGGATCGCCAACACAATCCATGATAGGGATCTTTTAAAATAAGAAGGAACTATGGATACCTCCTGTCCCCACTTTTTCCAGCATTATCCTACATATTTCTCCATGTGGTAAATCAGCAAAACTATAGCAGTTAACTGTCAATACATTGAAATGTTCAGAGTCCAAAACATTGATTCTAACTCATTGATCTAGATTAAATCCCAAGTCTCACTGATTTATAGATGATGTATGTTCAAGTAAGTGCATATACAATAGCAGTGCAATAAATCCATCTTTCTCCATCTTTCAAATCAATATTTTTTTGCCAAATGGTTTGAAATTTTTGCCTATATGCACAACAATTTGATTCCAAAGGATATACTTTAAGTTTAAAATATGGATTTTTGTGCTCCAAAGAAAAATATACAACCAGTGGTGAATGATGCTCAAGAATAACAACAGTGAATTCAGTTTCTAACCATTCATTTCTAAAGCTGGCTTGAAAGCCTTGTCTGGGTTTTCCACATTTTGGCATCTCAATTTGTGCCTTTCAACACATTTCTAATAGTTTTTTTTTCTTTCATATTAATGTCATTATATATTATTTTTTTTTAATAAGGTAATAATATCCCTGAGTGGCATACAGTGCAACATCTGCTTTAAGCAGTGATTGTCAATTACAAAGGGTGAAGGTTTCACAAGAAAGAAGAGGATGGTGTTAGTGTTTGTGGTACATCATGTGTATTGATTAGCTTATAGAAATGAGGCAAAATGGCTGGGTCACCACAGTCATACATAGAATTATCTAGAAAGTCTCAGGTTTCAACGTTTCAAGTCCATATGCATTTTACCACTGCTCCCATATTGCCATGTCGGGACGATAACTGCACCCCAATCTACAGTTCCACATTTGTTCCATGATGTACATGGGCTTCTCTTGTTATTTCAAAATGGAGAGGACAAACCCTTTTGTATGAAGGAATTACTACGTGAATTTACCTTTATGTCATCAGTCTGATTCTCCATAAAGACTTGCTGAAGAAGGTTAACATTTAACGGACGCTATACTTGATCTGGGCCCCAGGCATTCTCCAATTTTACCAATTAACCAATTTTACTAACTAAAAAAATCAATCCCTTCCTTCCTTCCTTCCTTCCTTCCTTCCTTCCTTCCTTCCTTCCTTCCTTCCTTCCTTCGTCCCTCCCTCCCTCCCTCCCTCTCTCCCTCCTTCCCTTCCCTTCCAACATATTGGCAGAGTGCAGAGAAATGGAATTAAAGGAATGATTAACTTGACTAACTATTTGTGTATATGTAGCTCTTAGAATAAAACAAATTTAAAAGGACGCTGCCCAATGTTTCCACAATATAGAATCAAGATGGAGTAAAAAGAAGGAAATCAAGAAGATTGTGTTAAATGAGAGTTGGAACAGCTCAAGACCTCCCAGCCTCAAGTCCTGCAAGGTTCCTAATGCAAACCAATCATCAAATATATATTGCATTTGGAAAGAGCCTGGTTTAATTGAGTGTCTTCTATTACCCTGTTTTCCTAGCAATTGGTAAAGTAATCTTTCCATTAGAAAGAAATATGACTCTTGGAATTAATTCTTTATACAGAGAGCCAACAGGAGTGACATTTATACAAAATTAAGTCCCTGTAGAAGTGTAACAAGCAGTCTACATCTGTCTGCTCAGACACTGAGAATAAAGTGGCTCAGTGCTTGTACATTATCAGAATACAATATAAAGTGTTATTGCTGTCTTGGTTCCAGAACAGAAAAATCAACTAAAGAAAAAAAGGATATAATTTACTGGGACAGTATCTCTTGTCAACCCCATTCCTTGAAGAGGAAAATCAGTAGAGTTTAAAACAAAACAAAATAGGATGTAGCACACATTGATCCAAGAAATATTTTTTTTATTTAGTTGCATGTCACATGGGATTTTTTTGGGAGGGGGGTTTGGTTTTGGCACTGGGGCCTTATAAGAAAAAGCAACAGGTGTTAGAATTAAACAGTTGGAAATTTATTATGGTAGTGATATTTGTGTATGTAGGGGACAGAGAGAGAGAGAGAGAGAGAGAGAGAGAGAGAGAGAGAGAGAGAGAGAAGGAAATATTTATGTTGCTCTTCATTTCATCCTTTTGTAACAGATGACGGGCACCTCTAAATTAGGAGTAGTAGCTAATTAATCCCTTCCAGCAAAAAGCTTCTGTTAGCAGAAACAAGGATTGTAATTTTCAATCCCCAAGTGATGTTTAGAGCACTTTCAAAACCTGTAATGGATGATTTAGGGACTAACTAGCAAATTCTGAGGGATTGTATAAGAGAGAGCAGCTGTATTATATGAGTGGGAGTCTGCTTATGTACCTCCAAGTTTCATCTTCTCTAGATTTCTCACTACATTGTTCAGAGCTCAATGGATTAATTTAACACTTTAGGGAAGGATAGCTTCAAGAGGACTGTAAGATAATGTATTTCTGGTTCGGAAAATCAGAGGTAAAGATGTTGAATACCTTTCAAAAAAACACTATTTGTACCACAGCTCTGCTATATATTTCTAAAGGAAAACCTGGAGTGCAGAATGCTGTGTGTATAAAGCAATTTTAAAAGAATAGCATTGAACATTGTAATCGGCAGAGAATGTTAATGTCAGAAGCTTAAAAGAATGACTTTGTAGGGTGGCAGATTTCTGAATACAGGTGGAATGCAAAATAATGGAAGTATTCTATAGTTCTCTCAATTTCTAAGAAGTTAAGACAGAGCAATAGTGAAGGCCCAATTATGAAGGATGGGAGAACTTGTGTCTTTGTAAGACCTTTAATAACTGTACATGCATACTTCTGAAGCATGAATCTGAATCCTAAAGGAATCATTCAAAAGTATAGGTTTGAAGAACCCAAGAGAAAGAGAGTGATGGTAGGGAGAAGACAATTTTATTGTGTCTGTTTATGAATTCCCCTTTAAAATTCTTGGGAGATGGAAGAACATTTTAATAGAAAGTCTCCTGGAACTAAGGAATAAAATTTTGTAGAACAATCATTTTCCTATTAACCAAAACTCATTGGTAGGTGGGAAAAAGACCTAAAGGCTGAGCTTCAACTTTATTGCACATTAGAAACTAATCAACTAGAGCCATGGATGTGAAATGAACCAATGAAAAAGATGTTGATCCAAAGGTTGCAGTATAGTTACATAATGGTGATGCAAATGAGAAGTTTGCACTCTCACAAAAGATCCTAGTTGGTGACTGGATGGCCTTGTGACTTTTACTTCATTCTTCAAAGCTATCTCTTACTGGACTTGCTCTGATGGCCCTTGAAGGATAACAGAGCAAACTAAATTTCTAATTGTTCCTGTTTCAGGAAAGATTAATAAAATAAATTATCTGGTCCACACAAAACAAATGTACTGTTTGGGATGCTGTATGTTGTACTCTGCAATTTAAACACTTGATTGGTAATATATTTGATAATAGTATGGTTAGTATAGACTTCAGCTCTATCACTGATGAAAAGAAAAATCTCCCGTTAATTTTCTCTCTGTCCATTTGAATTATCCAGACAAGGCTTTGGCACCAATTACACAAATCTGACTTTTCATTCACTGGCTGAGTACGCATAAACATTATATACAAATTGATCAGAAACGTTACCATCTTGTCATTATATATGGATGGCAGAGCAAAAGTCTACTTGCCCAACATAAACCTAACACATTACAAAGAGAAATTTAAAAATACAGGAGAACGTCCTTAAAAATAGGGATCTTATTTTATGCTACAAGTGTGCATGTGTGTGTGTGTGTACATTCCATATATATATATATATATATATATATATATATATATATATATATATATATATAAATTATTTGGTACATTTCAGGGATGGCTAATAGTTGACTCATAAAGCAATTTTATCCTCTCTCCGGTGGTATGATCAAATGTGAATTAAATCTTGATTAAAACATTTCCTGCAATTTTATTCAAAGAGAGGAAAAAATGGTTGTTCAAATGAAGTTTAGGTGGTGCCCTTCTTTGTATGAGAGATTTCGTATTGCATCTCCTTTTTTTTTTTTTTAATTTTATAAATAACCTCCTAGATTAGTGTTGCTCAACTGTGGCCATTTCTAAGGGTATAGACTTCAACTGCCAGAATTCTTAGCAATGGCCATGCTGGAAGGGGAATTCTGGGAGTTGAAGTCCACATACCTAGAAATGGCCAATGTTGGGAAACACTGCCCTGGATGATTCAGTTTTATTAGAATTTATAGTGGAGAGGTGATCGAATGGTGCGTAAAAATATTTTCCTGGTTCTAAACATGGTCTAAAGGATAGAACAGGTTGAAAAGTATGAACGTTGGCCTTCCCTGATATATACTGCTCATAGACAAACAGGACATGAAGTTTCCCCATGTGTCAGAGAATCCATATGGGACTTCAGTATTTCAGATTTTTCCTTATTCCCCTTCCTCCTCAGGTTAACACATAGGGTAATGGACAGTCCCCAACCATCTTTGTATACTGAATAGGGAAAAAGCGATAGGGCAAGACATGAAATACTCTACTGCTTTGAAATGTGCTTTGTCCACTCTTGCCAAGAATTCAGGGAAAGCAGGGTCTTTTAAAGTCTGTATGAAGCCCTCAATGCATTGATGCCGCACACACAAAGGGAAAGTCCATGACTTTTTGCATACACATACACACCTGTTTCCAAGACAGCTACAAATTGCCACATGCATTTAACTAGCTAAAACATAGAAATAGGTAAGCCTAGTTTAGTGAATTTTTCTTAAATTATATTTGACTAAACGGAGTAATGTTGCAAATTACTCCTCTGCTTTCTTTTATATCTACAATAAACATCTATAAACAGTGGTCTCCCAGAACATAGCCCCAATAAAATAAAAATAAACAATAAAGATCACACCCAGTATTCTATACTTGCAATTTTCTGGTCAGTTAAAAATTAAAAAAGGGGGAAAAAAATTAACAAAAAGAAGAGAAACCAAAGAGGCTCCAGTCAGGAGTGCATATTTACATTCTTCAAACTGTAGCGGTGAAAAATAATTCTATTAAGTGCAGGACATTCCTAGGTTTGCAGTAGTGACAAGTTTTAAAGAAAGTCTTCATGACAACAATTCTTTTGTCTGATCAGCGATGCATTCCAGGAGCTTTCACTTTCCCTTCACTTGCAACCAGTGGTAGAATCTGGATTGAACAGTTCCTTGTATAACGGAGGAAAAAGTGTGTTCACTATATCAGGATGAGATTGTTTAAATACCTGCAGTTTTTCTCCATGCAGGTTGCAAAGTGCAGTGATGGTTGATGTCTTGGCTACTAACTGGAAGGCAGACAGAGAAAGATAAACCAAGAATTTTTTTTATTCGAAATCAAAGAGTGCATAAATGCATACTTTCAAATTCTTCGAATTTTTACTTTTAAAAACATGGCAGTAGAATTTAATTTGGTGCTGCTTAATAAAATTGCTGACTTTTCTTTGTCAACTGAAGCTAAAGCCATATGTTAAACAGTTCATAAACAAAACACATGTTGCTTGAAAACATTTAAATCATTAAAATAAATTTTAGGGAACCAAAGATTAGCTAAGTCAATTTTAGGGAAGAAAAAGTGACTTGCTAGAAAGACAAAACCAGAACAACTGTGACAGACATCCTGTCAATTAGGCTAATCAGTTAAGGCCTTCTTAATACACTTGAGAAGCTCAAGCAGGAAAACTCAAATGGAAACACCTCATTTTATGGTGAATGTCTGTTTCTCCCATGAGAGGGTAGCTCTGCATCCTTCCATTCAGCAGGAGAAAAATTGCAGAGGTGACATCATCAGTTCTGAGGGGAGCCAGAGGCAAGATGACTTTTAGGGACCCCCTTGCCTAGCTGGGCCAACAATGTGCTTACTCAACTTTCAATATTTTTTCCCCACTTGCATAATCTCCTCCTTTTCCTCACTTCTCTGTACCTGTCAAGGAGGTGAGGTAAAGCACCTGTCAAGGAGGTGAGGTAAACCTACAAGTTTATCTAACTGTAGAAGAATAAACTTACACTGCAATCAAGGCTGCTCCTTGGAGCAGCTTTTGAAAGTAACTTCCCCTTCAAAGTTTAGTAGTAAGCCTAACAAATCAAACACTGCCTCTGGGAGAGGAAAGACAATAAAGGCAATGGTTAGAGAAGGACCTTGCAGAGAAGATCCTCTGTAACTCGTGGTTTGACTCCCGTGGGTGCTTCTGAGCTGCAGAGGAATTCCAGCAACACATGTCCAACTATGACATCTGCTCTTCCGCATGAATCTACTAAAGGCCCATAAATATAGTGGGAAATAGCTTGTTAGAGGTGAGGAACAGTTGTTCCAGGAACAACTTCTGCCAGAATTGGGCCCCAAAACCAGTTAAGGCATTACGTCAAAATTAACCTGCTGTTTAAGCAAGCTTCCCCAGGCCTAGACATTCCTTTGATGTCATTGACAATGCTTTTCCAAGTAAGTCTGGGAATCATTACAACTGAGTAACTGCTTTCTTTACTGGGGAAAACTGCCATTACAAATGAGGGAAAGCAAATATCCTAGTATAGTTTTATTTCTAGAGATTGGGTTCTCTGTGAATGTCATTTTGTACTGATGCTCTACCTTTGCCAAAGTCTCATCATCAAGATGATTCTTCTGAATCACATGTTGAAGTGCAAAATAAATCTTTTCCTGAAGTTTCTGGACCTTCCTTGGTTCTAAGAGCCAAGCTCGATCTGGCCAAACAAGACAACAAAATTAAAATAAGCATAAACATACATCATTAAAAGGTAGAAAGAAGATTCATGGTAATTAGTTTAATTTTCAGCAATTAAATATCTCAGGTTTGTGAAGGAAGTGCACCCATTCAGTTTCAAATCAAAATCTAATTACTTTGAATTACACAAATGATGGCTTTTCATTTTGATGTGAAATCCTCAATGCACTTCTCTAATGGACCAAACTATTAATGCCATAGCTGTGCCATGTAATGTTATCATTTCTAAAGGAACATAGTTTACGATTCAGAAGTTGATCTATAAATTTAAACGACATTGAATTTAAAGAATTTTCCAAGGAAGAGGTACTGACAAACTACCTCCAGGTAACAATCTGCCCAGTTCACTCACTCATCATGTTGAGGGTTCCTGAGTTACAAACAATGAGATCTATGGGGCACTCAAGAATGACATTTTTCTGGGCCTAGCTTCTGAATTTATAACATATACCGCATTAAAAACAAAACACAAAACAGATTATATCAATCCAGCCTTCCTTAATTAAGTTAATATGCCTACATGGGTGATGTGCTACAGGAAAGACTGACAGTGGTACATTTTGAACACAGGATGAGTTAAAAAAAGAAAAGGAAAATCAGTTGCAGGAAATCACCTGGTGATATCAGAACAGCAGATGAAAACAAGGCAATTTCTTCCTCAGTCAGCTGCAATGAACACAAGTTCTTTGCAAAGTCAAATGCTTCATTCACAAGGTCGTCAGAACCTACAAGCAACACAGATAACCAGGTCAAGTTCTGGAAATGCCTTTGGAGTGTGTATAGGATTTATACAGCTCAACTATTAAGCACTGTTGTCAAGTTATTACCCAGCCTCCTATATGAAATTTCTGGGTATGAGTTTGATAGTAGCAAGAATGAATCTCACACTCACATGCTTCAATTGGTTAAGCTTGTATACTTTATGGTTGAAGAGATCTAGGCTTCCATTCAGCTCTATCAAGTGGTGGGATTCAACCGGTGTAACAACAACTTCGCTGAGCGTGCATTTCGTTGATCATCGGAGCTACCAGTTCGCCTGAACTGGTCCGAACCAGCTGAATCCTACCCCTGGCTCTATCAACAGACTCAATCGTTCTGAGTCCTGGCTCCGCTCCAGGGAGTCACATGAACCATGAGAACAATACTGGTGGGATTTCCTGTCATTTGCCCATCAATTCTGCATGCTGCTGTCTTAAACACCCACCTCAACTTTAGAGATGGGATACCTGAAAGAGGAACTTTAGTGAACAGCTATCAGGTTTGTAATGGAGCAGCTAGTCATTCACCTATCTAAACCACTTAGGGCTATGAAGACAAATTGTGACCTGTCACTCAATTTCTTATTATACATCTAATGTGCTCATTTAGTTCATATAGTCTACGTAGAAATAATTTCCCCCTTTCAGGTTAAAGGTAAAGATAAAGATTCCCCTCACACATATGTGCTAGTCGTTCCCGACTCTAAGGGGTGGTGCTCATCTCTGTTTCAAAGCCGAAGAGCCAGTGCTGTCCGAAGACGTCTCCATGGTCATGTGGCCAGCATGACTAAATGCCAAAGGCGCATGGGACTCTGTTACCTTCCCACCAAAGGTAGTCCCTATTTTTCTACTTGATTTTTTATGTGCTTTCAAACTGCTAGGTTGGCAGAAGCTGGGACAAGTAATGGGAGCTCACCCCATTACGCGTCACTAGGGATTCGAACCGCTAAATTGCCGACTTTTCGATTGTCAAGCTCAGCGTCTTAGCCACTGAGCCACCTAACCTTTCAGGTTAGGTATCCACAAAAAAAGTGAAGTTACTTTTTAAAACTTTCTGAACACAGTAGAATTTGTCATCTCACAAAATAACCTCTGCCCTTCCATACATCTATCCTGAGATCAGACATAAAAGCTGAGTCATGGATTTTCATCATGATGTTATGATACATGTTTGATCAACCTGCCCTCCTCATTCCTACTATGAATACCTTGACTCCCTCACCCTAAATCTTTATACTTCTCCTTCAGCATGTATGTTTATTACCTTATACCTTAATCTAATTCTGATCTAAAATCCAAACTTGTACCTTTTCCAAATCTAGTACAAGTTTTCAGCCTGTATTTTTTTTTAATAATTTGGCAGTAGCTCATAAATCTACGGGAGAAATGAATTTCAATTCTGCCAGATGACATAGCAAAAGCATGTAAAATAATTACTGAGTAAACAGAGATTCAAGAACAAGAAAGTTGGTTTGCTGCTATTATATGGGACATAAACAGAATATCCTAATAGAAACTGGATTTTATTTCTCATCTGAGAAAATAGATCTAGCAGAGTCTTGGTCCCCTAAATATTACAAATGCTGATGAACTGAAATAAATCCCAATTATTTACAAAGCCTTCAGTTTTGTAAAAACAACCTGCCTACCCAAAGCCTTGAACATTTGCATTCCTCCATATTTTCCTTCAAACAAGACGGTGTTGTTGAGTGGGTTGAAGGCACGACACATTCTCACTAGAACAACTTCCAAGCAGCCTGAAATGATAACAAAAGTCCTGAAATATTAGACAGAAATATCCCAACAAGACAGTATAACCAGTTCTGTATTGTAAAAGTACTATCTCTGATATTGGATGAATGTTGTAAGAAGAGATATATTAAAGCTTTATTCTAGAAGAATATTGAGTCACATAATTTTTTTAAACTTTGTCCCACTAGGATAATTGTTTTATTTATTAAATGTATATGCTACCCATCTCACTGTTGAATTGGCTTACAACATCATACTTTCAATCACTTTTATGTGCAGCTAAACATATAACATTGGTGTTTCCACAGGACAGACACTGTGCAATTTTCTATTTTGCATTCTGATATAGAAAAAGAAATGATGGTAAGAAAGTGTAATTTTTACTAAGCGTAACAGGTCCTGTATCTTTATCTTCTTTTATTGATCACATATTAATGTTGGTTAAGTATTGTAGACTGCAATGTAATCTCCTCTACAAACCTGATTTGAGAAGTAGAATCTGATCATTCTGACAGAGTTCCATGAAGCCCGTTATCCGTTTTGCAAATTCCACCACATACTGAATAGCATGTGTGATCTGGATTGCGCACTGCTGCCATAATGCTTCTCTTGACTTCAAGAAGAAGTCACATGAAAAAGAAGGAAAGCAGAGAGAGAATGCTCTTTAAATCAGAGATTATGCTGTTGAAAATTGGTAACAGATTGCCAAACATCTAATGTTTAATGCATCTGACTAAGGTTCCGCCCCTAAAACTAAGTTCCCTTCCTCCTCTGCCTCATCCACTCCCCACATGGATACTGTTGGAGAATCTGTTACCCGTTTAAAAAATGTCATTGTCCCATTCATTGTGGCTCTTAGTCATTTTAAAAAATATTCTCATTCCCCACAGCTCCATAAAATTTGTCCACCCTTGATTCATATTATGATCATCATGAATGGAGTGGCGTGGCGTGGCGTGGCGTAGAGTAGAGTAGAGTAGAACAGAACAGAACAGAACAGAACAGAACAGAACAGATCAGAATAACAGAGTTGGAAGGGACCTTGGAGGTCTTCTAGTCCAACCCCCTGCTTAGGCAGGAAACCCTATACCATTTCAGACAAATGGTTGTCCAATCTCTTCTTAAAAACTTCCAGTGTTGGAGCATTCACAACTTCTGGAGGCAAGTTGTTCCACTGATTAATTGTTCTGTCAGAAAATTTCTTCTTAGTTCTAAGAATTTCTTCTTAGTTCTCCTTGATTAGTTTCCACCCATTGCTTTTTGTCCTGTCCTCAGGTGCTTTGGAGAATAGCTTGACTCCCTCTTCTTTGTGACAGCCCCTGAGATATTGGAACACTTGTATCATGTCACCCCTAGTTCTTCTTTTCTTCTTTTAGACCAGACATACCCAATTCCAGCAACTATTTTTTATATGTTTTAGCGTCCAGTCCCCTAATCATCTTTGTTGCTCTTTGCACTCTTTCTAGAGTCTCAACATCTTTTTTAAATTGTGGTGACCAAAACTGGATGCAGTATTCCAAGTGTGGCCTTATCAAAGCATTAAAAAGTGGTATTAACACTTCATGTGATCTCGATTCTATGCCAAGTGAAATGATTTGAACCCTTGGATGTTTAATAGGTCCCTGTTTTGTTTAATTAAGGTGTCAGCTTCACTCTCATCATGCTTATATTCCTAGTACTTTGATTCCAATCACCATCTTCTCTAGAAGGATAGACCCATAATACAAGAAAGGAATACCACTCCTTAATTAAATCCAGGAATGGTTTTTGAACAAATTCTGCATATTCTGGGTTTTAGAATATTTATTAATTCAATTTGTATGCCGCCCCTCTCTGAAGACTCAGGGTGGCTATATGCAGATAATACCTTAGTTCTGCCAAGTTCCTAACACAATCAAATTATTTGACTCCACTTTTGATATTTCGCTAATGAGGAAATTACAAGTGGAAATCACAAAAGAATAGAGAATTAGAAGTTCAGTAGGGCACACTTCATTCATTGTTCTAAGTGCACATTCATCTGGAAACTTGCACAATTAAATACAGGGTACTAAACATACAAATTGTGTACAGAAATCTTGTAGTAACACAAATAAGTAACAGTGCTTTCAACAATTCATAGAATGCCAGAGGTGATAACCATATGACAGGATATTCGGTTTGTTTGAAAACCTTTTTCTTTCCACTCTGCTTGTAGTGGGCTTATTTTCTGAGAGGGAAAAGAGGCAACTCTATTAAAAGGAAGAGTTGTAGTAGTTGGGATTTTAATTGTACCCCTTACAATAAAAGGTGAGTAAGAAAGGGATGTTTGCTGTACCTACAATAAGCATTGTGTAGAGAAAATCAAGTTAGTGCCTCGGATCATCCAGTAAATTAAATTCAGGAAATATAAGGGGAAGGTTTTCCCTCTGCCCCTACAGAGCACAAGTAAACTGCAGAAACAGAACTGAGGGTAGGTACTCAAAGTGACAGACACAACAGGTTAGTACAAAAAATTAGATGGCGATTAGGAAGTTTACTCCATTTTTTAAAACATCCTTATTCAATTTTGCAATCACCATAGTTATAATCATGAATTCAGAGAGGCCATGCTTTCTTTGTGGTAAGAAAGAAACAAGACATTTTATTGGTTTGGGGTTGTTGTTTTTTTTTTGTACCTTGCTCTGGTATATTTTGATTTCTTCATATGTGTGGGTTTGCCAGGCTAGCTGGTGTAGTTCCTCCATTGTATACTGACACGTCTCCAAATGGGACTTAATTATATTCTGTGCAATTCGATCTAAGAGACAGGAACAAATAGGATGTAACTCATAACATTTGATTTACAAATAATTATACATGTAGTTTTATATATCAGATCCCAGGAACAACATCAAAGCTTTCTGTCCAGAAGAGTGCAATGCTAGGAACAGCTAAGATCCTATGTGGAACCTCAAACACCCAGGCCTCTGGTAAAGGGCTTGAGATTGAGGAAGTCACAGACCACTCATAATGGCGAGGAGGGAATTTACACACACACACACACCTACATATACAAATGTGTACTTTAATCATGTCATAATATACACTATTTTGGTTAGAAAGACAGGATAAAAATCAGATAAAAATATTAAATAACTCATGAAATCTATATGCGGATGGCTAGAATCACTGTCTTTCACCTGAATGTTTCTAGCAGTAGTTCATTGTAATGACCCAAAAGTGCTTTTTTCAAGAGGCAACTGGACTTTCTGGTTTTTCTTTGAACATGTTTTGCTTCTTATCCAAGAAGCTTCTTCAGCTCTTGGATAAGAAGCAAAATGTCTTCAAAGAAAAACCAGAAAGCCCAGTTGCCTCTTGAAAAAAGTATTTTTGGGACAGCCATGACCTGGATGACTAAGAATCTCCATAGACATTCATTGCAATGACTTCATTTAGTGAAATGTTATACCAACAGTCCCAAGTGATATAAGATCTTGAAGTTAGTTCATTGTGCTATCCATTCATGTATAAGTTTTGGGCAGGCATTCAGGTTATAAATGTATAATTTTGCAATCAACGGAAAATGTGATTATCATTCCCCTTTGAAATTTTCTTGGGCTAAAATAATAAATTCAAGGATTATGAGAGATTGAAGCGTTGCAACAAAGTTTCCCCCCAATAGCAGATACAAAAAGCTATACTGCGCACAAATAGTAGGACCTGGGATACGGAGTTACATAATGTTGCTTTTTCAGCCATTTTAAATTATGGAAGAATATCTTCTTCCTGGTTTAAGTATTGGCGCTGTTGAATGAGGAGTAAGATATGACAAAAGTCACACAATAGTCTTGATTGAATATTTGATTGCAACAGCAATGATTTAAATGATCCATTAATTTTCATTCTTATTATGTCATGTCATGAGGAGGCGATAAGCCACCTGGGAAAGCGAAGGGAAATAATCAAAGTTGTTAAAAAGCGAAAGTTAGAATATTTTGGACATGTGATGCAACACCCAGAAAAATACAGCATCCTTCACTTAATCCTCCAGGGAAAGACTGATGGTCCAGGCAGAAGAAGAACATCATGGCTTCAGAACCTAAGGGACTGGTTTGGACAAAACTCAGCAGCACTTTTTCATACGGCTGTTGACAAAAATAGGATTGCCACCATGATCGCCAATGTCCGATGACAGATATGGCACAAGAAGAAGAAGATTATGTCATGTGTAGATGGGTAGATGTTTCAGTATTCAATTCCTTTGCATGGTGAGTTACTGAATTTTGCTGCTTACTGCTGAATTTTTACTATTCATCATAAAAGAATTGGAGCTTTTGGGGGCCAGAAAATAAATTCGGTATCTTTTCATCTGGATTTGATAAACAATTTACTTCTTTTTTATTGAACTTGGCAAAAGAAATGATGGTGAATTGACTGTTTAGAAATATATGCTGTGCATTCAACATACAATTACAGAATTGTAGAGGTCTTTATAGGCCAATAGTGTGAGACAAGTAATCCAGGAACAATAAATCCGTCAACGTTTGCAAGGTAAAACAAGGCCTTGCTCAAGACAGATGTTGGTATAATCATCAATCTTTTATTAAGATCTCCCTTTAGAAGTGTACACATTAAATAAAAGCTACAAAGTTTGTACTTCCATCTACTTGTGAATCAAGATCACTTGAGCTGTAGTGGTTAGCGTGTGGCCCGTGATTAAAGGGGTTTTGTTTGTTTGTTTCTACAGGTCAGTCTTGATTCTGTGCAACTTCCTGGATAAGTCCCTGCAGTTTTCTCAGCAACATATTTGGAAACGGTTGGCCTTCTTCTTAGGAGTTAAATGAAGTGATTGACTCAAAATCACCAAACTGGCTTCATGCCCAAGGCAGGACTAGAGCCCTATATACCAATTTGTAGTTTGATGCTTTAACCACTACACCAAACTGGCTCTCAGTGCTTAAAGTACACATATATAATGCTATACAGTCCACATAGAAAGGAAGTTTCTCAGATTGTCAATTGACACCTGGAATACTTGTCACTTGTCAATTGACATCTGGAATATATACAGCTGCCAGGAGCATTTCCATGTCAGGTGAAATACATATTAACCAGATATCTGTATTATGATAGGACTAGGGGGTATCTAGAGCTTTTGATAGGCCTCTTACTTGGGACATTGGCTGTTGTTTGAACTGCCAGTGGATTTAGCATATATTCTATTTGCGTTACAATTATGTCATAGAAATGACTTTCCTGAGTGTTCTCTTCCAGTTTAACAGGGATTTCGCAATGTAATCATATAGCAAAATGTCATAATGTTTACAATATTAAAAAGGTGTCTATTTATCTATTTATTTAATTTTTTAATTTTTTTATACCGCCCTTCTCCCGAAGGACTCAGGGCGGTGAACAGTCAAAATAAACATATATATAAAAATGTGAATAGAAGCAATAAATAATAATTAAGTCAATTTGGCTTATCAGTTAAGTTAAAATCTTCAGAATAAAATTTACACAATTAGGAAAAGGAAAGAAAAAATTAATTATGCCAGCCCGGCTTGGTGAAAGAGGAAGGTCTTAAGTGCCCGATGGAAAGTACGAAGATCTGGGATTATTCTTATTCCTGGCGGTATCCTGTTCCAAAGGGTAGGTGCCCCCACAGAGAAGGCTCTCCCCCTGGGAACCACCAGTCGACATTGCTTTAGTGATGGTACCCTGAGGAGGCCCACTCTGTGGGAGCGTACTGGTTGGTGGGAGGTTATAGGTTGCAGAAGGTGGTCTCGTCTATGGTCCAATTCACTTTCTGATTTATTACATTTCCAATGATTGCTAAAATCTACACTTTATTTTGTAAGGGTGGCTTCATTCATAATAAAATGATTTGCTAGGGGAAATGGCAGGGTATCATTTACAGTGCTGATATCACAAAGGTGGAATTAGGGAGCACATAACTTTCTTTTCTAATACTACAATACCTTATTTTTAAGCTGTGGCATACTTTTCAAAACAAGAATATCTTCAGAAGTAATTTATGACTAAGTTATGAATATTTCCTGAACTTTAAATAAATGCTTGGAAATACTGGAGAGGTAGAATCAGTTAGACCAGGGGTACCCAGCATTGGGCCGCAACATGATAGAATCAATACAAACAGACAAAGCCCCATCCACGGGATGCAGGCAGCATGTGAAACAATGCACCCTCTGGTCCATGGAAAAATCTCTCTCCACGGAACCATTTCCCGGGTGCGGCCCAGTTCCCCAAAAGGTTGGGAGCTGCTAAGTTACACTTTAAAGTATTGTAAAATAAAATATTGTTAGTTTAGTGGGACAATCTTGATCCATAATATTCCTTATTTCTCTTTTTTATACTTCACTTTTCTCCTTCATTGGCTTTATGAAGTATCAGCTGCTCATTTCTTAACTTTCTCATTTTTTTTTAATTCTTGGGAAGTGTGAATGATTTTGCCAAAGATAGTTTGCTTCTTACAAACTTCTTAGGAAGTAACTGACATGCTTTTTTTAAATGAGCAATAATACTTTTTTTACAATCTTAAACTAGGAAACCAACATGATCACACGGGCACGGATGAGAAAATCCACATTAAATAGAGTTTCTTTTTTTTTTTAATAGTTGTTAAAAAAGAAACAACTTAAGCCTAGTCAGTTTTTGAAATGAGAAAAGAGGATGAATAGAGAAAGGATACAGAATTCCTTCTTTCCAACATTTATCTGAGGTTTTTTTTTTTTTTTTTTGCTGTAAGAATTCAGAGAATTGAAGCCATGCAGGTGAAAAAATTCTACTGTAGCTGAAAATGAATACATGAAAAAAATGCCACAAGAGCATTATCTGCTTTCTGTCTTACTATCACTCTGTGTACTATAATCTTGATCTCAAAATATATATGGTTTATATGATATGTAGTGTGAGTTTTAGATTGTGAAAATAGTCTAAGATTAAAATATTTGAGAACAGAAAGTGGTGTAAATGAGACTTGTATGCTGAAATCATTATTTCAATGTGTGTCCATCTCATTTCCTGTCATAGACTCCCTAACATTTATCAAAACCCTTTCATTTATCTTAATTTTTTCTCAATTCAGATTGTACACTGATAGTTGTAGAAACTTCCTAAATTAAGAAACCTATATAGTTTATAAATTAAGTGGATGAAGGCTTTTGAAGAAAACAAAATTAAATATTCTGATTTTTCAAGCATTTTGGTTTATTTTTTAATCACTGTTGTTAAGTGTTATCTGCAATTTAATTCAATTTGATACTTTCATTTTAAATTGGTAATCATGAAGTATGAGGAGGAGACTTAGCCATGACTAACTGATAAAAATTAAATGAAATTTCTGATGTGTCGGAATACAGTTATTTTGAGAAAATACAAAATAGAACTAAACTCCTGGATACATGTGGTTAAAAAAAGGAAGAAATTTAGAATGCGGGGATTATCATTTTTAACAATGGTAGATTCTATTGGCCATGGTTCTACCTCTTCTGAAGAAAATGGGATCATGCCATCTCCCTTTACAGAATGGAATACAAAAAAGTACAAGCTTAAATAATACTTTTAAAAGCGAGAAAAGACACATGAAAGTTTTCTGGTGGGATCTAGAAACCTGGGCAATTTGTGTTGTTTTTCCTTCCTTGCATTTTCCTTTAAAACATTGCAATTAACAGAAAATTGGAAAGTCTTGAAAACATTGCAACATTTTAGGAGCTAGATATCAGCTCTGGACCTACCCATCCACATAGTATTACAGAATCTGGGGAGAGTGTCAATTTAATATTACTTTAGGTGTGGTGTAGGTGAAACTATCACAAAGCTAGGTCACTGATTTTTTTATTCTTAAAGTACTACAGTTTATTTCCACAGTGTTAGAAATTCTGAGGTTATGCCACCTCTGGTTTTCCAACTGGCAGCAATTCTTTCTTTCACTTGCTCTTCCTTTTTTAAACTCTACATTTCAGGAAACACAATTGTAGGTCAGATTCACATTGTTTTTTTGTTTTTTTTTGAGTGAGTGAGTGAGGACTCAAATAGGTTGGTAAATTATTGCAATTTCCAATTTAGTTTGTACTCAGCAGTCAATTATTATATACTGATCAGAGCATGGACACATATCCCTTCAGTTTTAGCAAAAATACAGCTGATGTTTATTTATTCAACACCAGCAAATGTTAAAACAACTAACTGACAAAACTGGGATAAAAGATAGAAGACAGGCAAAAGAAGGGAGAAAGACAACTTGCAAAAATTAACATTTAGACCTGTTAAAAAGCACAGAACTTTTCAGAAGCAAGTTCATTCCTGAGTGAGCATGTCTATCTTACTATGTTTCTTTTTTCCCCTAAAGCACAATTTTGAATCAATCAATAGTTTGTCAAGTCCAACTGCAGAATTATTTCATATTATGTGATTTATTCTGTTTCATCTATGCTATCCTGGTTTGGACTTCCTTTAGACGTGGCATCTCTGAAATTGAAAGGACACACTTTTCAAACAGTGCCTTCAACTTCAAGTTAGAGATGCTATTATTCCTTCCCATCTTTATACGGAAGATTTTCTGGTCCCAATGACCGTACCCTTTTCAAGCACTTTATGCCAGCCTTGTAGGTGTGAACCAATTGCTTTTCAGTTACGTTGGTTTAATTCCTGAGCTGTATCCATAATGTCTAGCTTTTGAATGCTGGTCTACTGGTATGCTTTGTGAAATGTGTGAACATACATTGAGATTTTTTCTGACATAGAGTCTGTGTCTCGGTGCTCTGTCTCCCTGCTGGGCCCGTAGCTATTTTTCTGGAAAATTACTATGAACAGTTTTCAATTCCAGCACGAACACACACACCAAAGTCAACCCATATCTCCAGATCAGAGCAAGCACACATGTCCCTCCAATCAGTTAGCAAATATATGGCTTTATTAATAACATCAAACCCAATTAAAACAGGACAAAAGGTGGACAAAAATCAGGACGAACGAGGGAGACATGAACAAGCAAAATTTTACGTTATTTTACATCTATAGCTGTATCTATATCAAAAGATATTAATTCCATTACTCTCCACCTAGAAACAAACAACCTACCCTCTAATAAACAATTTGGTTTCAGAAAAAAAATTATCCTGTAATCTACAGCTTCTACACTGCAAGAACATATGGACTACAAATCTCGATAAGGGCAAAGCAATAGACACAATTTACATAGACTTCTGTAAAGGCTTTGATTCAGTGGGACATGACAAACTATTTCTAAAACTAAAATCCTATGGCATTTCCGAACCCCTACATAATTGGATAGCTGCTTTCCTGTCAAACAGACAACAAGTGGTCAAAATAGGGAATACCCTATCAAATCCTGCATCTATTAATAGCAGTGTCCCCCAAGGCAGCATTCTAGGACCAACACTCTTCATACTATACATAAATGACCTTTGCGATCATATTATAAGCAACTGCCTTCTCTTCGCCGATAATGTAAAAATATTTAACACCACAGACAATGCTGCTACCCTTCAAAAAGACCTTGACTTTGTGTCGGAATGGTTAAACAATTGGCAACTCCAAATCTCAACCATCAAATAGTTTTACACATTGGCAAAAAGAACCAGAACACAAAATACAAGCTGAGTGGATATGACCTTGTAGATGACCTTCACTCTGTCAGGGACCTTGGAGTACTGATATCTAATGATCTAAGTGCCAAAGCCTACTGTAACAACATTGCCAAAAAGGCATTAAGAGTTGTAAACCTAATCTTGCGTAGCTTCTTCTTTGGTAATATTACACTACTAACCAGAGCATACAAAACATTTGCTAGACCAATTCTCGAATACAGCTCATCTGTCTGGAATCCACATTACATATCGGACATTAATATAATTGAACATGTCCAGAAATATTTCACAAGAAGAGTCCTCCACTCCTCTGCTTGCAACAGAATACCTTATGCCACCAGACTTGAAATTCTGGGCTTAGAAAACTTAGAACTACGCTGCCTTCGGTATGACTTAAGTCAGTGGTGGGTTCCTCCTGGTTCGGCCCAGTTCTCCCGAGCCGGTAGCCATGACAATATGACATCACTGAACTGGACATCATCCCAAGCCCCCCCAGACTGTCTACTGTTGATCTCACCCCATTCCTAAGAGGCCTGTAAGGGGCATGCATAAGAGCACCAACGTGCCTACTATCCCTGTCCTAAAGTTTCCTCTATTTGTATCTATTTTATGTATCCAATCCATGTTTATATTTATTATCTAATACGTTCTTGACAAATAAATAAATAAATAAATAAACACAGGACTTTCCAGAGCTACTGGAAACAGCATTGTGGGTAAGTAGCATGGAGATTCCCCAAGGGATTGGCCTTCAGTTATTCTAGTCTTAACTCTTTTATGTATGTAATGGTAGCTGAATAGAAATGATACAGGATCCACCCTGTATTTTTGCACCAGAAAGGAACAAATTTGTTGTACAGGAAGGATGTGTCCATAAAATGTGAAAGAGCCCTTTGTTTTTCTTTCACAGGTCACTAGTAGGACCTTCAGGAGAAGAAAAAGATAACTGACTCTGAGAGTGAGGCAGAGAGGATAAATTTCTCTCATAATGGAGTTCGCCCTAGGATCATGATGTCTTTTAATTATTGTTTTTGTCCAACTAAAGAATAAATAGATACTATCAGTAGTATGCTAAATGCTCCTCTGAAGCACTTTCTCTTTAATCGGTTTTGTTTTCCTCTTGAGAGAATCTTGCCTTCTTAGCATCCACTTCATATCCACAGGGAAGAGCAGAAATTTGAAGTAGGCCACTAAAAATGCTGATAATCATCTTAGTTAAAATTGGTAATGAATTTTAATTGACTATTTACCCATAGGATACGGGTACATTGCTAAAAGTAATTTCAGCATACAGGTAGTCAACATACGAGCACATTTGAGCCCTAAATTTCTGTTGCTAAGTGAAATATTTGTTTACTGAGTTATACCCCATTTTATGACTCTTCTTGCCCCAGTTGTTAAGTGAATCACTGCAGTTGGTAAATGAATTACACAATTGTTAAGTGAAACTGGTTTCCCCACTGACTTTGCTTGTCAGAAGGTTGCAAAGGATGATCACATGACTCCTGAACACTGCAACAGTCGTTAATATGAATCAATTGCCAAGCATCTGAATTTTGATCATGTGACCATGTTGATGCTCCTTTTTTTCCTAAATAATAATCCAAATTGTTTTATATACATGTACATCTACCTTCCTTGGTTTTCAAAGGCATTTCTCAATAAATAATATCTTTTTGAAATAAAATCTATCCCATATGCATGCCTTAGATCAGAGGGCTTCAAACTTGGCAACTTTAAGACTTGTGGACTTCAACTCCCAGAATTCTCCAGCCAGCATAGCTGGTTGGAGAATTCTGGGAGTTGAAGTCCACAAGTCTTAAAGCTGCCAAGTTTGAGGACCCCTGTCTTAGATTAAAAGAAGTAATCCAAAATTCTATGCAATTAAATATACATTTCTAGAGCTTTCAGTAGGCCCTAAAATAGATAGTTCAGGATTGGCTCTTGGATTTATTTATTTATTGGGGAACACTCTAAATAAGTAGGGTATGTGCATACCAGTGGTGGGTTTCAAATTTTTTTACTTCTGGTTCTGTGGGTGTGGCTTGGTGGGCTTGGCATGGTTTGGTGGATATGGCATGGTGGGCATGGTAGGGGAAGGATACTGTAAAATCTCCCTTCCCACCCCGCTCCAGGGGAAGGTTACTGCAAAATCCCCATTTCCTCCTGATCAGCTGGGACTCGGGAGGCAGAGAATAGATGGGAGCGGGGCCAGTCAGAGGTGGCATTTACCGGTTCTCCGAATTACTCAAAATTTCTGCTACCGGTTCTCCAGAACTGGTCAGAACCTGCTGAAACCCACCTCTGGTGCACCCCACACATCTATTATAACTCTGAATGTTTATATGTGTGCATGTTCATAACGGTTACCACCAATGCTATTAATTTAAGATTTGGTAAAAAAAAAAATACTATTCTGAGAATCAAATTTTCTAAAAGTAGAACCAGGTTGGTGCAGTAGTTAGATGGCATCAGGCTAGAAACTGGGAGTTTGTGAGTACTACTTCTGCCTTAAATACAAAGCTAGCTGGATGACTTTGGGCCAATTACTCAGTCCTTTGAAACCATTTCTAAATGTAGCTCAGGGTTGAACTGTGGAGTCCTCAGTGTTTTCTGAGCTTGTTTGCTCGCAGACAATTCATTCATGTCTGCAAACAAGCAACCAAGCTCAGAGATCATCAAGGACTGCACATAAATGTACTGTACTTTCAAAAAGGCACTTGTTTAGACCCCATACATGCAGAATCTCTTCCAGTGTTTGTTTGAAGACTTGAGTGTTTTTAAAATCAATTCTCTGCTAAAATCTGTTTTGCAGTCCCTTAGATATATTCTGCCCTGTTGAATGAGCTTTTGTTTTTCCATTTGACTATTTAAGAGTTTCTTCTGGTGGTGGTTTGAGCTACTTTATTCTTACAAACAATGAGATATATGCTGCTGCTATGTTACTTTCTACTACACATCCTTCCATCACTTTGACATTTCCTTCTTTCATTTCCCAAACTGAAAATAGCGTAAGAGAATGATTCTTATGATGATGTCTTCTCTTGGGATTGATGTCTGAAGTTACATTTATCACTCAGCCATTTGCTTACTGAAGGCAAGAATGTCACATTCCCATTATGACTACTTGAATTCTGTTAAATATTTCCATATAGAGTGAAGCCACTCAAATCCTTCCACTTGATCATCCAGGGTGGTTCTCTTTTCTTCTGATCTCTAGAGATGATGCTTCTATGCTTCAAGCCAAACAATCTAATTCCTTAGACACATTTTCTTTCTCTTTCCAATAAAACTGGCTTTGTTATAAAATTCACAGGTTATATTTGTCATTTTTTTTCCTCTCAAAATTTTCTAAGTTCACATTTTAGGGCAGTGATGGCGAACCTATGGCACGCGTGCCGGAAGTGGCACGCAGAGCCATCACCCATTGCTCTTCCGGGTTCCGGTGTGCACATGCGCGCTGGCCAGCTGATCTTCACGGTGCGGGAGCGCCAAAACTGGAAGAGCAGCTCCCTGGCACGCATGTGCGCCAGCCAGCTGGTCTTCGTGCATGCAAGAAGCCAGGGAACTGCTCTTCCAATTTCTGGCATTCCTACACATGCGTGGCAGGGAGCTGCTCTTCTGGTTTCTGGCACCCTTCCCACCTCCATGCGCAAGCTCCCATTTCAGCTCTTGGTGCTGAAAAGGTTCGCCAATATTTTTTTAGGATAAAAAATATCTCCCAATTTAACGAGATAAAGATATTCTTCTTTATTCTGGGTTTACAAAACAAATCTTTTTTTAAAAAAAATCCTAAAAGTTGAAAAGTTTTTTGTTTTTGAAACAAAAAATTGAAATTTCTGGATCTCCAAAGATCCAAGGGAGCTAAGCAAAAATTAAAATCTATTTATTCATTTATTTTATTTATTAATTTCTATAGCCACCCATTTTAGTCAATGACTCTAGGCAGCTAACAATTAAAAATTGTGTTGATATTTTCCCAACTTTTATCTCTTAATCATCTCAACTAAGCATTGTATTTACTTCTGTCACTATTCTAGATACTGCAATACAACCATACTATCCATTTTACTAAAAAATTAGAAGACTAAAATATATATATATCAATTTATGGTAAAGATTATGTTCCACATTTTCTTCCAAAGTCCTGTAACTGTTTATAAATATTTTTATGTATCAGTGTTTATGAAATGATGTCAGCCACAACAGCTGAAATGAAGAGGCATGAGGATGAGATCTATTTATTTGGACTGAAGTGACAGAATAAGTATTTTACTTATTTCCAGCATAAGTATTTTACAATCTAGTCACCCAGAATGAAAACCTATCATTGGGGTTGGCAACGATGGTGATTGGGGGGAATGATTATATTCTGTCTCTCACTTATTCAGGGAACCAATTCCATATAAACAACCACAATCTTAATAGTAACATAATATGGACAGAAAACATGGATTTTGTTTAGTTGTTTAAAGTTCTGCACTTATTTACAGAATTAGAATTTAAGGAAAGAGAAAAAAGAGAATCAACAGCCAGGTGGGTAGATTTAATTACTACAGTGATGGGTGCATGTTGGAAGACCTGAAGGACCAGGTTGAAGAGATATCCTCCTGGATAACGTATCTAACTGGGAACTAAGAGTTGATACAATATGATGGCACATAATCAATCAATCAGGATTTCAAAGTTGGATATACTATGTTTGGACATGATTCCCTCAATTTTTCTGGATTAGTCTGGGTGAGTATTAAAGGTGAATGAATAAGAAATAATAACCCATCAGAAGTATTTATAAAGTTCTAACCTTCTAACCAATCTAAATGATTTTTAAAAAAATGTTTAATAAAATATAAAACATTCCATTTATATACAGACCATGAAATGTATAAAAACATATTACACTTTCTATTTTTGGTTCTGTCCCAGGCGCCTGATGGATCCTGAAAGGTTCCTGACGGAGCTTGGGCCGTTTCCTGAGACTCTAACATACGACTCGACTGAAGAGCTGGTGGCCGCCTGGGAAAGGGCGGCCGCTGGAGCTTTGGACCGCGTCGTGCCTTTGCGGCCTCTGACCCGATGCCGATCTCAATTGGCTCCTTGGTTCTCTGAGGAGCTGAGAGAGATGAAGCGTCGGAAAAGATGCCTAGAGAGCATTTGGAGGACTAGTCAATCCGATTCCAACAGGACACAGGTGAGGTCTTATATCAAGACCTACCTAGTGACGATCAAAATCTACCGCCCGGCAAAATCTACCGCCCAGCTGCCCTGTTTAGGGTGACCCACTCCCTTCTTCGGGGGGGAGTGCGGGAAGATCCCTTGCAGGGTCGTGCTGAGGATTTTGTGCAATTCCTGCATGATAAAGTCGCTCGGATTCGGGATGGCTTGGACTCTGATTGGATGAGTCCACGGAAAGAGACGAGGGCAGGTCTTGAGAATGTTATCTGGGAGGAGTTTGATCCTGTGACTCCCGAGGATGTGGACAGGGTTCTGGGTAAGATTAGTGCTGCCACGTGTTTATTGGACCCGTGTCCCTCCTGGTTGGTACTGGCCTCCCGGGAGGTTACACGAGGCTGGCTCCAGGGGATTATAGGTGCTTCTCTGAGTGAGGGTGCCTTTCCTGCCGCCTTGAAAGAGGCAGTAGTGAGGCCCCTCCTCAAGAAGCCTTCCCTGGACCCGGCTGAATTGGCCAACTATCATCCAGTCTCCAACCTTTGTTTTGTGGCGAAGGTTGTTGAGAGCGTGGAGGCATGACAACTTCCCCGGCACCTGGATGAAGCTGTCTATCTAGACACGTACCAGTCGGGCTTCAGGCAGGGGTACAGCACAGAAACAGCATTGGTCGCGTTGGTGGATGATCTCTGGAGGGCTTGGGACAGGGGTTGCTCCTCTGTCCTAGTCCTATTAGATCTCTTAGCGGCTTTTGATACCATCGACCATGGTATCATGCTGCAGCGATTGAGGGGGTTAGGAATAGGGGGCACCGTTCTGCGGTGGTTCTCCTCCTTCCTCTCCGAACGCTCACAGTTTGTGTTGGCAGGGGGATAGAAGTCGACCTTGAGGCGTCTCGCATGGGGAGTGCCACAAGGGTCAGTCCTCTTGTCCCTCCTGTTCAACATTTATGTGAAGCCGCTGGGTGAGATCATCCGTGGGTTTGGGGTGAAGTGTCATCTGTACGCTGATGATACTCAGCTGTACATCTCCATCTCAGACCACCCCAACGATGCCCTTGATGTGATGTCTCACTGCCTGGAGGCCGTGCGGGTCTGGATGGGGAGGAACAGGTTCAGACTCAACCCCTCCAAGACCGAGTGGCTGCGGCTTCCGGCACCCCGATATAGTCAGCAGGTGCCATCGCTGACTATTGGGGGTGAATCTTTGCCCCCCACAGAGAGGGCTCGCAATCTGGGTGTCCTCCTGGATGCACGGCTGTCTTTAGAAGAGCATATGATGGCCGTGGCCAGGGGGGCCTTTTATCAGGTTCGCCTGATTCGCCAGTTGCAGCCCTTTCTGGACCGGGATGCCCTGCGCACGGTCACTCATGCCCTTGTTACTTCCTGGTTGGACTATTGTAATGCTCTCTACATGGGGCTCCCCTTGAAGAGCACTCAGAGGCTCCAACTGGTCCAGAATGCGGCCGCGCGGGTGGTTATGGGCGCAACTCATTGTGCCCATGTGACACCCCTCCTGCGTGAGCTGCACTGGCTCCCAGTGGTCTTCTGGGTGCGATTCAAGGTGCTGGTTACCACCTTTAAAGCGCTCCATGGCATAGGGCCCGGGTACCTTCGAGACAGTCATCTTCTGCCACCAATAGCCTCCCACCGACCAGTTCGCTCCCACAGAGAGGGTCTCCTCCGGGTGCCATCGACCAAGTTATGTCGGCTGGTGACACCCAGGGGGAGGGCCTTCTCTGTGGGACCCCCAGCCCTGTGGAACGAACTCCCCCCGGAAATACGTAAGATCTCCGACCTCCGGGTGTTTCGCTGCGCACTGAAGACCCTGTTGTTCCGCCAGGCCGGGCTATCAACATAGTAGTTTTAAATTGGGGTATTTAAATTTCTGGGGTTTTAAATTTGAGCCAAATCTATTTAATTATTTTAAATTTTAATCGCTGTTTTGTCTTGTGTTTTTAAATAGGCTGTACACCGCCCTGAGTCCTTCGGGAGAAGGGCGGTATAGAAATAAAATAATAATAATAATAATAATAATAATAATAATAATAATAATAATAATAATAATAATAATAATTTTTCTCTATCGTGTAACATGATGATATGTGTTTTGGGGCACTACTATGGCAACAATCAGTAGATTTATAAGCCTCCCATATGAAACTCTTTCTTTCTGTTCAAACTCAGAAATAGAATTGGTCTTACACAGGCTATTAAAACAACCATTGTACACCCATTAGTGATCAACTTTAATACTTGCAATTGTTAATAATTCTAATTGCCTTTGTGACCAAGAGGCTATTATCCTTCTTCTGAGTGAAATCTTAAAAAACCTCTAAGAGGTTTATAAAAATTTTACCAACAGTTATAGCTGTAGGAAACTGTCCGGTTCCTTTCTTGTGCTATTAATTGTTAGCTACTAATTGCTTTTGTATTTTCTCTCAATTTTAAATTTCGTTTTTATAGATATTACATGGTATGCTGATCTTTTATTGTGTGTGGTCTTGGAACGTAAATAACTTTTGACTGCTTTGTGTAGAAATGTTTCTGTTTTCAAGTGTGATTTATAATGCCTTTGACAAAGAACCTGTTGTTCAAAATGCAGCAGATTATGCAGGAAATTAAGAATTATGTTTTCATTTTGTGTAGAGTGTGGGTGTGTGTGGGGGGGAAGTGACTTTGATGGTGTTGGATCTAAAAATCTGCATCCTGTTGTAAAGAATCCTAAACAACTTTAGGGTAATTTTCTTCAACAGATCATATGACTATTTGCTATTTTTCTGTTAGAAATATGTTAGAATAGCTCATCGATTATGTATAAGACCTGAACTTAATGTGATACGATTCATTTTGGTTCATTTATCCATCCTTATTGACATTTAATGTAATTTTAAGCAAACTTTCTAAGGATACTGTTTACAAAAGGTTGCCATAGGTTGTGTTTGCTGTTTGCTGTTGATATATCAATTTTAATCAGTTTATTTGAAATGATGGTTCTAGAAGTATAAATTGTGCAGACTACTTATCTCTCTAACTTTTCTTGGTACTAGTTATACTTCAGTGTATTGTCGGGTTCCACCTACATAATTAATTTTATTTTCAGCTGCATTCTCAATCTTATATATCTAGAAAGGAGGGATTGTTTTACAATTTATCAAATTCCAGTTTTGCATTGATTTTATGCAATAGGATACGGGTGGAAGCATGCAAATTTACAGCTTTTGTTGGCCTGTAGATCCCATCATCATATCATGCTAGCTGGAGGTGATAGGATTTGAAATCAAAGACAGGTTGAAGGCCACCTAAATCCCATCCTCTGAAAAGGTACTGCTTTTACAGGGTCTTAGAAGCAACAGATACTGAGTGACTAGAAAGCATTGAAAATCAAGTAATATATACTATTGAGAATAGATATCAATTACTTAGAGCTAGCAAGGGAAATAATTCATTGCAAAAGCCATCAGATATCAAAAAGAAATAGAGCCATTTGTTGAATTATAGATTTCAGAAATTAGCACTGTACTGTATTCTGCAAGTTGTTAAACACTCTAGCTCCGAGCCTCTTCCAAAAATTTAACAGCGTTGCTGAAAATGTACTGATTTTGTAATGACATCTTCCAGCCTAAGAGGATTTTTATCAGGCTTGAAAGACAGGAATAGTTTTGATGGATATAATTAATCAATATGGACAAGTATCTGGATTTAAAATAAATGCAGGGAAAATGAAGATAATAACTAAAAACATGACTACAAATCAAAAAGATGAATTAGAAAGACTAACAGGATTTGAAATAGTAAAAAAAGTTAAGTATTTAGGGGTTTATATCATGCCATCAAATGCGAAATTATTTAAGCATAATTATGATCCGTTGTGGCAAAAAATACAGAGAGAGTTGGAAAATTGGAAAAAATTACAATTATCTTTGTTGGGAAGAATAGCAGCAGTAAAAATGAATGTTTTGCCTAAGTTTTTATTTCTTTTTCAAATGATACCAATACTTAAAAAAGACAAAAATTTGAAGATATGGCAAAAGGGTATTAATAATTTTGTTTGGGCAGGAAAGAGACCGAGAATAAAGCAAAAAATAATGCAGGATATACGTGAAAGAGGAGGTCTCAAAATGCCCAATTTAAGATTATATTATGAGGCAGCAATTAGTGACTGGATGAATTCAACAGAAGAAAGAATATTGAATATTGAGGGATATGATTTGGTCTACGGTTGGCATGCTTATTTATTATATGATAAGAAAGTGGATAAGACTTTTAAAAGTCACATATTAAGGAATGCTTTATTGCGTGTCTGGAAAAAGTATCAGTATAAATTAAATAAGTTACCAATGTGGGCAATACCCAGACACGCGATAGAGAATATAAGTGTAGAACAAAAACAAGATGTGATTACTTATAAGGAGCTTCTTAATAAGGAAAGAGGTATACTACAACTAAAATCTTTGAATCAATTAAGAGAAGAAAGGATAATTCAAACATGGTTTCAGTATGGACAGTTGCAAGCTGGATGGAGAGAAGATCAGAAAATTGGTATCTTGCAAAATGAGGAGAACTTGGTAAAACAAATTAGAGACCAAAGTCAAATGCATATAAAAAGGTTGTATAATGCATTAGTAGAAATAGATTCAGAAACAGAGCTAGTTAAGGACTGTATGATAAAATGGGCACAGAATATTGAAGAACCAATAATGATGGAAACGTGAGAAAAAATATGGTTAGAAATGTAGTTTACGCAAGCCCAAACCTTAAGAGAGAATTTTTATAAAATGTTTTATAGATGGCATCTAGATCCTAAAAAGCTAGCCTGTATGTATCCAAACTTGCAACCTAAGTGTTGGAGATGTGAATGTGATGATGCTACGTATTATCATATATGGTGGCCATGTAAAAAAATTAAGGCATTTTGGATAAAAATATGGTGGATTATCCAAAACATTCTCAAGAAGAAGATAAAATTTACTCCACAGTTCTTTCTGTTGGGTATAATTACAGATTGTACAGATATAGAGACTAAATTGATTTTAAATTTAATAACAGCAGCCAGACTTCTGGTGCGCAGTATTGGAAGAAGGAAGACTTACCTACTATTGAAGAATGGACGTTAAAACTAATGAATTTAGCAGAGATGGCAAAAATTTCGGCATACTTGAAGGACCATTCAAATGAAAGATATATATTGGAATGGAGAAGATGGATTGACTATATTCAAAACAAATATTGGACTAAAAAGTTTCAAATAGCCTATGAATGAAACCAAAATTTTCTTTTTGAATTATGTTTTGTTAGAAGAAAGGGAAGTTAACAAGCAAGAGGGAGTTTGGACATTACAGAAAGTTAGCATATTTTAGTTTATGTTTGTTAAATATTATACCCTGTATTTACTCTGGGAAGTCCGGGGTCGGGGGTGGGGGGAGAGGGGTTAGAGGGAGAGGGGGGATGAGGGATGGGTGGAGGAGGGATTGGGGGGTAGGGGGAGGAAGGATGGGGGGAGGAGAGATGGGAAAAATTGTTGTAATACTTGATAAAACTTTTTAATAATAAAAAAAGAAAGACAGGAACAGTTTTGGAACAGCAGAGTTGTTGAAAATATGTGGTTTCTCTAATATGTGTGGTTAAAACCATTTGATTTTTTTGATACAATGCTGCATGTAACTTCCTCTTTTGTGGGAGTCTCTTTCTCTTATTATTTTTAGTTCTGTTGGTCCACTAAATCACTTTTGCGGATCAGAATTTCTTTAAATCTCTAAAGTAACATAATTGGGTAGAATCTGACCAAGACATAACATGTCACAGAGAACGCAGTTAAATAAATGAACGAATTTTTATTAAATCGTTAAAAATAGCTCTTTTTTTCAAAAGCAGGCTAATTTATCCCTCACATTAATACTAGTCTACTTCAATATTAAAAATATTCCCAATTTTCTCTCCAGATAGAGGGATGTATTCCCAAACTTGGACTTTGACTCTTTTTCTGGTGTTTTTTTTACCTACCCCTCACAGAGCCTTCTCCTTCACTTCATGCCTTCCCCTGGAGCATAACACAGGACCAGGTTCCTTTGATCGGCAATTGCATTACCCAATCATACTGACCCAACTTGTTAGAACAAGTACAGAAAATCTGCTGTAAATCTGACATTTTTAGAAGCTGGGGGTAGTGGGGGAGGCTTAAACAAAACAAAACAAAAAACTGCTTTTTTGTGGCAAGGCCGATGCTGTGGAACAGGTGGATATTGAGTTGGTCTGTTCCTTACTGCCTTTTTGAAAATCTGTGAAGAAGGAATTCTTTCAGAGGGCTTGCAATGATTTTGCAACGACATCTTCTTTTAAACCTATTAGATCAGCCTGAGAGGATTTATCCTTTCCTCTGTGTTTATGGGATGCCACTTTCTCTTTCCTTTTTATGGTTTTATTTTTGCTTTTGTGCCAATTGTGGTTTTTTAAGCATTATAAATTTCTTTGGCTTTTGTTTGTTTTATATCTGACAGTGGATGTTTTCAATTGTTCTATTTCTATTCTATGAGAACTCTGCTGAGTAGTAATTTTGATTTCAGTAGGGTAGGAGTATGTGTATATAACATAGATACACACACAAATAGACACAGACTCACATACACATCATGCCAAATAATGGGGAAATATTCTGATTGCTTTCCAAAAATACTGTCATAAGATTTTTTTCCCCCTTAAATGTTTTGCCCTCAGGGTGATTCAGCACAAAAAATACAAAACTATTAAGGGAAAAATAAATCCAGCTCACAGTAAGGATATGGCTGATCCACTTCTTGGAATAGTCATTATTGTTCAAAATGAAAAGGGGGATAGTTGAAGGGCTTTGATGCCAGTATAAACTGGTAAGCCCTCAATTAGGAATACTGCCAAAAGTCATTATCTGCCAATTTTACATTGACCTTATTTGATGGCCATGGGATATAATGAACTGGATTTATTTATAGCAAGTGCACACAATTTAAATTCACTCTATTGTATAACATTTTTTGAAATTTTATCTACATAAGGATGGGCATTGCATTATTAACCGTGTAGAAATAATGTTACTAAAATTTTAACTGAGTTATTTTTAAACTCATCCTCTAATTTTATTTTTTCCTTTGTACCCCTAGGCCAAATAGTTTTATTGGCACCTCTCTGTACCAATCTTCTTTCACTACTTAAGAATTTGCCCTGCACCCCATTTCAATTCTTTATTTTTCTTGGGGTGAAACAACTAATTTAACATTGTTTCTGAAGCAAACAATCTTACATTATAAATTACATTTATATAAATTTATATAAGCTACCGTAGATACACAAACACACAGACCCATAATGCAATTATAATGCAGACAGTAAAGGAAAGGACTTTAGTCAATGGCAGTGGTGGGTTGCCATTGCCAATGGCAGCGGTGGGAGCAGCGGCGGTGGGAGGTTCCGCCTACCCACCCGGACACGCGCGAGCGAGCGAACTGAGTGCACATGAGCGAACCGGTAGCAAAGGGAAGTGAAACCCACCCCTGGTCAATGGGATATTTCTTTCTCTAAAAAATCTGTATAGAAGTAAGCACGCCAGCCAATCTGGCTAAGTCCACTTGATGTGTAAAATAAATAATTTAAAAAACACCTACAAAACACGGCACAGGCTGAATTTGCAGTGAAGTTCTCCGCTCAAAAAAATGGTTGTTGTCTCATTTAATAACAGAATCGCTAGCCATATGGATAAACCTTTATTTTCTGTTCCTCCGTCCTTCTTCTATCCATCTATCAATTAATCATCATCTTTTCTAAGATTAAAAGCTCTGTCAGACAAGATCAGAGAGAAAGAGTCCTAGAACAGGCTAAGATCTATCAGGATAACATTTACAGAAGGCAAATGTTCCTCCCAAGTGACTTTTGTACTGTTATAAAACCTGTGGGGGGTGGGGAAGTAAAGTTTGAACGTTCAGTCTCCCTTCATAGAGAGTCTCCCTTCTGTTTTTCTTACATGCCTTTCATTTTTCTTCCTTTTAATTATTGCAAGTCACCTTAGAGTAGCCCCATGGCAAGATAGGTGGCAAACGAATTTAACAAATAAATAAATAATATATATGTATTGAGCCTTATAGTTTGCAGTTGCTGTTTTTCTTTGTATTGACAGCTTTTCTAGCATTTTTAAAAAATCAAAATTGTGCCGTTCCAGGCTTCTAATTCAAGTATCAGTTTAGGAACAGCTTAACAGGGTTTTCATTTTTCCCAGTGATTCCTGCCAGTGAAGGATGGTTGGACATCATAGGGCCATGGCAATAATTGGTCATGAGAAAGAACTGGATCATGCAAGTTGCTGAATTCAAGATAAGAGGAAAATTCTGGTATAGCAACGTAGGCATTTTTTTCCCTTTCAGTTTCATTGCAAGTTAATGTCTGTGGCTGCCCCATCTCTATGGAATACTTTGTCCCCTGAGGTCCTGGTGACTTTTAGGAAACTAATTTTTGCACGATGTCTTTGGGGCTTAATTTTTTTTCCTGACTATTTTTAGGGTATTTTAATTAAGTTCATTTTTAATTCAGCTTCCCCAGTATGGTTCTTTTTGCTGTCCTTGGGATATTGCATGTAAAGTGCCTGAAAACTTTCCATGGATCTCTGCAGCGTAAGGGTGGAAATTGGAGACAAGTGTCCAAAAAATAATAATAATAAAAAAAATCATCCATTCTGCTAAGTGTTTTTGCTCTTTTGCCTTTTCCAACCCTCTCCTTTAAATCCTTTAGACCAGGGGTCTCCAACCTTGGCAACTTTAAGCCTGGAGGACTTCAAATCAGCAAGCAAGCTGGCTGGGGAATTCTGGAAGTTGAAGTCCTCCAGGCTTAAAGTTGCCAAGGTTGGAGACCCTTGCTTTAGACTCCCCTCTGAGTCTAAAGAATTAGATGGCTTATACTCACAACGGTTAAGAAATCAATGAGTTAGAAGAAGATTGAATTGAGGGATTTTTTTTTAAGCAATCAATCCTCATGATTTAGTATTGCCCTTTTTCTTGATCTAATCAATTCTGTAAATATTTGACAAGGCTGCATGTCATAGAGAGCCAGTTTAATCTAGTGGTTAAGGGACTAGGCTAGATAGCAGGAGACTGTGATTTCTAGTCCCATGTGAGGTGGGGCACCTTGGGCCAGTCACACTCTCTCAGCTCAACCCCCCTCACAGGGCTGTTGTTGGGGAAAATAGGAGGCGGAAAAGGTCTGTTGGATAGGTTTGCGGCCTTGACTTGTTTATAAAAATAATAAAGGCAGGAAATAAGTAAGTAAGTAAGTAAGTAAGTAAGTAAGTAAGTAAGTAAGTAAGTAAGCAAGCAAGCAAGTAAATAAAGCAGTGTGTCTGTTATAACAAAAGGAGTTTGACAACTGATCTAAGCATAAAGAAGTGTCTGTGAAGAGTTGCTTGCCTGTTGAATTTTATTCATAATAATGACTAAACAAGATTTTTTTTCTCTGCCCAGTTATCTGTTTCTTCTTATTTCCCCACATCTTCAGTTTTGTTCTTCTCTTTCTGACCCTATGCAAATGTATATTTTCCTTGCCCTATCACCAGTGTGTCACATTGCCAGAAAAATGTCAGCATGACCTTCATATAAGTTAGTGTGTGGTGATTCTTCATTTAAATCGGGAGTGTCCGATCATGGCAGCTTTAAGGAATTCTGAGAATTGAAGCCCATAAGTCTTAAAGTTGCCAAGGTTGGACATCCCTGATTTAAGTGAAAACATGAGGTGATTTACCTCCATAAGCAACTCATGGGGCCCCAAACAACTTTGGACCAGTGCTGTGGAGAAGGCTCCTTTTCTAAAATGCTTCCTGCAGTTTCAAGTCCTTTGGTGTGGACCTCAGAATTGCCTGCAATGGCTGCAGCAGGAAGTCAGATTGAAGTGTCTGAGAGGATTGTTTGGCCCCTGGTGATGAGATGGGTCCCCAGTCTTCTGGGCTTCAAAAAATATATTATCAAGATGTGGCTGGCATGGGGATCTAAGAGTGAAGTTGGTTGGTGGCTTGAGGGAACTCCTCCCACCTTTGAAATGTTTGTAATCCTTAATTCTCTTTTAAACTCCATTTTTATTATTGTTTTTCTATGCCTGTTTTTTTCAGTTTTTATTTGTAAACTGCCCAGAGTCATTTAGGTGAGATGGACAGTATAGAAATTTGATAGATAGATAGATAGACAGACAGACAGACAGATAAAATTCTATTGCTTCATGAAGTTGCTTTGAAGGTACATTTGGTATTAAAGTTAATTGAATGAAGCTCCTTTGTAGCTTGCATAGCCCTAGCAATTTATAATTCCATTGTCTAAATAAAGAAGGGAAAAAGAAATCTTAAAAATAAATTTAAAACTGATTTCTTTTGGATAGGTTTTCCTGCATAGACTCTTCTGGACATGCCCGTCACTGCCAGAATAAACCTCTGAAGGGTGTGCAGTACTTCTCTATATTTACTTGGGAGCGTCTAGGATTTTAGCTCATGCAGGGCTAGCATCTGTCATAAATTGGTCTTGACAATGTACATGTGTAACTAAAGTTTATAAGGATCTTAGGTCAGAGAAGAAGTGCGATCAACCTATTATTCCTATCTATGCTTCTGCATGATCACCTGCTACTGTTGATTCTCCCCAAAAATAAGTCTTTTCCCCATCCTCCCTTTTTTTCTATTTCTGCAATAGAAATACTGAGACATTACAAACATATAGAGGGAAACTGTGCTGAGAACACTAATGATCCAAAATTTGATTTCCTCCCCCTTCTTCATTTTAGTTTGGGTAGAGGAAAAAACTTCTCTTTGTTCCCCACATCCATTGCTTTGTTGGTATGGTTGTTCAATTCTCTGGGTGAATCACTGTGGGGGAAATGGGTCTTGATTGGAGAAGGTTTATTACCTCTGCATTTCTAGGAATGGAGAGAGGGAGGGAGGAAGGGAGGGAGGGAAGGAAGGAAGGAAGGAAGGAAGGAAGGAAGGAAGGAAGGAAGGAAATCCCTGTTCCCCAAATATGTAAGAATTTAACCAGATTCATTTTCTTCAGTTTCTTTTTGCACATCAAGATATTTTATAAATTTCTAATCTCTCTCTCTTATTTCTCAGGTGCACATTTCACCTATGACCAGGAATAATAGACAGGGCAGGACTGATAACTGACTGTAACTTTCTGCACAAGTTCTAGATGGCGGGAAGTAGATACTCTACTTCCTCTAGAGCAGTCATGGCGAATCTTTTTGGCTGAAAAGAGTGCTGAAGTGCTGAAATGGGGAGCGCACGCGGGAGCACCAGAAACTGATTTTTGGTGTGCATGCATGCACTGGAAACTGGAAGCTCAGCTTCCCAGCACGCGCATGCATGCCAAGGAGCTGCTCTTCTGGTTTCCGGTGCACCCGCGTGCACGAAGACCAGCTAGTTGGCATGCATGTGCCTGCCGGAATCTGGAAGAGCAATGGGTGACAGCTGGAGTGCCCAGAGAGATGGCTCTGTGTGCCACTTCTGGCATGCGTGCCGTAGGTTCACCATCACGGCTCTAGAGTATCTGTTTAATATCTCTATTTCTTTCTTTGTACTTGTTAAAATTTACTTACTAGTTTTATTTCTTTTATTTACTTTTTTTTTCAAAATTTGTATTGTTTTTATTCTTTTTAAAATTTAATGTGATGTCATATAAAAATAAATAAAAGCAAAACAATCACAACAAATAGGGCTAAAATTGCAGGTTACATAAAGTGTCTTCCTTTCAAAAGTCAAAATAGTTATTCATTTGACTATTTTAAATAGTTCTTTTTAAGATTATCAGAATATTTGAAGGAGTTTTCACCTACATTTATAGCTATGTACATAAATAAAGCTTTAAGCAACTTTTTAATATGTAAAATATCAATATTTGATATTAGCGAAAAAAGAAAAGTGAAGTAATTTTTGAAAGAACTCTATTTCGTGAGCCTTCAAACAAAATTGAAGGTGCTTATGGTGACTTCAACTGCCAGTGTACTAATTTTCTATAATTCACCAACCGACAATTCTCAGCTTGCTTATCTAGTAGTAAATTCCATTGAACTCTGAGATTTATTTTTGAGAAGGAAAGCACAGGGCTGTGAACCTTGCTTGTGGTCCCCTTCAAAAAATGGTCATATTAAACCCCATCACTAACAAATTTACCAGAAGATAAATGCACAAAGTTACGTTTCTCCTCTCCCTTCTATGTATTCTGACCCTTTGCTATTTGAAACCAGGGAGGATATAAGTAGGATGTAAGTAGGATGCATATTCTAAACACTGCCCAGAGTTTTGGTTTTGAGATAGGTGACTATATAAATTGGAATAAAAGATGAATAAATAATGTCTAAAGGACCGAGAGGCTCAGAAATATTTCTATAAATAAGAAATGGTGCTGGAGTCCTACACACAGCGTTTTAAAATATAAGCATCTCTTTTACTAATATTATTTAATTAAAATACCTATTTAAAGCAAAGTAGGGATATCATGGGTTCGGAAATTCTTTCTAACCTTTAAGCAGGAGTGGCCATAGGAAGTTTCTCATTTTCTTAGGCATGGTGAAGTAGCATACTATATCTCTGTGTGCTTATGTGTCTCCTTGTGTTGTGCCTATTTGTGTTTGCATACATGTGTGCACTGGACAGGTTACAATCTTTGGACCAGAAGCCAAGTGACCAGGAGAAAGGACGGAGGGGACTCAATCTGGAGCAGTCAGTAAGATTTTCATCTGTTGCCCATCTGCCCTCAATATCAGATTCAGCCACAATGTTGTATTCACCCCTGAATAATAGTCACTCTGCACAACCAATGTAGTCCACATATTAAGCAGTGTTTTAACCGCATCTCTGAAGAATCTGATGACTTCAATACTCACTAGATGGCAACCTTGATCTACAGAACTATAACTGAGATATATATCCAAGCAATCTTTAAAGCCGGAATAATTAAATATATTCTTTAAGAGGGATCTTAAAATTAGTTGTGGGCAAGGAAGATAAAAGAGGACAGAGCCATAAGAAGTCCCCAGGCAAATAATTTTGTGTATGGGAAAGAGGTTTAGGATAAAAGTAAAAGAGAGAGAGAGAGAGAGAGAGAGAGAGAGAGAGAGAGAGAGAGAGAGAGAGAGAGAGAGAGAGAGAGATTTTGGAGCTCAGTGATACTTAGTAAATAAACTCCAAAGTTGGGACAGATTGTCCCTTGGGAAAGTTCTGTAAAGGACCATGAATCAGAGAATGCCCAGCCTGGTACGTTGACATCAGAACAGATTTCCAGAAGATTCTCTGCTTCTTGTTCAACAAATGCAAAAAGTGAAAACTCTGACTCCTTCACATCTCTCTCCTATGGGAACCCAGCTCTGTTTCTGTGAACAGCCACAGGAGCTCTAATATTGTCATTTTAGGAAGCTAGCAAAATGCTCAGGTTTTCTTGTCAGTGCATGTCCCCAGCTAGAGCAAACAGACACACAGGAAAAATGAAAATAGCCTAAGTGATATTCAGTGCATTAAAGAATTTTTTTTTTTATCATTCAGGAGGGTTTGGTAAAAATACAGGTACAACTAAACTACGTTTCCGGCCTCTCTTTTAAATGGGTACCTGCAAACACTGAAGGATAACAAAGCAAGGCACAGGGCCCTTGGTTGCTCTGCATTTTGGCAACCCTGTAGCCCATTCTTCGCTTGGCGGGTTTGCTTAAAAAGCAGTAATTTGCATTGTGAGCTGATCATTCAAGGCTGCACCACAGCTTTAAAGCATAAGAAAGCTTTGTTTCGATCTGTAAGGATCTGAGTGCTGTGATCCCAATCTGGAAAATGTGGTTAGAACCTATTCAGCCCGTGATAGTGTCTTTCTCATGGGATAGCCTACAAGCTAACAGGGTTGCCATTGTGTACCCACTCTTCCCTTAATTACTGAGTCATTCTCTGTTTATCACTAGTGGGACCAGAAACAAAAAAAAAATTAATATAACTATACTATTTTAAGAAGCTTGCCTTTCTTTCTTGCTCTGTTTAAAACCGCAGTTTCTCTGCAGGGCTTTCTACCGTTTTTACTACTTCTTTTTTTTTTAATGTTGGTCCCATTGTGAGGTTTTAACAAACCGCTGGGCAAAGAGGAATTCAATACATGAAAAGCATTCTCAGTAACTCTGTCTCCATGCTGGAACCATCTTTCCTATTTAATTTTTTTCCCCATTCAAAGCCTCTTTGAAAACATAAGATTGAAAAATAGTGCAATACTTGGCTTCCTCTCGTTTCTTATGAAAACAATAATGATAAGTTTAAAGATCTGTTATCTTTCTCGAAACATTTTGATTCTAACTCTTAATCCTGGTACGTTGTTAAGGAATGGGATACAAGTAGTCCTTGACTTATGACTGTAGTTATGAATGGGTGTGTTTTATCAGAAACTTTATTAGGATCAACTAAAAATCTTTAGTACAATATTTTGAGATGTCCAGAATTCTTCATCAGGTTGACTTTTACACAAAGGAGAAATATTTAATGACTTAATTCAGATATCATTTCTTGGACTCAGTTACTTAGGTGAAACTTAACCTTTGCTATAGACCTCAGCTAATTAATTCTACAAGCGAAGAGGCATGGTTTATTTAGTAAACTGTGTTAATCAAACTTTAGCTCAGCATATGTCTACCCATCAGAATCTGAGTTATGTCTACAAGCTTATGTCTACAACCTGAAGTCACCGTTTTTTAAATCATCAAAGCCCTTGCTTTATATCCTTCAATCTTATACAGTAACCAAGAAGCAGCGCTTCTGAGCTAGATGATAAGGTAGTACCAATAAGTAAGGTAGTAGCCATAGATAAGATAGTACCACTAAAGCAGTGTCTATGTGTCTATATGTTTATTGCATAGAAGTCCCAGGATGTTGGGATATATTGAAAAAACAACATTCCATTAAGAAAAATACTGTTGACAGAGATGGAATCTGTCTCCATTCTAGCAATTCTTATGGATGACTGTACAATCTCTTATTCATCAGTTCAATTTATACATTTCACCAACCAAGTGTTTTTCAAACTTTAAGCCACTTTAAGACGTGTGACTTCAATTCCCAGAATTCTGGGAGTTGAAGTCCACACATCTTAAAAGTTTGAAAAACACTGTATTAACCCATAATATGATGAGAAATGCAAGAAAATTGGTTGAATCCACACATGCTATATTTATGTATATATTTATAATATTTACTACAGTCACCCCACACTTAAAATATGTTTATAAACCATGAAGACTGGATTATCACATCACTGCTAAACTTGATCTACCTCATCTGGGCTGCAAAGTTCCAGATGACCACTAGAAGAGCTGCCTTGAGATGCTGGGGCTGCTCTGTCACTTTTGACTCCTGTGTTTCAAGAGATGGAAGCAAGGGAAATGTTAGCTTAAGGATTTTAGTAGCACTTCCAGATCCAGGTGACCAAAAATAATAATAATAATAATAATCAGATGATCCCAACATGGCGGCAAAGACTAAAAGTGTTAACCATCCTTTTGATGCCAGCTAGCGATCATCTGATTTTTGCAGCCCAGTTATGATATCCACATGCGAAGCTAAGAGGAAATAAATTATATTTTGGCTTTGTTTGGTAGGTGTAGTCTGTGTAGTGTAATCAGCCAAGACCCAGCAGATTTGAGAAGACAGCCCCAAAAGAGCTATTGCTTTGTTCTAATTAGTCTGTGGTTTTAGGAAAGCTCTGGAGCTCAAGGCTATGCAAAGCTTCAAAGGGGTGCTTCACTCTGACAAAGATGCAGTTCAATTCCCATGGAAGCAGATTCACAAAATGAAGTGGGAGCTGCTTTGATGTAGCAAACTGAATCAGATGGCTCCAAAGTGGTTACAGACTCCATGGCTTCTCTGCTGCTTTGGAGGCTTTTTGCAGACAAAATGCAATTTTGCTTTTTCACTTCCATATATGGAGAAGACTGGGGGTGGACGGTGTGTGTGTGTGTGTGTGTGTGTGTGTGTGTGTGTGTGGTGTGTGTGTGTGTGTGTGTGTCAAGTATTTTCCCTGACATTCAGTAAGTGACTGGCCAATGAGTTTATCGCTTCATTAAATTCTCTGCCTATCAGAGCTCTCTTGGGGTGGTATGGGTGGCAGTGCTTCAGGCTTCTTTCATTTTCTTAGTACTCAATGCTCATTAATGTGGCCAGCTAGAAGGCTTAACTCTGCTCTCTCCTGTGCAAACAGAATTAAAATACACGTTTGCGATGATCCTGTCAGCCAATTTAGAGGTCTCTTCGTTTCTTAGCATTTTGAATATGGTTTCACAGCTGACCAATCCAGCAGCCCTTTGAGCCATATCTTACTTTTAAATTCTGCATGATCCGTGCTGGCGTAAGTTTCTTAATTATGAGTGAATGGATTAACATTTATTTATATATTTTCCCCACTTCTAAAGCTGCCCAGCTTCTTTCAGTGACTAAGGGCAGAATACCAATTTAAAATCAAGCAAAAAGACAGGATTCATAAGGGCTAGCCAAAATGTTCACTGCTTTTAGGAATAAGAGGACAGCAAGCCTGCCAATACCGTTTTCTTTGGGCCAACCTGTTCACGGCCTGCATATCTCTATGGCCTTTTACCAGTGGTGAAATCCAATTTTTTTTTACTACCAGTTCTGTGGGCATGGCTTGGTGGACATGGTGTGGCAGGGAAAGGATACTGCAAAATTCCCATTCCTCCCCCAGTCCTGGGGGAAGGATATTGCAAAATCTCCATTCCCACCCCACTCTGGGGCCAGCCAGAGGTGGCATTTGCCGGTTCTCCAAACTACTCAAAATTTCTGCTACCGGTTCTTCAGAACCTGTAGGAACCTGCTGGATTTCACCCCTGCTTTTACCACACTGGGCCAGCCTACTTGTTATAATGAACTGGGTCGAGTGACAATCAAGCTCTTAAAGTTTATCAATTCAAACTATTTCTATAGGCCCTTTTGGGGAACAATTTGCTGTGCTATCCTTTCCCCTTCCCTGTTAATCTCTGCCTTAAAAGAGGCACCAGGGAAATATTTCAAACATTTAATGAAGTCCTTGACTGCATCTGGCTGAAACGTGGCAGGGTCAATTCCTTCTAAAAGTCTACCATTTTATCCTGCCAAAGGAAGGAAGGAACAAAAGCAGCTGCAGGCATTTTGATGCTTGCCCATTACTGAATATGCACAAATCTGTTTTGAATTGAATTTTGAAGTAGCTTGGATCATGCCGGTTTGCCCTCAACTTGCAGATGTACATCTCCAAATCCAACCAAGACTAATTGCCCAGAAGTAGTCTATTTTTATTCCTCTTCATAAATGTATTTAAATGCTAGCAGAACAGATATTTAGGGCTGTATTTTTCTAGCTAGAAAGTCAACTTTGACCTGAGAAGAGTTTTTAGAAATCACATTCTACTGAATGGCATACAAGAGGAATGAATTATGGTTATAACAAATCCAACAATCATTGGTTGAAAACTAACATAGCTGTGAATAGAAAATATTGGTCATCATAAAGACATCACCTTCCTCCCTATACAAGACACCTAACAATGAGATTACACTACCAATTATCAGAGTCACAACTGAAAAAATTATGCCTAACACTTGAAATAAAATTCTCCAACGAATTAACAGGGACAGTGTGAAGTCATCTATGCCAAATGCTGATGTAAATCTTGAGTCTTCAATGCAAGATCACAAAGTTCTGCGTTATAATTAATTTTCATGCCAGTCCTATTAATGATCCACTTTCAGAGCGATTTGTTGACAAGAATGTGTATAGTTGTCAGAAAGATCATTAAACCCTCATGATAATGAGCTCTTTTGATACAAGCTCTCTATTTAGTAATTATCATTTGATTGATTTATCACTGACTGTGGTGTTCAGCTTCATAAACAGATCATGAATTGCTCCATTGAAGTAATGTAAACATTTTAGAATTCCGTAAACTGACTCTACAACAATCCTAGTCAGACAGGATCAACCCGTTTCAAATGCAACCTCTCAGCTTGAGGGATAGACACACAACCATTGTGAAAATTACACTGACCACCGAAGACAGGATTGTCTTACCTATTTCTGCCATGGTTATCCCTGGAGCTAATTGTCCGTTGTTGCAAAAGCTATAGGTAAACAAGTTTGGTACAGAAGTGAGGTCATAAATAGGTTCTTGCTTGATCTGCTTGATTCCGGTCATGTCTAAGCCAGACTGATCTGGGGAGGGCTGAGCAGAATCCACACTGTAATAACCCTCTGACTTCGGCAGGTCAATGACATGCCCATTTGAATAAGTGCCATCCGTTTCATTGTTCAGGTTGCTTAAGCCATTGCTGATGCTACTGCTGTAGACTCGGGCCAAGGCTTCAGCCTCGCCGCTCTGTTGTTGGCGCTGCTCCTGCAGCCGCTGCTGATGTTTCTGTACCTCAGCATAGAGACTGTCCCTCTGCTTCTTGGACATTCTTCCAAACTTTACAGCTGAAACAAGAACAATTTCAAAAATATATTGGTATTCTTATTTTTAAAATATCACTTTGATCTATATGCCAGGTGTGGGGTACTAAGTGCTTCAAACTGATTAGAGATCATTAATCTTTAAAGACTATGTCAATCTGTGGTTTAATAATGGTTATTGGATAAAGCACAATTGAATGGATTTAGACCACATATAAGGCAGCAAAGGAGTTTAAGAAACCACATTTATTTAGAGAATTTTTATATGGTATGAGATGTCCATCACTGGAAGTCTTCATTCATTCATTCATTCATTCATTCATTCATTCATTCATTCAGTATAAGCACCATGGCACCTGGGAGATTGCTTTCAGTATGCAATTTTCTTTAAAATCATTGCATATAAATCTCTTATTTTTTCTCAATTAGATCAACAGAGGAATATAATCCCATATATTTGATCCTTACTGTGTAGAGATTGAAATAACCTGTACAGGAACTCAAAGAGAATTAATATTGAGCAACTGTGAACTTATCTATTTTTAATGAGAGAGAAAATTTGTTCATATAATAGTTCAAGCAATTAAGTTTTGTTTCTGCCTGTTTAACTTCATGGTGAGAAAAGCTTTATTTTTACATACTTATTAAAGTACAGAATCAAGATGTTTCTGCATCATTCCCTTGGAAATCTCAGTAACTTTACCTTAAGACCAGTAATCATGAGATTAATCTACTAGAAAGTAAAGGACCTAAGTAATGACTCCAGATGCAACAAGAAATGTTTAGCTTTAACTTCATTCCATTTAATAAATAGTTTGTTAGCTAAATTAATTGTCTGTCCATTACAGTGAATTGAAGTTTTACTGCATATGCCATTTATGTCAATTACATAATTACAGATATAATATAAATGGATGCAAATTAGGTAATTTGGATTTAATGGAAATCTGTATTTAAAAGATGACCCGTCATACTCATTATTGTCATAGATTCACAGATCAGGTTTATCAGAATCATTTTACAGTTGATTTCTTCTTCAAAGTCCAGTAAATTTCAATCAAAATAGTCTGCCCTGTCTGATTCTTCTAGAAATCTATTTTGCAGATGAGATATACATTCATTAAAAAAAGATTTAATAAAACAATGATGATTTTTTTTCAAATAAATCAGCCTGTTTGTGGTTTTATAGTGTTTAGGATAACACTTAACGTTGGTCATTTTAAAGAGAGATTATTTTATTTTTTACCTGATTGGCTTCCACTAACACAGTGGAAGAAAATGATGTGATATATACTTCTCTGCAAATTTGGAATTGAAATAATTTCAAATTATTTAAAAACTCAGTTTTTTGAGTTAAACGTTCTTTTTAACTGAACTTGAGATTTCTGGAAGAAACGAAGAATATTTTAAACATTTTCTTTTAAAACACACACAAAGATAGAGTCTGACAGAGACAATTAGATCATAGGATATTGTCACCCAAAGTGACAACCTTCCTTCTACGTGTATCCTTGTATGTGTACTCTTTTACCGGTTGTCTTTTGCTGATGAGGGAGCTGTAGGGCCTAGTCTCCCAGGCTCGCTCACTCCAATTGCCCACCCTAGCCTAAGTTCGACTGAAATCAAGAGAATATTCTTCCTAGAGTGCCAGGCAACCACCATCCTGCCGTGCATAATGAGCAGCCTTGCAATTGCTTTTTCATCTCCCCATGTTCACTGTGCAGCAAACCAGGGCTCTCTAAAAATGTTCTTTTCAGATTTATATCCTTTGTGATTTATCAATTTTCTCCAAACCTTTCATCTGTGCCCTAACAGGATTAGTACTTTTGGAAGCTAACAAGCCCCCAACTCCCTATTATCACAATCTGTCAATGGGGCTGATATCTTTACACACTTTTTGGGGAGGTGGGAGAAAATGTTATACAGGTTACAATGAAGGGAAATAACAGACTAAGGGAAACACTCTACAGGAAGCGCACTTCCTCTAAAGAAACACAATTTGTGGATTACATCTCAGAAAAGTATTTGTCACATATAACCTTAAAGTAATAAAAGGGTTCGTTTCTTGTGACAAGAAAAGGGAGAAAACTGTCAGTCATAATGCAAAGCAATATCTTCATTAGTCATTTTTTTCAATAGGCCGGGACAGGGTTGCGGACAGCATCATGCAAGAATGCTTGCTGTTTTCGTTAGAATGATGAAAGCAGAGTCAAGCATTGCAAGCTTTGCTGCCTTCCGACATGTGAGTGACATCACGACCCACATTCCAAAGGGGCAGAGCTCATGTTGTGTGCCACAATGTTGCTTTCATTATTCTGACCCCCTTTGGTGTGTGTCTGTGTGTGTGTGTCTCTCTCTGTGTGTGTGTGTGTGTGTGTGTGTGTGTGTGAGAGAGAGAGAGAGAGAGAGAGAGAGAGAGAGAGAGAGAGAGAGAGAGAGAGAGAGAGAGAGAGAGAGAGAGAGAGAGGCTACTGTTGACCAGGGAAAATGTAGCCCTATAGATATTGCTGGACTGAAACTCCTATCAACCCAAACCCTTAGCTATCTTGACTGGGATTCATTTGATCTCCAATCCAAAAACACCTGGCGGCATCACCTCTGATCCACAATAGACACTATAGAAGACACCTGTATGAATAAACATTTCTTTCTAGCTTGAGGTAATATTTGGCCACAAAAGTGACATGACACTGCGTAGGTACACGTCATCTATGGAAATCATCCAGGTCACAGTTGTCCCAAAGGTGCATAGGCACATGTCCTTTCTCTGGGGAATGCTCAAGAAGTACCATGTTACTACTGAAAAGGGACTATTTCTGACATTCTGGGATCTTTAATTTCATTGTCACTATTTGATCCGCTGCCATTATGAGGGCTGGAAAGTGTTATGGGGTAAGAGATTTGGTCTTCTTAATTAAAATAAAATAAATAAAATATGCAGAATAAATGCTTTTAGACTTGCGGAAAAAAAACGGAATAGAGCAAGGACACATCACTAGCAGCTGCACTCAAGAACTTTCCTATTTACTGCATTGGAACCCTTAAGAACATAATGGATGAAAGCTTTAACATAACATAATTTCTATTGAAAAAATGCAGCTTCTTATATACTGTATTAACATTATTCAGTCTTAGGCTTTATTCTTCCTAAAGGGTTATTGAAAATATTCAAGAAATTGCATTTATTTTCAAGGCAAAATATATTAACTGTAGTAGACTCCCTTCTCCTATGCATTGCATTCTAGTTCAGTCCCCTGTCTCCTTAAAAAAAGAAAGTCCCAAACAAGCTCGTAATTCCACCTAAGTTGTTTTTACAATATCCATTTAATCACACCGATTTTCATATCATCATTTTGCTTTCAGCCATATTGGAACATAACCAATGTCTTTCTTCTTTCTCCATATTTGTAAAAGACTGACTCTGGTAAACAACAGTAAAATCAAATTATGGAAGCAATTAATCAATGAAAAATAAATGGTTAACCAGGAAGAGGCAACCCACTATCTTCCTTGTGTACCCAGCTTCACAAAGTAGTCCTCCTTTCACCCTAATCCAAGGACTGGGGGAATAGCTGAGTTTTTAAGGCCTGTCTGAAAAAGATCAAGGTTGGGACTATTCAAATCTCTGTGGGAATGGTGCTCCAAATGACAGATATTGTGATAGAGAAAGCACACTTTGGTGATTCCATCATATGACATTGTTAAATGGATGGACCTGCACATGCTGATTCTGTCTGAATAGGCAGGATGGGAGATAAACAGTCCTTCAAATAACTAATCCTAATGCTACACTAGACCAAGAAATCAGTTTGGCCTATGGCACTAGGTGGGACACTGAATTCTAGTTCTGACTTAGGCATCAAACCAGCTAGGTGATCTTAGGCCAGTCCCCCTCTCAGTTCTAGGAAGAAGACAATGGCAAAACACTTGCAAAAATCTTGCTAAGAAAACTGCATGGATTGACTCAAAGGTCAACACATACATGCTATGGAGCTTTATAAATAATAAGCAGCACCTTGAATTATGGCCATAATCTTATTGGCAACTGGGACAGCTTGTAAAAAAGAGGAGTTGCCTGGGCATATGGAGGAATGTCCATTACTGCTTGCACTACTGCACTATGGAACAGCTGCATTTTTGAATGTTCTTCAAGGAGGTCTCACATAAAGTTGCTTTTGCTTCCTTCCATAATGTCCAAGTTGATTATGATACCAAGCAGGCAGTAGTGGGTTCCACTTACCTTCGCTACCTGTTCAGAACTGTGAGCACTTGCATGTAGCAATCCACAGCTCTACCAGTGGAGGCTGGGAGCGTGCAACAAGTCAAATGTATATTGTAAAGATGTTGATTGTAGTGAAGAAGTTATCCAGGAATAGGTTGTATGGAGGTAAAAAATCCACGTCTCTCCAGACCAAGACTGAGTCAAAAGCTGGGGACCATTGGCAGAAAGTGTGTCCTCACAGCTTTGACAGACTCAGTCCAATTGGCTGATAGATGAGGACAACCCATCCCTGGATGCTGTCTCCACTACAACGGAGAACCTATGTGCATGCACAGAGCATCCATGATGATGTCCAGGTGGGTGGGCGGAGCCTCCTGCCATTGCCACTACCAGTTTGCCCGAACTAGAGCAAATCGGTAGAAACCCACCACTACAATCAGGGTTGAGGAGTTCTGAAAAATGCTTCTGATTGACAACACTTTCAGCCCATCATTCTCAGCCTGTGCTGGGCAGAGAATGCAACCAATCCAGGCTTACTTTCTTCTCTTTAAATTTGCCAGTTGCTAAATGTTCTGTATCCCAGTTAGTAATGTTACTTTACCCTTTGTTTCATAAAAACCAGAAGGAAATAAACAAATATTTTTATTTATTAATTAAATTTGTATGCCGCCCATCTCACTGATAATATTTCCAGCATTTGTCCCTCAAACATGCACAGACAAATACAAATATTTGCTCACATTATCAATTGTAATGATTATGTTTGGTGGCTGAAATTTTCTTTTTTGTGCATTTACTCAGTGCACTAGTATTTTGTTTGTAGTTGCATTTCCTTACAGTATTCTATATGCTGCCTTGAGTCTTTTTTGATTCGGTGGCCTTATTCTTCTTTCCCCCTCCCCCACCTCTCTCATCTACCATCTACTATCTATGAAAAATTTAAGCTGCCCATCTCAGTCACATAGGGACTTTGTGGACCCTAAATAATAGTTTTTAAAAATTGTTTAGGGAGTTAAAAAACTTTCATCATCATAGGCTGCTCTTGGGCCTGCTGTGAGCAATGTTTGTGTTTTGAAATTAAAGTATTCTCTCAGTTTAATAGACAAATGGGGGGGGGCATGGGAAGGGACCTGTTAAATGCATAATGCCATATGCATAAAATAGCAAACACTGTATTCCAAATCTATTTAAACCAAGATCTGGTAAATCCCATTATAGTTGTTGACAAATTTAGCTTAATGCTTATCAGCAATTCTGTTCCAAATTTCCATTGTGACATCTTGTACTTGGATTAATTTTACTCTCTGTTTGACATCATAACTCCTCTAGTTATAAAGCCTTCTGTTTGGGAAACAGCAGGGATCCATGTCACCGAACAGAAAGATGCCTTTACTTTGGGAAAGGGAAAACAGACTGCAAGGAAGAACGGTTCCAAAGACTGATCCGTGAATCAGAAAACTAGGGCTTTACCATCTCGAGACATTCCCAGGGCAAGACACTTCTGCAGTCGGCAGTGTTGGCAGCGATTTCTGTTGGTTCTGTCAATTAAACAGTTTCTCTGCCTTGGGCAGGAATATGAGGCATTGTTTTGCTGACTCCTCCTGAAGAATCCCTAGTGAGGAGAAAAAGAAAGACAGCTAAATCTCTGTATTTAAGGCAACATCTCAGAACCATCCTTGCAATTAGTGTCTGGATGTATTATAATTTTTGAAATTTTGCCAGGTCCGGATAAAGTTGAGATTATAATGAATGTTAGCCTTAGTGCTTTAACACAAGTCTCTACTAAGGTACGATAGTCTGAATAAGCCTATTCCATCTGCATTCTCAACTTAAAAGTTTCTCTCACAGTTGTTGCAAAGGTTACATTAGAATAATTTTAAACTCTTTCCCCTAGAACAGTTATGGCTAACCTTTTCAGCTCTGAGTGCCGAAACTGGAGTGCACGTATGTGCACGCGTGCCACAGTGCCGGAACCCGGAAGAGAGCAGGTGGCCGGTGCACATGCATGCGCACTGGCCAGCTGCTCTCTTCCAGGTTCCAGCACATGTATGCATGCTGGACAGCGCACATGCATGCAATGGAACCCGGAAGAGCAGCTGGCAACGGTGCAGGTGCCCACAGCGAGGGCTTGGCGTGCTCCCTCTGGCACACATGCCATAGGTTCATCATCACGGCCCTAGAAGCTCTAAAGATTTTGGAGGGATTGTCAGGATACAAAAGTGAGAAATTAATGATATCATACAGAAAAGGGTTTCTCAACCACTGGATTTTTAAGATGTGTGGACTTCAACTTCCAGAATTCCCTAGCCAGCATGGAGTTGAAATCCACACAGCGTGTTTGAGAAGCATTGTAAAGTAACAGATTTCAGTCAAGAGTTATCTCCAAAACCTCTTGATTGGCAGTGCTCAATTGTACAATCTATAAAAATGATGAAGCTACTCCTTTTTATTAACCATATCTTCAGACTTCTAGAAAACTTCATATCCTTAAAAAAAGAAGAAAGGAAGAAGCAGCATGATCTGATTATGAAGGAGGGATTTTTTTCAGCTTTGTGAAGTAATGTTCCAATCTTAACTGTTATTACTCAGAGGTGAATAAAATTTTGCTAAAATTTTGTAATCTTACAAATGCTTACAAGGAGTAAATCCTGTTCAATAGAGAGATATTTCAGAATATGTACAGACTATGCAAAGCCTTCTTAAATAGATGTTTCTGTTCTATTTTATATTCAACACATTTGCTCCCCCCACCCCAACCCCCCGCAATCTGTGGCAAGTATGGCAAACTGAAACATCCTGCTGTGCTGGCAGTTTTTATTTCCCCTGACTAAGCCAAACAGAGGGGAACTCAAGTCTTTTTCATTCAAATGTCATAATTTTTTCTCACTCATTTGAAATAGGAGCTAGAAGCAAGACTTGAGCTAAAGAGATGTGTGCCTTTATATTTGTTGAGAGGTTGTTTTATATTTACAGAGAACGTGTTCCTTTTGTGCTAATTGTACATGTCCTCAAACATTTTGGAAAAATCACATGTGTAGTCTTGAGATCATGGAGAATGGCTGACAATTTTTGTACCGTTTTGAAAATCGTTGCTGAAATGATTTGCGTTTAATCCAAATAGGCCAGAAGCTGCCACAGAATGCAGTGGCAACACAGACATATAAACATTGCATACCTTGCAGCCTTCACAGGTGATGACCCCATAGTGTATTCCAGAGGACTTGTCGCCACAAATTTTGCATGGTATCACTTCGATTTGTGCTGGAAAAGAAAGAAAGAAAGAGTCGGTACATGTTTCTGCAATTCTCTCTTTTTCCTTAATTTTGCATCATGAAATAGATAGTGGAGGAAGCCCAGCCTGTCACTACAGAATTCTATCCTATAGTGCTGTGATTTCTCAAACACAATTTCATTGTAAATAATGTAGGGTTAATCCAATTTCTTTTTCAAGCTACTCTCATCTCTCTAGACAGCGTGCTTCACAGATTTCATCTTGCATTTACTTGTCTTGCTGATAAGTCTAAATTCTTCTTTTGATAATTATGATGATATACGAGAATATGATAATGTATTCTTCTCTAGAAATTAGCCTCTCGCTTCTCGTCAACCTTCTAATAATTTTTTAGGCAGAAATCTTGACTTTTCCTACAGCTCTGGATGACGAGTAGAGAAATAACAACTCCTTTCATTTGCACCTTGCAGGATAAAGTTCATATCATGCTCACAATATTGATCTACAATTTCCCTATAGAGCAGGGGTGAAATTCAGCAGGTTCTGACAGGTTCTGGAGAACTGGTAGGAGAAATTTTGAGTAGTTCAGAAAGCTGGCAAATACCATCTCTGGCTGGGTCCAGAGTGGGGTGGGAATGGCGATTTTGCAATATCCTTCCCCCAAGAGTGGGGAGGGAATGGGGATTTTATTTATTTATTTATTTATTTATTTATTTATTTATTTATTTATTTATTTTTCATATTTATATGCCGCCCTTCTCCCGTAGGACTCGGGGCGGCTCACAGAATAAAAACAACACAATAAAAATGCTAAAACAAGCCAATTTAAAATCCCCAGACAATTAAAACCTCGCGGCAGATAAGGGAATTTGCTGAAAAAGCCATGTCTTCAGGTCGGTGTGGAAAGGGCGGAGGTCGGGGGCCGTCCGGAGCCCGGTGGGTAACCCATTCCAGAGGGTCGGTGCGACCACAGAGAACGCCCTCATCCTGGGGGCCGCCAGCCGACATTGTCTGGTCGATGGCACCTGGAGGAGGGCAGTCCTATGTGAGCGCACTGGGCGGTGGGAGCCCGGTAGGAGGTGGTCCTGGAAGTACCCTTCCCCTGGAGTGGGACGGGAATGGAGATTTTGTAGAATCCTTTCCCTGCCATGCCCACCAAGCCACGCCCACCAAGCTACACCATGCCCACCAAGCCACGCCCACAGAATCGGTAGTAAAAAATGTGGAGTTCACCACTATAGACTATTATAATAGAGATATCCAGGTCATCATAAGACACGAATCTATTTATAAGCTTCTGTGAATATTTACCCTAGCTGCAATACTTTGTAGAGGGGAAGTCAGTGCAATTCTATTTATTAATATATATATTGTATATATATATAATGTATATATCAATATACATTAAAATGGCCATCTAAGCATTATCAAGAAAAAGGATGAGAGTTGCATTAAAATCACCCTATAATAATTTGGTATAAATTTCAGTATAATGTGATGCATAATGATACAGCCATTATATTGTTAGCCTTAGTTTTTGGTGGCCTCTTTAGGTTCCTGAACTTATGTATGGGTCTCACTGAAGGATTTCGGGCCAGTCATTAGCTTTCAGTTGATCAGAGGATTAAATGAGGGATGGTTCCATATAAACAGTCTTCAGCTTTTCAGAGGAAAGCTGAGATCTATGTAAGGACTAAATAATGGGAATGGAGTTGTCCAACAGGTCACTATAGTACTGTATCAATCTGCTTCTCAATGGAAACTGTTGACAGACCACCCTCAGATTCACATTTTATTTTCTTATAGTTTTTTTTTTAAACCTAACCATGGCTTTTCCATATAAGATTTCCCTAAGACATTTTTTCCATTAATTGGTTTTAGTAGGAAAAAAAAATATTTACCCTAGCATCACAAGTATTGTCCATGCAGACATAAAATTACTCATAGAAACCTAAAAGCCATGGCAACAACAACATATTTACTCTAAAGCTGGTTCAGGACATCTTTATGAGGCATCTGAATGGAGTTAAGGATATAAAAGAAATATGTGATCTATGAGGCAATAATGAATAAAGTATTCATCCCTCTGCATTCAAATGTACTTGTGAAGAAATGTATATATGCATTTCAGAAGACATTATCTACGCTACTTGAATTTAGAAAATTGTATGCAAAGCTCCATATATTAGGAACCAATGGGCACAAAACACTCGATATTGGTGAAAGTTCTGAATATTAACAAATGAAGATTTTTTCAGAAGGTATATAATAATCAGCTGGATTTCAAGTGGTTTGTGAACTCCTATCTGAAATTGTTTCCAATGAGAAAAATTAAATAATGTGCTAGAGAAAATAGCTGGGAGCTAGATTTTTGGCTGTTAACTTTTGATTTTTTCCATTTGGGGACTATTTTGTACAAACAGGCATAATTAGATGATAAAGCTCATCACATGAGAATTCTACCCTGTTAAAAAGTCATTTACGAGTCAGCCCTAAGGACTTCAATCAAAGGCATTCAAAGGTAATATGGATCAAGGCCCTTTGTGTACATGCTATATAAAGAAGAAATCTCCTGGTGCCATGCTTCACAGTTACCTAATAGACTACTCAGGAAATGATGCCAATTAAAAAAAAAAAACCAATAATTATGCAAGTACATTGCCTGACAATCAGGATGTATGGGGAAGGTTTATTACTATATAAAATGATAATGTATAGAAATGATTGCTTTTGGACTAACTCGTAAGCCAGAGTCACAAATGATTTATATGCGCACATTGTATATGCATGAATGCATTCATTATGAACAAATGAATTACACACTGGAATCTGGAATATGACAAGAAAGAGTTTTACCAGGAAGAGATTTAAGAAGAGATTGGACCACCAATTGTCTGAAGCGGTATAGGGTTTCCTGCTTGAGTTGGACTAGAAAACCTCCAGTGAGTCTCTTCCAACACTTATTCTGTAAGTCAGTTTTATTATTTTGTATTGTACAAAAGTACACTTTTGTATACAATACATATTCAAAGCACTATGTGGGTTTTACAGAGTATCGTGAATTTTCTTGAGATAACCCTTAATGTATGGAGATTAATAGATACAAAGGCTTATTTCCTTCCAGAAAGGAACTAAAAAGTTTTCTCTTGAGTCTTTTATCTCCAGCTCCTACATCAGATACTGTATATTTGTATGCTCTGATCATATTGGTGCCATCAGACAATTCTCTCTTTCGTTGAGACATCATAACATCTGAACTTCATTATCTACTCAAACTTCAAGTCTCAACCCAGAGTCCCATGAATGAAGAGCTAATGGTTGGCTGAAATATCTTATATTGCTCTTGACAGCAGGGATGGGAAATGTTACTACAGTCGTGTTCTGCAGCTTTACAGCATATTTCTATTATTATAGGGACAACTAACGCAAGAGAGGAAAGAAAAACAGGCAGCCTTCATGTTTTGCAATCACAAACATATGTTAGGAAATGCAGGCAGCAGCATTAGCCTTTTTTTTTTTTCTAGTAGACTGCAACACAGTTTAAGGACTTGGAACAGAAACTTGAATCAATTAACGGCTGAAAGAAAAAGAAGTGACTTTATTCCTGAAACTCTTGAATTACTGTAATTAACACACAGGGTACCAGGTTTCCTTTGCAGATTTAATGATGGCCAGCATCTCCTACATCTTGTTGACATTGCAGCTTTGTTTGACAATTGAGAACAAGGTGTCCCTCCAATTCAGCTTTCCCCCCATGGAGGTAGGCAGATAAGTGATCATTTAGTTTAGCCTATGCTTCTTTCCATTCAGCAGAAATGAAAGGAAAAACCCGTTTTCCAAATTTATCCAAGAACGCACATTTGAAATTTTGTACAAGTTTTGTGGAATGAGGCCTTGGTTTATAAAGGAGGCATGCTGAATAGGGATCTTTGTATCGGCGGAATGCAATCTGCTGAAATAATAGAGAAGGAACAATATTTTTCTAATTTTCTTACTGTTGCCTTCTATGTCGTCTTATGTAATGTCCCAGATGTCCCTCTCTTGTACTTTATGGTAGGAAAAATGTAAAGCAAAGTTGCATAACTCAAACCAGAATCCTGAACTGAATTAAACCATGTTGATTAAATTGGATTACTATTTAAACCTCCTTGTCAATCAATCAGACATAAGCAACTGTTACCAAGTACAACTATGAAAAATGGCACTGCAATGCCATAAACTTGGATGTAAGTACCTAAATCATAGGTACACATTCATTCACTTGTTCCCCTTGCTCCTTACTGTGCCTGGTTCTGTAGAGATCTAGATAAGTCTTTAAAAAAATTCTTCTTATATTTTCCTGCATATCATAACACAAAAAAGGGCCAATTTAGATTATACTATATTAAAATATAGTGCATACTTTTCTGTATTAATTTATAAATGGAAGTGTACATGTTGTTATCCATGCCATTTTTTTCTCACTCAAAGCAAGATTAATTAATTCAATATATTAGTTACCAGAGTAAATTTTTATTTATATTTCACATTTCTGAACTGCCCTCTCCCTCAAAGAAGGACTGTGAGTGGTGTATAATAAAACATCAAAATATAAAAACAGTATATAAAAATTAAAATGTTGGAGTAAAAATTAAAAATTAAAAAAATTGAAAATAATAAAATATTTATGAGGCAAGAATAATTAAACCCTTTTCAAAATTATTTGACAAAGGCAGAGCGAATATTTCTGGCTATCTAAGGATATTTTGGATATCTAAGGAGGATTTGAGCAGGCATATCTTAAAGGGTATTTCCTTTTAGGTAGGCAAAATTCAAAGATTTAAAGAGTGCCAATATTATAAAAAGTAAAAAGCTAAAATATTTATAGACTAAAGAGTCTTTACCTGGTGCCCCAAAGATAAAAAATTAGGAATCTCTCTTCAGAGATACTCCATTTTCTACTTTATACCAGTATATTAAAAAAGATTCTTTACATAACTGAAAATTAAATGAAAACATTTTCACTAAACGCAAAATATGTTTTATTTTTTATTTCCAGGAAATCATATTTCCTTTTTTTTGTACAATATACAACGAACATTGTGTACATATAGTATTTTCACACACATAACCTACATATAAAATATTATTTTGCATATTAAAAATACTGATGATACCTAAGTGCTGATGATGTTACCTAGTTGGAAATGAAACATCTGCAAGAAAATCATCAAGCTCAGAGAGTATCAAGGACCCCAGAGTCCTCCTCCCCCTCCTCCCCTTCCCCCTCCTCTTCCTTTTCCACTCTGCAAACCCCATCTAACACTGGTGATGTTTCCTAGTTTGGTAATGACATGTCTGTATACTGATCATTTGTCATTTCAAAATATAGTAATGTATAGTAAAATAGTAATGCAATGACTATTTCTCATTAATTAAGTCTTTGTTTGCAAGCTAGGGCAATCAAATAACAAGGGTTCAAGTATAAAACAAACACTCAGCGCTTTCTTGAATAAAACTAAGCACTGTCCATATTCTGGATTGTTAAAATGCAGTTGTAATAGCAGACCTTAAGAGACCAGAAAATGGAAGAGAAATAAGTATGAACAAAAATAGAACGCTGTTTGATACAAATTATCGCCATTTAAGGTTTCCTGTAAAGATGTTTTGATAAGAGTCTTCACTGACAAATTACAAAGTAAAAGTGGATGTGGTGGCCTATCACATTTTGTAAAATGAAGAAGCAAAAGGAAAAAACACATCCACTGCTGGAGTCTGCTGAACATATGTGAGTGCCAGAATTGTTCGCAAGTAGCACTGTTTTTGGTACATTTTTTATTTTATTTTTTTGTAGTATGATTTGTTCGGGGTGGTGGAAAGAGGGAAATCTAAGCAGAATTGTTTGCAGACAAGCAGATGTTAACTGTTTGGGATTAAATGGTTCTGTCATAAATTTCTCTTTTATTCAAACAGCCTTAAACTGCAATCCTGAACATTCTGTTGCTTACTAGGAGCAAGTTCTATTAAATACAGAAAGATTTATTTTCAAGTAAACAAGAATAGGATTGCAGAATACTCCTACACTTCATGCAGTTGCAATTTAAATGCTTATCAAAACTGAGCTAATATGTCCTCTGATAGTTTGGATATAGGAATATGGGAATAAGAAATGGTTTGGTAGGAGCTAATTTTTCCCAGAGTTACAGAGGCTAATTTCTGCTGTAATCATATAAAATATTATTGGTTTTATTATATTGGTCAACAACAATAAAGTTTATTACCACCTACTATTACGGGCTTTATTTGAACAATTAAATATATATTGTTAAGTTTCTTCTTCTGAAACTGATTGTTCCTAAATGTGATTAATTTATGGTTGTGTAGCTTGTCAACTCCCTTATGTAGACTAGTTCTATGAATTCCTAATATAAATTCACATTTTGTTATATATTTCTCAATGTAGGCATTGCAGCATTTTGGTACCAAAACCTACCTCTTCAATTCATCTTGAACAATAAGTTATCAAAGTTCACCCTTCAGAATTGGTAAAATGTGATCTAGCATCCAGTAATTAGCAACCTAATTGCTACTTTTTGCACCAGTGGAAATGTATTATTTATTCAGGAGGATATATAATCATTGCAATATCTGAACGGGATGTAAATAGGTGTAATAAATCAAAACTATGCAAACCAAAATGAAGTTGTACAAATATAATCCTCGCCATTATCACTATTAACAATCCAGAACCAGTATGGGATCAGTTAGTTCTTCCAAACTCAAAATGTTTTAGGAGTATGACCTTTTTACAATATGTTAAATCTCAGTCTTTAAGCCAGTCTGGATACTGATCAACAGCATTTACATTTTCAATCTCTAGCTCATCATATCTCCATTATCCAACTTGTGCAGTCCTAGTGCCTCAATTCTGGAATATAATCAGGAAAAAATATTTCTAAGATTAAAGAAAAGAATGTAAATAGAACAACTGGCAGAAAGAATTTTGCCTTAATTTCCCATGAAGACCAAACACCTAAATCATTTTTCTGCAATTCACCACCTCCAGAAGTATTGGAGCTTCTGTTCCTAAAGTCTCAGCCAGCCAGCACATCTGAAGGGCAACACATTGAGAAAGACTGGCCTTTAAAGAGCATCCATTGTATACTGATCAGTTCTATCATGGGGTGATGTGCCAGTGAATTATTTCTTGCCTCGTTGATCTTCCTTGCTCCAAGGATATTGACGAATAGCTGCATTTAGCAAAAGACTTAATAATTCCATTCATTTTTGCAGGATACCTCTTGCCCACTTATGACCCAACAGAAGGATAATAATAACTTTATCTTTTGCTCTAGCAAAATGGGCAATGTTTGGATATGATGATAGCATCAGTGGGCCTTGTAATCAATTCTTAGAATATCTACTTGTGAAGTCCTTAAAAAAATAAGATTCAAGAGAATTCAAGCCCTGTTAGTTCAAGTCTCCCTGTCAGAAATACTGATTGCTTGGTAAAAATACAGATTTGAAAATATCATGACAAGATAGTACATAGTATTTTGTCACACACACCAGGAACCATCTTTATACCACATTTAGCTTGTAATGGGATGCTTCTCCTTCAACATTTGTTATCACTGTGGGAGACTGCCTTCCTTGCAAAGTCTTTTTATGTAGCAGGCTTAGTTGTAGTCACTTTATCTCAGGAAGAAAAGCAGAGACTAGAAAAGGTACAAGAAAAGGCAGATTATCAGGGGACTGGAAAATCTGCCCTACAAGAAAAGGTTGCAATATTTCATTTCAAGAAAATAGCATATAAAAGTTAATATAATAAATATATAAGATTATGCATGGTAATGAACAACCCATATGGAAAGGGTTTTTTCTTTCTTTCTCAGAATTCCAGAATCTGAGACAAAGTAAATGATGGGCAATAAATTATATTTGGTAGATTTATGGAGGACAATGTTATCCACATCTTATCAAGATGTTACCAATAGGTTCAAAGGCAACATACTAGACCTTATTTCATATGGGCTTTGAGTAGATATTTGGTTAGTAGCTGGTGTTTTAATCCAGTGGGCTGTGTTTATGTTTTTAACCCAGTGAAATCAAAGGAACTTTGCAGAATTGCGAGGCTATTTAGATTTTTCTACAGGACAGGCAGAACTGAGTTTGTTAAACTACTAGATGTTATAACTGCAGAAGCAGTAATCATCCATGGCACTGATTATCAGGCCTTCTTTGGGAATTTGGCTGATAATGGTTTACAATTCCAAGATTTCATATTAATCCATTGCTAAATGTAATTTACAGAACTGTAAAGAAAAAAGAAAGAAAGAAAAAAGGAAAAAATCTCAAGTATCAATAATAATGTTGTTTGATTTTTATGCAAAGTTTGTAATGGGCTTTATATATTTCTGTATAAAGTAAAATGAATACATTTTATAAAGCAGAATGGAAACAGAATAGTTGACAATATGTAATGCAGGGATTCTAATATCTGTGTATTTAAAATGTTCATTGTAGATTCAATTGGTGGAATTAAACTGTAGTGTAACATTGAAGACTACCAGTAATTGTTTATTTTTATTTTTATTTTTTTAAAAAAAAGAACAGCTCACTTTTCCATCATAAACATAATCAGTCTATGGAGAGCTTCTGTATACAATTTTTAGTTTGGGATTGGATATTATTTTTGCAAGTGAAACTGAATAATAGCTTCCAGTGTGAAAGGGAATATATCCCCTTGGACAAAAACTGTAGAGAATTAACTTATTTATTTATAGAACCCTATCTGGTCTCAAGTGTTTGGAGTAATAAATGGCAATACTTCATAGGTTGGATCTTTACCATGCTATGATCGTTATATTTGGGTCCAATGAAATCCTTTTGAAAATGCATCCATAACTCATATAAAAACCCTTTCTTTGTAGCATCCAGTGCACAACATAAACATGTTGGAAAACCGCATTTTGTAGGATCATTATTTATATCATTATTTTGAAAAGCAGATCAAAATATAAGACAATGACAGCTGGTGAAGTGCTGTTGAAATAAAATATGACAGGTAAGAAGAAAAGACCAAAATTCAAAGAGCTGTTTCTTCTTCCTTTGGATGGCACACAGTCCAAGTCACATTAAAATTGCTTTAAAGCAGCTTGTCAGTCTGAAACTGGGGTCTATTGTGTTTCTTTGGATCCAGACCAAGGGTGCAGTTTTCTTAAGGCCAAAGGCTGTGCTTAGCCTTTGAATGGCCAGGGGCCACACGCCAAAAAGAATGCTCAGTCAGAAAAAAGCAAAGCAAATTGGAATAAATTTAATTTAACCTTAAGGAAAGCATGCATTATACTGGTGATAAAATTAATACCTATCAGAATGTGTGAAAAAATACCTGGCCAGTTTAATATCAAACCTATGGTGTATATTGTATAGAAAGATAAAGAAATAATATCAATAATAATACAAAGACCTGCAAAAAGAATTAGAACAACTGTGGCAAAGATAATACCAGTAGTAACAGGCAACTATTACTAAAACATCTGGAGTACATTTTGTACACTACTGGTATTGACAAAAATCAACATTGGTTAATTGTAAAAGGCAGCATTGCATGGAACAGCTTACATCCTGCAACAGTACCTTTAACACCATCAAACAATAACATCAGTCTATCCCAGGTTGCTGAGAAGTACTCGACAGGTGGACAAAAATGCCAAATCTAGTCCAAACATCTGGCTGACTGTGCTATAAACCATAATAGTAACTCAACAATGTTGAAGGCTGAGCATTAAAAAAAAAAACAATTTAAAACTGATAATTTGGAAGAATAAGCCAATGCATAATCAAATACTTGACGGATATAGACCGGAAAGTTGATTAAAAAAAACTCACTTGGAGCTAGTTAAGATCAGATGTGTTCTCCTGCTTGAGCAGGGGACTGGACTAGAAGACCTCCAAGGTCCCTTCCAGCTCTATTCTATTCTATTCTATTCTATTCTATTCTATTCTATTCTATTCTATTCTATTCCATTCCATTCCATTCCATTCCATTCCATTCTGTTAAAAAAAGAAACGGAAGGCTTTATTTTAGCAGCTTAGGAACAAGACTTGCCAACTAATTGCATGAAAATTCAGCATATAACAAACCACAGGAAATGTTGCCTTTGTAGAGAAAAGAATGAAACAATTTGTCATTTCATCAGTGGCTTCAGTTAAATTTCACAAACTAACTAATAGCAGTGTCATGACTGAGTTGCCAAAATTATTCATTGAAAACTTTATTGGAAGTTGGATTGAAATGTTACAAAAATTTCTGGGAACATCAAGTAGAGATGGCTTTGGAAAATGAGGCGGGTTAAGATCTTCTGAGAGTTTAAAATCCAGACAGGCACTTTGTTTATAACACGCCTGATATAACATTATTGAAAAGAAGAAAGTCTAGTTCATTCATGTTGCTATTCCATGTGATGCTAGAAATAATGGAAAACAACTGGAAAAAATTATGAAATCCTGGAACTTGCAGTTCAAAGTTGGACACTTATGGAAAAAGAAATTCATCACTATATCAATGATTGGAACTCTTGGGCCAATATTTAGAAATTTTGAATTTATCAGACCTGAACACCCTAATTTTATATATATACCCTTAGGACTCACATAACAGTTTGATTAGAGCTTGAATTATTAAGCTTCCACCAGCCTTAGATTGTTAATCTAACTGCAGATCAGTGGTGGGTTCCTCCCGGTTCGGCCCCGTTCTCCCGAGCCGGTAGTGGTGATGATATGATGTGCTGCACGAATCAGCTGAGGCAAAAAGAAGGAAATATGGGACAGGATAGGGCGGGGGTGAGTTGGCGGGGCCAGCTGAGCGTTGGAACTACCAGTTCATCTGAACTGGTCCAAACAGGCAGCAGCCCACCACTGCCTATAAGACAGATTTGAATATTTAGGTCTACATTATAACTTAAAACAATTTTGAATGGCAAGAGCCAGGGCCTAATTTTTCATCTGGCTCAGCTGTACTCTAGCTTATTATCCATTCATAGACTCATATTTCCTTGGTCCTAATGATTTCTTATCAAGCAGCTGAAAAGATTCAGAGGATGTGATAATAGGTATCCTTGTAAGAATAACTTCAGTGGCCACTGGAAATTCAAGATTACCACTGAACCCATGTCACGCAGTGGCATTTTGGCAGTATGCGATAATGCAATCTCACTTGGTGCAATTTTTACTGATACCTCCAAAAGGGCAAAGGAACTTAAAAAAAAAAGTGGAATATGGACATACATAGTGTGTGTGTGTGTGTGGAGTGGCACAAGGCAGAATCCCTCACTATCCCCAGCACTGCAATTACCTGAAAACCTTATAACAAGATTCTCTTTTTTCTATCTCTATTTCTACAATCTAATCGTTTAATTGGCGGTTAGTAAAGTCTGAAGTGAAAATAATAGTCTTTTAAATACCTGGAAATGAAAAGCAAATTAAGTTAGCACAGTGTAAGAGCCAAGTAATGATATCATGTCAGTTCTGCTTTATACAGTTTAATCTTTAAAGTGTGTGTGTACAGAAAAAGGATATGTCAGTGAGGAAACTGCCAACTTGAAGTGATTCTGATTCTCCACCCCGGCAAAAGGGGATTATTACTAGGAACAGCAGCATTTTTACTTGGAATGTACCTCAAATGCCACCACTAACGTGCTAGTTAGTGTGGATTTAAAGATTTCCTATTTGCCCGTCACTCTCAAATGTCAACAACCCAGGATGAAAATTTGCCGGTTTGGGAAATGGTTCTGTCTGAAAAGCCAATTTTAGCTCCCATGGTTTATATGAGGAAGCACAAAGAGACCCCGGCAAAATAAAATAAGAGGAAAACATGGGAATTGCTACATTGGATCATTCTGTTCAGGGAGATTCTTCAGGCGCTTGCCCAGAAGATGATATAGTGCTGATGACAAAATTACTGGCTTATGATAGCAAGGCTGTGGTCATCTGCAAGATTCAATTTCTGACATAGATATTTATAGTCCTGCTGCCACAGACAAATATCCTGGACTCTTCTTATGTCAGAGAAAAATGATCAGGGACTGAATGTGCAAGCTCTTGCACATGCTACTTTATATAAAAGATGAGTGATGATCAGTAACATCTTGCACAAATTCAAAGATGGGTGCTCAGAAGTTGTAAAAAGCAACGGTATATTTAACTCTCTTTAACTTAAAGTGAAGGAAGCTTCCTTTATAAGTCACCTTCACTATAAAGGTGGAGTTGTTAAAAGCTTTAAACACCTTTGTTTGTGCTTGATATAGTGCTTGCTACAGTTGAACAGATTCTCTGTTGGTCTGTTTGCTTCTGTCCTTTACACAGATCTCCAAATTTGTGCATAATGATTTGCATTCAAAAGAATCCTCTGAGCTTTATATACAAATGTTCATTAATTCAATTCCCGGAACATTCTTCCCACTAGGCAGTGATTTGGGGTGGGGGGGAGGGATCCTGAAAAGTAGAAGAGAAGAAATATTTGTCTGCTTCATTAGAAATAAAGTTTTCATAGGAAAAATGAGTTTCACATTATCAAAGGGAGCACAGCCAATTGTGTCAGGCAAATCAGTGAAAAAGACCATGAAAACAAAGAGAAACTTTCTTTCAGGTCTTTAACCAATGTCTTAACACTGTAGCCTATTTTTTACAATTTTCTGATATCTTTGATTTCTGTCTTTCTTTATTACAGTGCTTATTCTGTCATCATTTTATGGTGATATTTATAAAACTGAATAAACCATAATCAACATAAAACCCATAAAACCATTCAGCCATCAAACCCACTGCAAGGACATTCATATTAAAAACAAATGAATCTTAAAACAACATGAGCAAGGAACATAAAACAAAATTCCAAGGAACAGCAACAACCAAGGGAACAAGCCCTCAGTCCCAGAGCCAAAGAGCAACAGGATAGTTTCAACTGCCCTTCTTAAGGACCATTCATTTGGGCAGCCTGAAACACTGGGCACAGACTGTTCTGTAAGAATGGGGCAGCAGCCTAGAAGATCTGCCACATATCTTTTGGAGGGAGAAGATCCAAAGCATCACTGACCCGACAGAAAGCACAGGATAAATTCCCTTCAGAGAAGACAGCCCTGTAGGGCTTGATAGATCAGATTCAGCAACCTGCCCTACTTAGTGCCCTTCAAATTCTCTGGGACAATATGTTTTAAGGGCACCAATCAGGGGCGGGTTCTACTTACCCTTTACTACCAGTTCGCAACAGGGCTGTGCGCACGTGCTTGCTTCGCACGCATAAGCTTCTGCGCATGTGCAGAAGCGTTTTCATGACGTCAGGGTCAGTGGGCGGAGCCTCCTGCCAGTTTTACTACTGGTTCTATAGGTGTGAACCGGGGGCAACCCACCACTGGCACCAATATCTAATCAGTTGAATAACTTTGCAGAATATGCAAATTGCATTTTTGATTATTTTCCTTGCTATGCAGTGCATTTTTCTAACTGAGAAATGTAACAGAAAATTTCAGATCTAGAATTTTTGTGTAATGATGTCTCTCCTCTCCTCTCCTCTGAAAATTTAAGCAAATTTTTATTTTCAGATAAGATTTCCAAAATGTGATATTCAAAGTTCATCACTTCCAGTTTATCACTTTCACTTGATTGATGCTTCACATTACACCTATTTATTAACCAAGTTATGAAATGCTTTGTTGCAAAAAAAAAAAAAAAAAAATCATAGCTCATTCAAACTGCCTGTGTCTCTTATAATATCCATGCTTTTTATTTAATTAATAACATCAACACATTTCAGTATCTTATATTTGAGCTTGTCCCCATTGTTATATGGAACTATTCTCTTTGCAGGGATAACTAGTAGTTTATAGCATTTTTTGCAGATCTACAGTCCAGATTTCCTCACCCTTGATTGTACCCTATTCAGAACTGAAAAATCCAGATGCAAGGCATTATAAATTATCTATCAATTGGAGATGTCAACATTAGCCATTTTATCCTTCGGTGTCCTTTAGATATTTTGGAGCATAATATGGATTTCATGTTGACTGGAAGTTATCACATTTGCAATCCCAAAACTTTCAAGTGCAGCACATGGGGCAAAGCAAATGTTTTAACTTGCCACCACCATTTAACTATCTACATAAGAATGAGATTTGACATTACCTCTCTAACTATTGATTCATCAGAGGTACTTATGATACATTCTCATAAATGTATCATCTGCAGGTTTTAATGCATTTTTCTTTTTTAGAAATCCAAGTATTTCATTCTGGATCATTTCATTATATTTGCCCACACTCTGAAACACATTGCACTATATACTCAGTTATTAAACATCCGTGTACAGTGCTTTAAAAACTGTGAAATTTTATTTTACAACCTGGAAATGTATAACCTTTAGAAAACTGGATACTTCATATTGGCACTTCACTTTGACATTTTTTCACCAAACAGAACCATTGAAATTCACAAAGAATACAGTAAAACTTTCAGAGGCTAGACATACAAGGCCACAGCATTAGGCTTGCTGTACATACAAAATGGAAATTGCAAAATCTTCTTTTGTAAAAGAACATGAGTGACATGAATTAAGGCCCTTTGGCTTTCTAATACCATTTGCTTTACATTTTGTGATTTTATTACATTAATTTATTTGATTTTTTATGAGTTTTAGTTTTTTAAATGTGGTTTTTAATATTCTATAAGCTGCCTTGAGTCGCCAAGGGCGAATAGTCAACAATATAAATCTAACAAACAAACAAACAAACAAACAAACAAACAAAATAACATCATAAAATAATGAAAAGTGAAAGAATGGAATGGTTGAAAGCCCTGTAGGAAGAAATTGACTCCTGCTGGGGATAGCAAAAAAAAGAAAGAATCTTGAGGCCATATATTTAGTCTAGATTTCAAGACTGCAACAGAAGAGATAAAATTCAGAGATGGAGTCACTGGCCATGGAAAAACAACACAAGATCCATAGGAAAACAATAAAAAACTATGGCAAAACTGAAGCCTGCAAAATTGTAGTGAGCGAGAAAAGCTCACTACAATTGCACACAAGTGCATATTGGTAACAATATGCACATCTCATTGCAAGAAATTATTTTCTAAGGTTCAATCTTGCACAGTAAGCTCCTATAAACAGATGGACTCAAAAGTGTGTAAAAATACACTACAGAGGATGCTCCTTCTTTCTCCCCAGTCAGCATGCTTTAGAAAATATGAAGATGGCATCTATCTACACATTTGCCATATACATTTGGGAAGAAACTGTGCTATCCCCCAAAATGCAACTATTACCCAAATTGTGGCAACTCTGGAAGTTTTGATAAATTGAAGAATTAGAAACTCTCTCTAAAATTTGTTTAGGGGGACAACAGATCTACAACTATTAATAGAGATGTAATATGGCTTAAATTCAGTTTCAAAAACTGCATAACACACAGTTAAATTCTTATCCTTACTGAGATTTTTAATTTATACCCCAAAGCAGTTGGGAGTTGAAGTCCACAAGTCTTAAAGTTGCCAAGGTTGGAGACCCCTGCCCCAAAGGATGGTTACTACTCTTTTGTGTTTTTTCCAAGTCAACAGGATGTGGAAAAGAGATTATATCCTGGAGCCTGGTGGCGCAACAGACTAATAGCCTGTTATTAACATTCAGCTGCCTGCAATTACTGCAAGTTCGAATCTCCCCAGGCTCAAGGTTGACTCAGCCTTCCATCCTTTCTAAAGTAGGTAAATTGAGGACCCAGTTTGTGGGGGCAATAAGCTGAAGCTGGCAACCACCTCCACCAACTCAGAATGTTGTTGATTCTTAATTTTAAGCCTGCATCTTTCCTGGTCACGTGACCTACAGCAGGGATGCTGTTAAGGGAATGAAAAGCATTCCACAAAGTATGCTATTTGTAGTCCTCCTTACCTTATTTATGAAGCCATGTATTTTGAACTCCATTGCTATATTTTTTAATTAGTCATTTAAAAATTAATAAAGTTTAAGCTATTCTACTGAATAGTTTTAGCTATTTAGCTCCATAATGGGACGTTCGTAGGCAACGTTTATTTTCAGTTCAAGGGGCTTATTATTTGATAAGTAGTTACAGGATTGCATCCAACCACAAGGATGACACATTGAATAGAGAGACAGTCTTTAAATTATATTTTTCTAGCAGATGAACACAAACACACCAAAATTGCACTATAATGTGTCCATATGATAGGTTAAGTAGAGGCATATTTCTTCACTTATAAAGCAATATTAGGCAAAAACTGCAGGTGTGTTACTGATGTCTTGGAGGAGATACAGTAAATGAACTACTATATATCCAACTATTGACTTTTTAAATTACTGTGTCACTAGAAGATGCCTGAATGGCGTAAAGTCTATATACTTATTCCATCAAATGTATTCTGAATAGAGAACTACCAGTTGACATAAAATCATACACATTTTTCAGTGAATGTGATAGCCAAATATAAAAATATCCTGGTTGAACACATCACATAGATATCTCATACTCTCTAAACAACTAGGATCTGTAAATACTGGAAATATACAGTATACATTGGATTCATTTATATGTGCCTTTTTATCATGTCAGATGCAACATGAATAAAAGAGTAACTAAGACAAATATTCTATGGATATTACACCACCTTACCCCCTTTCATGGTCTTTTCGGCAGTCCCAAGAAAGTTCCATCCCCTTCTGCACTATTCAGGTCATCCGGAGGGCACAGATAAATCTCCAAGTGGCCTTAACGACTCTTAGAGAGAATGCTAACAAGATGACTTCAAGGGATATAATCCCTTCCACTCTCCAACATTCAGTCAGAACTGAAGAACTTTCTTAGATGAGAAGCAAAATGTCTTCAAGGAAAAACAAAGTCCAGTTGCCTTTTGAAAAAGCACCTTTGGGACAACCATGACCTGGATGACTGACAATCTATATAGAGATTAAGACAAATATAATTCCAAATAAACTAACATAATTTAAACCTTAGCTTATCTCTCTTTTTTTGAGGGGGGGGGGAATCCTTTTGAACCTTACATTTATAACAACAAATAACTAAGAATTGCAGCTATAAAAATAAAAGGAAAAAATGGCTGCATTTCGAGTTTATTGAAAATCTCTGCACAAGATTGACTAGAGCTTAGATTTTGAGGCTTTGGAAAATCACATTCTCATTGTATTATAATCAGAGGCCCTTTAAATTCATGCTGTAGTTTCTAATTTCTAAGGCAATGGATGGCATTTAGGGTTATTGCACAGTGGGGAGTATGCAATTTGTAGATTTTAAAAGAATAGAGGGCTGCATTCACCATGCAGTTCAGTTATGGAAACCGTTTGTACCATGAATCTGCTGAATTCTATTCCTTTAAGATCCATAATCAACGGTGGTTCCAAAAGGAAAAATTGATACTTATAGCAGCCCTTTTTACTTGCTCATGCTGATGGCGAACTATTGCTAAATCAATCTGCAGTCTGGGGAAAAGGAAGAACTAACATCTACCACTCAATCCAAAGACATGGGGCATTTGCTTAGGGAATACATGCACAAAATCCTTGTCACTTAATCAACTTGATTGTCAGGTAACATGACTAAATACGTACACTGCTTTAATTGGAAAACTTACCACTAAAATACTAACACGCCCTAGTACCAAATTGTGGAACATGCTGTTCATGTCATTGAATAAATAAAATTATGTTATATACTTTATGTTCTATTTTGTAATTTGTATCAAACCCAATACGTCTGCTCTGAAATGTAGTGGATTAAATATAAATGCTGTATATTTGGTCCTTTAAAATATTAATTCACAATGACTTCTAATATAAAAAGGCAGCCGATGAATTATCACTGGAAGTTTTAAAGAAGAAATTGGATAACTATTTTTCTGAAATGATGTAGGGCAGTGTTGGCGAACCTTTTTGGCACCAAGTGCTGAAACGGGAGTGCGCACATGCATGGGGGAGAGTGCCAGAAACTAGAAGAGCAGTTCCCTGGTGTGCATGCGCGCACGAAAACCAGCTGGCCAGCCTGCATGCATGGTAGGGAGCTGTTCTTCCAGTTTTCGGTGTGACCGTGCACGCAAAGACCAGCTGGGGGAACCCAGAAGAGCAATGGGCAGTGGCTGGTGTGCCCAGAGAGATTACTCTGCGTGCCACTTCGCCCCCACTCTTTGGAATCAACTTCCCTTGGGGCTCCGGTTGGCCCCTGACCTTCGTACCTTCCACCGTGAATTGAAAACCTGGCTATTTATGTCCCCCAGCCTGGACTGATGGGGTAGTATATTTTAAATTTTTAAAAAACTTTTTAAATCTTTTTGCGTATATTTGTTGTTTTTAACAGTCGCTTGGTCGATTGTCGTTGTGAGCCGCCCTGAATCCTTGGAGATAGGGCGACATACAAATTTTATAAAATAAAATAAATAAAATAAATGTGTGCCATAGGTTCGCTATCACTGGTATAGGGTTTCCTGCCTGAGCAAGAGGTTGGATTAGAAGACCTCCAAAGTCCCTTCCAATTCTGTTATTCTCTGTTCTGTTATCATGCTGTGGATTCCTAGTCAATTGTCTTTTGTTGCATATTTTGTTGCATAAAAAGGGGGGCTGGAATTTTTTAAATCATTGTGTTAGAAAACAATTCTGTTGAGAGACGACTAGCAGCTTGCATTAACTGATGGACTGTGGTTTTGCCTAGGCAAAACCTGGCCTCTCAACTCATTGGACTTCCAAACACAGTATGAATTATCAAGCTCCGCCGCAAATGAATTTTTCTACAGCATACAAGAAAAGGTCTTGAAGAACCGGTTGTTTGGTTGCACAAATTTACTTTAATAAATGATGAGTTTGCCTGGGATAAATATTTCATTGAGATCTTGAGTAGACAAATAGTTTTTACAGACGACTCATTTTTGCAGAAATCATAACTACCATATATACTATGTATCATTTGTATCTATAATTTACAGATAAATATGTGTGTGTGTGTGTGTGTGTGCACTTTTGTATTTATCTTGTTTTCTGTGTTTAAATAAATGCTTCTTTTAAAAATATAAACTGCTATATTTTAAAGTGTACTAAATATGCTCTGATGTAGGATTCAAAAAGCGATATAACTTTTATCTTTTTTAGCTCGGCAAAACCATCCATTTTAGACACATTCAGGTAATAGGGTCAAAATGATTCATATGATTTCTGTGGGTTGCTAGTGTAAATTCAAAATGGAAGAAGAAATTCACAATCAGAGCAAGCATTGGTATATAATTAGATACACAATCTGTATACTTGTATTTGATCCTTCCTTCCTTCCTTCCTTCCTTCCTTCCTTCCTTCCTTCCTTCCTTCCTTCCTTCCTTCCTCCAAACTGAACCTTAGCACAAGTGAATAATATTCCACCATTGAATTACATTTACAGCTAGTATTCAGCCCAGGCAATGCTGATCCCTTGGTTGGGCCTGTGTTACAGGCACCTCTTTGTCCCAAACCCAGGAACGGAAGTGAACCACCTGCTGCTTTTATCATCTGAATTGTTTTCTCTTTACACATTTTCACTCCATAGAAGCAAATTGGAAATACTGTGCTTTTAGCTGAGGTGTGAATTTGAAGGAAGTAACACAAAGGCCATTCTGCAATAGTGTCTGTGAAATGTTGCTTAATAATAGAAAAATCTCCTGCTCTGAGAGAAAGGATTTGAAAAAAAGAGCATTTGAGAGAAATCAAACCTAGAACTCTTTCTTAGCACTTTAAAAATCCCTTTATTTTCTGGTATTATTTTTAATTGTCTGTCTGTCTGTCTATCTATCTATCATCTATTTATCATCTATCTAATCTTGTTCTAGTTTCCCATTACATGGAGAAATAGTACAAATGATACGAAGTGTATAATCACACAAATGTGTATTTGTGAGATCCTTATGACATCCTCATCAGATACCTAGGACTGAATAATACTACATTTAGAGAGGTTGGTATGCTGAAACGTCTCTAAACAATTTTATTGTTTCTCTAGATGGAAATCTTCTTATGGAATAATAATTCATAAATTCTTTATATGCGCTGATAAAATACAAATTGTTACACAAAAAAAGAACAGTTGGTTCTGATTCAAATGGCTTCCTGGACTCCTCTTAAAAATATTTCCATGTTAACCAGGTCTGGAATATGGAAGTTACATTGATGAAACCATAGATGTTTTTCTAGCATGTTCCCTAGACTTAAATCCTCTAGCTAGAGAGCACAATTTCACTTATATTGATTTTATGCACCAGGCAGAAGTAGCAATTTGTAGTTCATTTATCTGGTCATTTGCAAAAGAAGAGAGGGGGAGAGGGGGAAGGAAGGAAGGAAGGAAGGAAGGAAGGAAGGAAGGAAGGAAGGAAGGAAGGAAGGAAATTTGAAAGGCAAAAAACAATTGAGATCTTGTTAAAAGGAATTGTTTTGAATGGAAAGGTACATTTCATGCTGCATTTAAACTCCTATTTAGGATAGAAGGACAGAAGATGGGCATTTTAGTCTATTATTTTATTGTAAACTATAAATAGGTGGACCACCTAAGAATCTTAGCTGTCACAAGGCCATAACCTTAAACCATATCTACATTTAAATGGGAGATTTTGCAAAGAACTAGACTGTATGTCTTCGACTGACCATAGCCTAAAACTTTATGCTCATTTATGTTTTCAAAATAGCTGGAAACTGTTTCCTTTCTGTCTTATGAATTGGTGTCATTGAATACTGATGGCACCTACTTTGCCAGGAAGAAGTCTTCTGGCTCCATTTTGGGACTGCACAATAGAATCAAATCAAGTCTCTTAATTTTGGTCATCGACCAGCATCAACACAACTGATTGATTGATTGATTGCTATTCCTGCTTTGTTTTTGCTATTGCAACTGCCTTATCTGCTTCAATTTTCTGGTGAAAGCTTTTGTTCTCTTTTTGGCTTATTTGGTTGGTCTTCAAAAGAGTACCACTCATCTATTTAATGATTTTTCCCATATAAACTAAATACTTATGTTTGGTTGTTTGAATTTTTTTTTAAAAGAAATTACTGATGATTTTTATATCTGATGAGTGATAGGCACAAATGATCTCCCATATGTATTAAAAGTAATAAGGTTCCTATAATCCACAGCTAGTCTGTTGGGTTTATGGAGTATGTAGAAATCATCCTGTTTATCTGAAGCTAAAGAGCTTCTGTTTCTTTAGAAAAGAGTGTCTTTCAAAATTCCTTTCAAAAGATATTGAATTGTGGGGTTCTATACTTTCAACTGCTCATTCTTGCTTTTAATTCTTGCTTTATGATTATAATTGTTATTTATGAGAATATTGATATTGTATGTGACAGATGTAATGATTTTTCACTGTTGTTCTCTCTGTGCTGGGCTTTGACTTAGGAAATATAAATTTGAGAAATAGATTAATCAAAGAAAAAGCTGGCATTTTCCAATTAGCATATTCTTTTGTTTGTTGAAAGATTTTAAACCTATAATTAGGAGGGGGTCATTTTATTTAATGCTAACAGTGACAAAAATATACAGGAAAAAGAAAACAAACTAACACTAATACACCAATTTTTATCAGCAAGCTATTGCACTTAGTACAAATGAATCTTTAAATACAGCACGACAGGGTTTCCTATTTCTAGCCTTGCTGTCAGGTCAGATCAGCTACATCACTAGTTTCAGCAGCAGCTAGGGAATCAGGTATAACTTTGGGGGTTTTTTTTCCATTTCATACAAAAGTGGTTTTTACATTCAACTTATGCAACCGTTGTGTCTTTTTAGCTCCCTGTTTCTATCAATCTTTCTTGCCTTCCCATATCCATCCCATTTCAGGTAGTCCTCGACTTACAATCATTTGTTTAGCAATCGTTCCAAGTTACAATGCCGCCAAAAAAAAAAAAAGTGACTTACAATCGGTCCTTGCACTTACAACCACCGTAGTGTTCTGACACAGCTCCCCAAACACAACAAACCTTCTGTAGTTGAAGCAATGATTCCTTTATTAGGAGCACCAGCATCCCCTTCAACAAGTTTCTTTCTTACGGCAGGCTAAGAATTCTGTCCATCAGGGAGATGAATAGTTGTCTGCCACATCTGCATTTTATCCCCAGAGCTAGGGTGGGGTCTCGCTAGCAGTGGTGGCTCTTCCTTCCCAAGGATCAGCCCATAGATTTCCACTCCTCTCCTCTCCTCTGCCTTCTGCGCATCCACATGTCAGACACTGGACCCAGCTGTTCTTCCTCTTCCTCATCAGCCACCTCCAGACCTGGGGGCTGTTGACTCTCCATCTGAGGGCTGACGGACGGCCTAGGTTCCGCCTCTGTCTCTCTCTCTAACAGCTCCATTCCCTCTTCCCCCTTGGAGCTCTCAAGTTGCCTTGATGCTGACCTTTACTCTCATACCTCCTCCTCATCTGATTCGGCTGCTGGAGGGACCGGCGGCCAACAGGCCACAACATGTAGCACCTCCACGGTCACATGATCATAATTTGCATGCTTGGCAACTGGCATGTATTTACAATAGTTGCTTTGTCCCGGGGTCATGTGATCATTATTTGTAACCTTTCCAGTTGGCTTCTGCCAAACAAAATCAATGGGGGAAGCCAGATTTGCTTAACGGCTGCATGATTCACGTAATGGAGGCAATGATTCACTTAACAACCATAGCAAACAAAAGGTAAACTCATTTCTAGGATCCAGATTTCAGTTTCCCTTAATGAAGGAACAGAACTGTGAATAGATCTCTATCCATACTCTATCTTTCTTTACGATTGTGACCAAGTAAAAATTCAGACATATACATGGATGGGTATAATTGTGATACCTCATCTTTCCTTTGTCATTTGGGTTAATGAAGGTGTCAAGCTTGCTGATAACACCTTTGACATATTTATGTAATAAGAGAAAAATTAAATGTTTACACGTTTAACAAGTGTGTGAATGAATATTGAAGATGACAAAGGTGATAGACATAACCTGGATGAGACTTTGCTAAAGATGAGAGGGGTTATTCAATTGTGCCCTTGCCTTTTCTAGATGTGTTACATGGATTAAAATGAAAGATTTTTCCACTGCCTTGGTACTAAGTGAAATGGAGTTATAAGTTAATTCAGACAGTATCTTTTTCCTGCACAAGATTTGTAACCAAATGCTAAAATAAATATCTTCTTTATGTTTGAAATCCCATTGTTAAAGAAAAAAAGGGAAGTATTGTCATAATTATAACAATAATTCCAACTCCCAATGAGGCACTACCCTGACATTTGTTGTAGAGATTGTGTGCTCTGACGAAGATGAGAGCTATATCAGAGGTTCCTCTGTCAATAATCCTGAAAAAATCAGGTCATGGCTATGAAATATTGAAATCATCTGTCAAGCTCTCCCACCTCCTTTACATGTATGATTTGAACCTATATAGCAAAACACCATATAGATTTTTTGAAAAGGAATTGCTGCTCAACATTGTCCAAATAAAACAACCAAAAAATTGTAATAGAGTTTAGAATGGACAAATACGCCACCTTCACCACCAAAAGGAAAAAATAATGAAAACTGAAGGACTCAAGATGCCATGTTGAAATAACTTCAAGAATCTAGATGAAGATGATCACTGAAAAGACGATGTTGTCCTTCAGGCTGACAACATGAAGCACACTGAAGTCAAGAAAAGAATTAGAAATGAATACATCAAGAGAGTGAAGATCTTAAAGTCCAAACTTGGGGTGGAAATACCATCAAAGCAATTAATACCAGTACCTGGACAATTCCGGTCATTAGATATATGAGTGGAATTATGGATTCCATAATTATGGATTATGGAAAATAAAAGGAAAAGAAATTAACAATGAGCAATGGCTAAAGCAGAAAAACGGAGGAGAGAGGCAGCAGGTCTAAATATGGCTACACAAGATCAAGCCTCAAGAACAAATGCATGCAAAGCTAAAATTGAGAAGACAGAAAGCAAATGCCTCCTCTGCGAAGAAACTGAAAAAACAGTGGACCCCTAATCAGTTGCTGCAAGAAAATTTCAAAGACTGATTACAGGCAACAGCATGACAGCATAGCAAGGATGTGCAATGGAATCTCGGCAAGAAGTAAGCAAGAACTGATGGGACCACAAAATAGACAAAATAGCCTATTCCACATAATAGAATATGAAGAGGCTATGATGCTTATGAGACTTTAGAATTCAAACAAACTTTAGAATTTAAGCACATGCTACCTAACAACCCCAACTTAACCACTTAACCAATAAGAAAGACAACAAAATGTCTGGATAGTGGTTATTGTAATGATTGGTGACAGCAGATAGAAGAGGAAGAACTGGAAAAAGTCTCAAAAATGAAAAGAACTACAAATGATTGCAGCAAAAAACGAAAGGCGAAGATAGTATCAACACTATTGGCATTAATAAAATCACTTTCATTCAACTGCAAAAGGCAGCGTTATGAGCACCTTATATTCTGCGATCATACTTTAATATTTTTGAACAATAACATATGGGTATTCCACGTTCTTGGGAAGGACTCAATAGGTGGACAAAAATGCCAAATCTAATATAATGATCTGGCTGACTGTGTGACCAACCACAATAATAATATTGCTGGGAGACCAAAATGGTCAAGGGACAGAAGACCACTGATGGTTGGAAGAAGTTCTGAAAGTTTGCTGTTTTTATGGCATTTGAAAAAGTCTATTGCATCTGAAGGTGATGCTACACCTGAAAAAAAAACTATCTAGGTGGCTTCTGCTATAAAGGAAATCATTCCATTGGGGGGGGGGAGAATACAAAAAAACATTCTTTTTTGATTCTATCATTCCTATAATATAACTATAATTATAATTCAGAATAGAGCTGGAAAGGACCTTGGAGATTCTCTAGTCCAACCCCTTGCTCAAGCAGGAAGCCCTATATACTAAGCCCTATATACTAAGGCTAAAGAAATTATATTGTACATAAAACTGTAATTGTTGCCAATTAAGGATTGCCCCAGCAGTGCTAGTCAAGCAAATAACCACAAAGGAGTTATATAGATGTTAATGAAATTTCAAACATATAATTCTTAATTTTATTCTAGCAAGTAATGCTCCATAATAATAATATTTTTTAAAAAACTCAAAACAGGTCAGGTTATACTTCAAGGAAAACAAAACAATATTTGTCTAACAAAAAAGAGATAAATATGCACATTATGTAGTACTGTATAAGTATTTTAGAGTTCATAATCATTTTCAAGTCCATGATCTAATTGCATCACATACATTTCTGTTTGCTGTCATTACTTAAGAAAAAAGTCATCCTTTTTTTTTGGTTCAGATTCAATGGGTTCTTCAGATTTTTCAGTTTTTATTTTACTTGCATAATAGGTTCTTCTGAATCAACCTTCTGCATTTTCAAATTTATTAGTGTTTTAAAACCCAGTTTTGATTCCTGTTGTTTTGATTCCTATCATTCAAACTTGCCATTTATTCTGTATAAACAAATACGGAGGCAATATGCATTCTTGTCTTATTCCTTTCCCTATTCTGAACTATTCCATTTCTCCAAACTCAGTTATTAAAGCAGTTTCTTGCTCATTGTAAAAATTCTTCTAAACACAGTAATCAGGGATTATGGCTTACACTACCCTTAATAGATTCCACTTTTTTTTTGCATGATCTAAGTATTAAAGGCCTGACTGTGGTCAATAAAGCAAAGGTAAATTCCTTGTATTGTTTTGTTCTTTACATTATCTATTTTATCTTAACAATTTGGTCTCATGTCCCTCTGTTTTATTTGAACCATGATTGTTTAGATTTTTTTCTCTTCATGCATTGCTAAGTGCTTTGTAAAATATTATTATAATATATACAAGTTTTCCAATACCTTGGGGAGCCCTAAGCCATATTTCATGACATAGAGGTTACTGCCTCGTATGCTCACCTTGATACATTTAAGGTTACAGTTAAGATTATAGTTCAGTCTCCCTTATTGTACATTGGAATCTGGAATAAAAGCAAACCCTTTCTAAGCGAACAACATAAAAACCAAGTGGGCAATTGTCAAAAGGTCAGGGATAAAAAAAACCTTGATATTTCACACAATGAAGTGTCAGTAACTCTTGCTCATTTGGTACAAAACAGCTAGGTATCTGTTGATAGATCTTTGTATACATGGTGCATAAGTCTATGTGGATACTGAAAAATCAGAATATACTTGGCATAAAGCAAATACAATAAAAGTAGCCTGGAAAAAAACAACAACCCTGTCTGGGGAGAATCGAAAGCTGTTATCGGGCAAAAAGCCAACACTCAATTTAGTCTCTAGGACAGGAAAACTGGATTCTAAGTGCAAGTTCTATTTCTGGTATTGTTCCTTTAGTGGTTTGAAACGGTGAGAATTCTGTAAAGTTCTCCCACCCTAAAAGACCTATGGGTCTTTATGACAGGCAATCTAATATAAAGTTCAGCCTTGGAAAGACTAAAAAAAACATGAAGACTTCCACAAGAACCGAAGAGTTCACTATTGGAAATGTATTTTCCTGTTAGGATTTTATTTCATCCCAATATTTGGTCAATTACAAATACAAGCACATTGTTGGTTGACACAAGCTATTTGTTTGTCTTCTCGTTCTCTGAGAAGATTGCAAAACTGCCTAAACTATTAAAGATTTCTAAATATACAGTACATACATCAAAAAAGAAAACCATAACAACAACACAGCACAATTAGTAAATGCTAGCATAGGATAGATATATATATCATTCTAGTGTAAACAGGGTATTTCAATTTAAAATTAACCTTAAAACTGAAACAGAAACAGAAATCTGGGAAGAAGGAGAGGAATGTCTCCTGCTAAATGGGTAGACCATTCTCTATGGGCAACTTGATGGGCAAAGAAGCCTTTTCCCCTGTAGGAGTTTACAACCTTCACTTCACTTCAAAGGATGGAAATCCCAAAGGATGACTGAAAAGCTGACCCAAGGAAAGGGATGATCTTTGAAATCAGCTATTCAGGTCTTTAAAAATTAGTATTAAAATGCTGAATTAGGCACTGGCTTCGTTTTATACATGTCAGGCAAGATATCTTTGCTTAGGCTCCTTCAGGGATGCCCAGAACTGAAACTGTCCCTTCTGTATGTAAATTACATACTCCTTCGCTGAACAATGCCCTATCAGAGGCATGTAACAATAAAGCAATCATGCTGTGCTATTCAAGGATTTCCATGACAGTGGGACAGATATGGCCAGATCACACGTTTTCTTGTTCCTGCTTCCTACATGGGCTACACTAAATCTTAGGTTACATTACATCATAGTTTAAATTTTAATGTGAAACATAATCAGTGAAAAACACTAGGATATAAAAGAGCTTCACGTGTTCTCATGTAACTCCCAGAATTTCCTAGAGTTCTCATCCTCCTATATCTGGATGATACCGAGTAGCCAAAGTTTGGTGCAGAAAATGTTGCTATATTTTGCAGCAAATTAATATATGTAGCCATCATTAATACCTATATGCCAACCATCAACCGTTAAGAAGCATCATGCTTGTGTCTTAATTCATTTTATTAATCATATTTCTCTGCCCTTCTACCGAATTGTGATATTGTCCTACAACTTATTTGACAAGATGAATTGTTAATAATGGTTAAAAGGCCTGGGAATCTGCAGATATACGAGACATAGCAACAACTATAACCCAACCATAACAAGCCTTTTGCATGAGCAATGCTGCATTAAGAAAAAGCAATCCTTTTGTCAACCTCATCATCTACGGCAGAAACAATATGAAAAAGGTGACCCACCGCTATGATTATAGATCAAATTGCTCCTCTTACACTGCTGCTATTTAGCCACCTAGAAGAATCTTCTTAACAGTAGAGAGCTTATTTAATGTAACATTATAGCCTTGAAATTCTTTCTCAATGGAAGAAAAAAAAACCCCACACTTCTGTACTGCAAAGTGGAGGGATGGGAAAGTTCCTGTATAAATAGAAGCTCGAGTTCAGTAACGTTACAAAAGCTTTATGTAACAGTGGACAAAGAAAACATCAGTGTCAAAATCTTCATTACTCAGCCCTCCTATGGTGCTTGAGGGACACAGCTTGATCAGCCACCAAACTGAAACGTTTCATTGTGTGTGTGTTTAACAAGAAACAATTCATTAATTTTGAAATTTCTCTACTGACTTTCTTTTACCGAAAGAGTCAAAGCAGATTATAATTTGGTCGAAGAGAATAGTATTTCCCAAGATAATGGAATCTGAAAGCTTGCACTTACGGTTTTATTTCTTTTAAGAATCATAGAAGAAGTGCTGTTAAAATGCACTCTTTCTTTTCCTGACCTCCCTCTACTGATTCTCTCTTGTGACCTTCATTTTGGAGGGTTAGAGTAGAGATGTTGCGTGAAATCAGCCTTCCTAAGCAGAAGCTCACTATATGTATAGGGACTACAATTCCCAAATACCCTAGCACTGGAATCATAGGCGATGGTGTTTGGAGATTTTAGAACATTTCCAGTTTGGGAAGGCTGGTCTAAACTATGTATATCAAGCATCTTACACATCTACAAGGAACATCTTGGTGTAGCGTTACCATTTTTCTCAAAATGATTTTCGAACTGATTAGGGAGATAGATTTGATATGTTTACTTATTTATTCACTTGTTAATTTGGACACTGCTTAATTCAGACTAATTTTAGAAAACTCACACAATATAAACAATATCAATAAATATAACAATACAAAATCCAGATTAAAAAAAATAATGAGCCAGTTGATGGATCTGGCCAAGAGCAGCATATTTACACCCTACAAGGGATCCCACCATCCCAGTTTAAAGCCTGGAAAAAGTGACAGATCTTTAAGGCCCTCTAGAAGAGCAGGGTGGGAGCCAAGCAGATCGTAGAGTTAATTTCATTCCAGAGGGCAGGGATTCCTGGCAGAGAAGGCAGGTTTATGGGCTCCCAATAGATAGCACTGCTTGATTGAAGGAACTGAGAGCATACCAATGCTGTCCCATTAAACTGGTCAAGCTGATAATAGGAGATAATCAGTTCATCAAGTAAGCACTTTGAACAGCACCCAAAAGTAAACTGGCAACCAGTGTAGCTCTTGAAGCAGGAATGTCATAAGAGCATACTTAGATAGGCCTACCACTGCTCACAGCACTGCATTGTTGAGCAATTGAAGCTTCTGGATAAAGTGGTCTTCAAGGGAAGCCCCATATAGATTGCCTTCACATGGCAATTTCATGTGGGTGTTGAATAAAAGGGCAGAGAAGCTCAAATCCACCAAGATGGGGCTCAAGGAGTAATCTCTCACTTCTAACCAACATCAAATGAAAATGGATCCCTAAGGAAGGAAGAGAATCACCAATACTCTCTCTTGACTGAACTAACACAACACAGTTGGCTTAGTCTGCCACTGCCAGATTGAAGATTTGTGTTAGCCCCAACTCTCTCCCAAAACAAAGGTCTCACAGCCACAAAGGATGTTTTTTACTTCACAAAATTGGCAGTTGTAGACCTTACACAACTGGAGAATGCTAAGCAAGAAAAGGCTGACCTAGAACCTAAGAGCCTATCTACGTTCCTTTGAATTTCTATTGATGATTATCAGATACAGACCTGAAACGGTCCCAGTATTTATATTTGCTTTAGAGGTCAACTATATTGAGACTACAATCCCCTCACAATTATACACCCAAATTCATCTGCTACATCAAAGGTGACCCATCCCACTGAGCATTTTGGAAACCACTGTGCTTTAATATTCATAATTCTCCCAGTCCGGCGAGCTGTTTCATGGCATGCACATTTAAAAATAATTCTAAAAGCTTGTGATGATTACAAAGCATCTTGCATGTTCTCTCCCACTGTCACATTCTTTAAGAGCACAGCAAACATGGTTGTTAAAATATTCATTATGAAAGCAGCCCCCAACCCCCCCATAGCAGCCTCAGAAGAAAATCTTGGGATAACTTTTATATTTTTACTGTTAATCCCAGTTCAGCAGTTCAATTCGATTCCGATGAAAGCAAACAATGTTTTCCTTTCTGCCTCATGAAGTTGTATATCTCATTAGTGAGCCTTTGTTAATTGTTTTTGATTTAATACCAATATACTCAGGTGTGAGCACCAATACAAATGTAACCCTACTACACATTAAGCCTGGTTGTTGGTTGTTTCCGCTTGGTGATGAAGTTGGTTAGATCAAGTTCCCAAAAACTTGATCTATGCAACCATCTCAGTTCTGGAACAAAGAGAGAAATGGATCTGTTCAAATATGGCATGCACAAATGCTGCTCTGGATGATTATTGGGTACCCAAACTTTTGCAAATAAAGTTTATCTGAAAAGCTGCACTAGCTAAAGCATAATGTTCCTATTTAAAAAACAGCATGAAGAAATGGCTATGTTCTTCAATCCATTGATTTTTATATGAGGTTCAATTACCCATATCCTAGGAGCTTATTCACCAGGCAACTTAGAAGCAATAACAACAATAATAACAACAACCCCATTGAAGAATCAACTTAAAAAAAATTACTACCATTTGTACACCTTGCTGATATTTTCTCAGAATTTAAATTAAGTACAAAAAAATCATGCTAGCTGATTTTTCAAAAAGCTTCTGAGGCAGGGGTATAATCATGTTATTATTTGGAGAAACAACTCCCCTTGACGGCCTTTTTGAACAACAAGGCTAACACCTGAAGATGAAAATGTCCATTTTAAGAAAGGTTTCTAATAATTTACCTGGGGTCATGGTATCATAACGAAGTGTAATCGTCAATTGACTGGAATCAGTATTTTTTTATTGCAAGCTTTATTGGATATTCATTGAGTTTATTATGAAAATATGTACATACTGGCAAATACACCAAAAATTGTACTAGGGTAGTTCAAAAATATGATTCAGAGAATTAGAACATCTTTTTCCCCCATATGATTTCTTTCTTATCAAATTGAGATTGTTTGAGGAAGTTTGCTGACAAATTATCACCAAGTCATGTCACGGCACTAAGCCTCCTCTGCAACTGCCCAGTTCTCTCCAATGTGCTCCCTGCCTCAACATTTTATGGGGATTCTAAAACAGTCTTTAAAGCACAGAATCCTAATGGCTAAAGATTGCAGCGTAAGTGTCAGGCGCAAGGAACCAAACCCACACTGTGAAATGACCAAATTACTTGTTTATTGTTGCAATGCCTATTTACAAGAGTCTTGTCAGACTGACTACATTTTCTTGGGAACAGTGAGAAAAAAAGCTTCAGGGATTCTGGGGGAGGTAAGGTCTGTGCCACTTTCTGCTGTGCAAGGACTCTAAACTCAGCCCCCTCTTCACACCTACCCCAGCTCTCATTTTTTTTTTAAAAAAAAAATGCTTTTATAATAAAATGATAAGAGAGATTATAGTGCTATTAAACAATCACATAAATAAATAAATAGTATCCAGAGATGTAACTATATTAATCTGTTGCAGCAAAAGAAAACTACTGTAGCACAAAGAGTCAAGCCTTTTCCCTTTAATATTAGAACAAGCATGAAAAAAAAAATTGAAACCCCATTGAGGTCTTAAACCAAGTAGGATTTGTTAAAATAATATAGGACGAGCAATGGCCCAGTCTTCTCAGTCTGCACACATGTCAGGTTAAACAGCAAATGGTAAAAGGATCTCTTCCTTTTAAAATTATACACTTCCTTGATCTTTGGAAGACATTTCTAAACCGTCAGAATCCCTAACAAAGATTTCAGATCATAGTCAAGTGTAGAAATGAATCTCGGACCATTTTCTACTAACGGTAACAAGTTCAGAAGAAAAAACAACAAACTTTCTTTATACATGTTTACAGATAATATTAAGGCTTTATACTTGAGTCACACATTTGATTCACTAAAACTTGGCGGCCCAACAATGATGGTTCACTAAACTGTTGCAAAATCCAGCTATCAGCAGCAGGAAGAGAATTAGGTCGATGCATATAATATGGAGTTCTGAAATCCAAACTGTAAATTATCAAAACATCTGTTTAGCAAAAGAGGTGGAAAGGACGCAAGCTGTTTTTCCCGAAAATGCTGCTGCTGCTGCTACTGAAGCTCTTTGGGGGACTCTGAAAAAAAGGTAGCAACATGTGCAAAAGAAGCAACAACACTTGAGTTGTCTTGCAAAACAGAAGATTTAAGACTACAAAGAGTACCGATAGAAGAGAATATTTGTACTCAGGGTTGAACTGTAAGGTCCTTGGTGCTCTCTCGGCTTGGCAGTTTTCTTTTAGATGTTTCATTACCAAACTAGGTAACATTATCAGGGCACAAGGTAACATCAGGACCCCACTACTGAGAGTCCATTGCTAGAGCAAAAATGCCATTGTCCATTGTAGAAGTCTGTAGAGATTCTCAGTCATCCAGGTCATGGTTGTCCCAAAGGTGCTTTTTCAGGAGGCAACTGAAAGTCCAGTTGCCTCCTGAAAAAGCACCTTTGGAACTTGTCCAATGTATTTCTACTTTTTCTTGTGGTGATGGTGGTAATAAAATCCTAATTAAGCAGATGTTTTCTGTTCTCCCATCTCTTATTCCAACCAAATAGTTCATTTATGTGCAGCAAAATATTTGTCTTGGACCAAGAACTCCCAGGTTAGAGTCTATTTTCAATCACGGAAACTCACTGTCTGATTTCTGACCATTCACTCTTTCTCAGTTCAAGAAATTTTGGGTATAAAAATGTAGGGAGAATTTCATGCAAATCACTTTAAACTCAACAGGGACAGGCAGGATACAAAGCTAAGAAACAAACATATATTATTTGTCTAATGCCACTGTAATTTTGAAAGACCTCGGTGTCAAACTATATCAGGTATATGGAACTGATTCCTTGACTGCTGTATTTTGCCATGTTCACTTTCTTCAAACTACAGCTTTTTAGCTTCATCTACTGCAGATTACTGTAACCTGCCAGAAACCAGTAATCCTATCATGTAAGGATCTTTTCTTTAACAGTACAGTGTTAAAAGTTGTGAATAGCTACTGTTATGCCTCTACATGCACAGCAAATAGGTGAACCTTTTGAATGGAGATTTAGGTAGCTTTATTTGGCTCAGTGAGCTCTGCCTCTTATGCATTTATTAAGGTCTAAATTAGATTTGACATTTCAGGTTTCTTCAGGCATGGACTGAAAACCTGTAAAACATTTATTATAAGCATGGCCAATATAATCACTTGAAGTCTGGTTTCTAAAGGGGCCTAAATGTCTATAAACATTGTAAATTAGCAGATGCATAAAAAGAAGGAAGTAAAAAACCCAGTAATTCTTTTTTATTTTCTTCAATTTATTTTCTTTTTTCTGTTCTGATATTTTAAACCTTTAATTTGCTTCCCTTATCTAGTTTTTATTTTTATTTTACACACACTCACATACACTACGATGGACATTTAATATTGTCACCAACAATATAAACAAATACTACACTGCAATTTGACACTCCTTGTTCAATAATACTCAACCTCAGATGAAATAACAAATTTCAAATAACAATTTACCTTCTATTCAATGCCACAGAGCTCTTGGTCCAGAATAGATATGGTTTGGGCTACCAGAAAATTGGCTTTAGAAATTAAAAAGGTTAACATGAGCACGAATACTTGGGCAGACCATAAGCTCCTTGAAATCAGTTGGCTCCATGACACCAAAAAAATACACCAGAGATGGAGTTTAAAGATTAATTTGTTAAATGAAAAAGAGTTTTCACTTAAATTGAATGAAGAAGTCAAACGCTTCTTCATAGAAAATGGGAATCGAGAGACAGCTAAAGAAATCGTGTGGGACACCATGAAGGACACCATGAAGTACCCCACCATGAGAGGAGTAGCTATCTCATATACTGCCTTCAAAAATAAGGAAAAAAGAAAGATTAGAGAAGAACTCACCCAAAAACTATTACAAGTTGATGATGAACTTCAGCAACGCCCGGGAGATGAGGCGATTAAACAACAGTGGTTGATGATGAGACATAAATTGAACTTATTGGACCAGGAGGAGATGGCGCAAAAAATAAAAAGATCCAAGCATTATTGTTTTGAGAACGCTAACAAGTCGGGGAGATGATTGGCATATAAATTAAAGAAAGAGAAGGAAAAAAACCAAATATTAGTGTTAGAAGACTCTCAGGGTAACTTGCTGACGAAGGAAGAAGATAAATTAGAAAGCATAAGAAAATTTTATGAATGTCTATATAAGAATGAAGGAATTGAGTTAACTAAGGTAGAACAGTATCTGTTGGAAGCCAATGTACCTCCAATCTCCGAAGAAGAAAAGGAAAGGTTAAATGAAAAGATCACTATAGAGGAGCTAAAAACTGCCCTATCTAAAATAAAGAAGAACAAAACCCCTGGCCCAGATGGTCTCCCTGGGGAATTATACCAAAAATTTGATGATGTCCTGAAATTAGAATTGTTAGAAATATTAAATGATGCTCTTGCTGGTATAACAATCCCAGACTCTTGGAGGGAAGCGTATTTGACGCTCATACCGAAAGAAGGTGCCAACCCGAAGCAGATATCAAATTATAGACCCATCTCATTGCTGAATGCAGATTACAAACTATTTATGAATATAATTGCAGAGAGGCTCAAAAAAATTTAAAATCGATGGATACATAAAGATCAAAATGGTTTTCTCCCAGGGAGACAGATTAGAGATAATTTGAGAACAGTCCTCAATACTATAGAATATTATGAACAACACCCTGAAAAACAGCTGGCCTTAATGTTTGTCAATGCCCAAAAGGCATTCGACAACTTGAATTGGTCCTTTATGATAAATCAAATTGACCTAATGGGATTCGGAACCAACTTCAGGAAGATGATAGAGAATATTTACCAAAACCAGAGGGCAAACATATTAGTAAATGGAGACAGAACCCAGGTATTTCAGATACAAAAAGGAGTGAGGCAGGGATGCCCCCTACTGCCTTTACTTTATATCTTGGCACTAGAGGTGCTACTTAGAAAGATTAGAGCTAATAAAGATATTAAAGGTTTAAAGATTAGGAAAGAAACATTCAAAATCCAAGCTTTTGCGGACGACGTTGCCCTCATAATAGAAGATCCATTAGAAACTGGTTTAAAACTAATGCAGGAAATACAGGATTATGGAGAAGTGGCGGGCCTTAAAATCAATAAGAACAAAACTAAAATAATAGTGAAAAATATGACAGATCCACAAAAAAAAGAATTAGAAGATTTATTAGGCCTCCAGACGGTTAAGAAAATAAAATATCTGGGAATATGGATTACCGCAAGATTCTCCTCATTAAAAGACGATAACTATACCCCCCTATTGCAGAAAACCTATCAAGACCTTGAGAGATGGAAAAGGCTCAAACTATCCCTGATTGGCAAAATTGCAGCGATCAAAATGAACATCCTACCTAAAATTTTGTTTCTATTCCAAAACATTCCGATACCACTAGATAAAAAATTCTTTTTGGACCTGAACAAACATATTAGGAACTTTTTGTGGGAGGGCAAGAAATCGAGGATTTCTTTTAAGATACCTCAAGGGAAAAGAAATCTGGGAGGGTTTGGGCTCCCTGATTGGGAACTATATCAAAAGGCGGCAAAAATAATCTGGATAAAGGAGTGGATCAAGCTACAAGACGGGAGAATTTTGACACTAGAAGGACATGATCTCCGTGAAGGATGGCATGCTCACCTGTGGGATACAAAGAATAGGAGGAAAACTTACTTCCATAAACATAAAATTAGGGAGACACTTATTCGTACGTGGGAGGAAATTAGACAGAGGGTTTACACCAAGGTACCAAGCTGGTTGTCTATTATGGAAGCTTTAGTGGCCCCCAATAGGAGAGATGATTATAAATTGGGCACATACAAGGACATCTTGGATGAAGAAGGGAAGCTCAAACCTCTGGATGTATTGAGGGACCAGGGGTTCAACTTGGATTGGTGGAATTACCTCCAGATAAATTCCAGATTTCAAAAAGATAGAGATAAATTTGGTATTGAAGCGAAATACGGACATTTTGATAAAATTATTTGGGGAACAGATAAGAAAATGCTATCAAAAATTTACAATTTCCTATTAGATGAGGATAGAGCAGAGACCATAGCAAAAAATCAGCTAAACATCTGGGAAAAAAATTTAGGATACAGACTTAATTTTAACGACTGGGAGATGGCCTGGAATAGGAACTACAAAATAATGAAATCGGCAACATTCAGAGAAAACCACTATAAAATGCTACACAGATGGTACCTTGCCCCAGCTAGGTTAGCGAAAATATTCCCAAATCTCCCAGACACATGTTGGAAATGTGGAAAAATGGTCGGCACCTTCTATCATCTATGGTGGACCTGAGACCAAAAAGTTCTGGTTAAAGATCCGACTCTGGCTCTTGGAAATAACGGGACAGGAGATAGCCCTATCCCCTATCTTTCCTCTTGGGTATGACTGAAGATGGCCTCAATAATAACAAAACGCAACTCATAATTCAGATTACAACAGCGGCTAGATTAGCCTTTGCGAAACTCTGGAAAAATAAATCTACGCCGTCAGAAGAATTATTAATAAATAAAATTCTAGAGTGCGCAGAAATGGCAAAATTGACGAGTGAGTTAAAAAATGAGGAGAATGCTAAATATTATGAAGTATGGGGAAATTGGTATAACTGGTTGAAGAATAAAATAAAAGTATGAGCATAGGATATGACCTGCTATATATTTGAATTGGATTTAATCGTATAGAACACTGTATAGTTAAAGATGAACTTATTTAACGTATGATGTACCAAATTGTATAAACACTGTACCTCTGATCAAGAAAGAGATTGTATACTATTTTTTTTATATTTTGGAAAAAATCAACAAAGTATTTAAAAAAAAACTCAAATAATTTAATGCTTGTAATGTTGATATCCTAAATTGTAATTAGTTGTATGCTTTTTCTCTTTTTTATTTTCAACACTCCAAGTTATCTAAATAATAGGATGTTAATAATCTTTAATTGCTATTGTACAAGCATCACTGCATTGAAACAATATAATGCTATCAACGTTCACAACTATATAGTATAAAGACAAAATATTATGTGTGTATGTGTGTGTGTGTGTGTCTGTATGTGTGCATATCAGAGAGGGGGGAGGGAAAGGGAGAAAGGGAGAAGGAGAGAGAGGAGGGGATTTTAATACATACAGCTCAAAATGCTGTATTATGTTGTTACAATGAATAACAGAGTAACATGAATAAATAAATTTATTTTCAGTTCTGGAAAATATATAAGCCAGGCAAATTCAACAATAAAAAACTTATCTGACAAAACACACTGTTCAGGGCTTAATGTTTATTCATTTGTTAAAACTGAACTGTATGAAATGCAATGAATATACCAACAAAGGTATTATGAACTTTTTGGAAAGTTTCGTAGCGCAGAAATAGAGCCACAAATACAAATAGTAAAAGGAGTAATAGTAGTAATCTTTATTATGGTCATTGGCCAATTCAAAACCAAAAAGAAAACAAATTCTGAGGAGGAGGATGAAAATCAAAGTCAAACCATTCAAACTTAATAATGATAAAACTGATATTGTCAAAGTATGTCGTATTTTACAAATGGCAAAACAAAACTTTTTGAGACAATAGAATCACACTGACCAAGAGTAGCAATTGTAAATAAAATGGATTTGGGTGACCTAGAAATCTGACTAAATGGGGAATTACCAGCTTTATAATAAGAGCAGATAACAAAATGTGGTTTAGTCTTTATTTGAATGGGATGTCCTATAATTTCCTTTAAAAACAGCAGTTGAAAAAGCATGAAATCTTCTAAACTTGGGGATCTTTAGTAGGAAATCTAGGAGAGAGAAAGAGGAAGGGAAGAGTGCAGAAAATAAGGGAAAAAGAAAGAAAAGGCATTGATTTCTAACTCCCTTTGGTGCAATGTAATAAAACAGCAACATCCAACTCAACGTTTTATTTTTACATGGTAGTATAAACTAGACATTTCTATATCAATAAATTTATAAATCAATAAAAATCTATAATCAATAAAACCCAAAATCAAAGTTTCATTTTTTCCCACCTCAAGCACAAAGTCCAGAAGTGGTTTCCAAGTAGAAACAAAGTACTTATATTTTTCTTCTTTTATTAAAGCAGTCAATTTAGCCATCTCTGCTAACTCCATCAACTTTTGCAGCCATTCTTCCATTGTGGGGATCAAAGTGTCCTTCCATTTTTGTGCATAAAGTAATCTTGCTGCCAAATGTAGTGAATTTTCAGGCTGAGTCACAACTTCAGCTGAGGGTGATATTGAGTAGCGTGAACAATATAGGCAGCTCTTTGTGCTGTAAAAGGTATCCTTACCATCCTTTAAAGCAGTTCTTCTCAAACTTGGCAACTTTAAGACAGGTGGATTTCATCTGCCAGAGTTCGTCAGACATTGGCAGTGGCAATCATTTAAAACATTTAATTGCATCATGTATAAATGATCAACAGCTTCATTCAATGTCATAGAGTTTGAAAAACTGAGTACTAGCCAAAGTTACACTTCTGAAGACTGTATTCAAATCATTACAACTATAATACTATACACACAACAGAATAAGTTCCACTGAACTCAGGAATAAAAAAAAAACTAATTTAAGCATTAAGTTGATGTTAAGTATTAAGTTAGTCATCGGTGAAATCGGTGAACTTTTTCTTTCTTTTAAAACTGTTAGTTATTGTGCATTTTCTTTTTGTGTGTGCTCCAAACTATCTTTTTGTCTTGAAGTCCATGCAGATTTTTTGGCAGCATTTTCAGCAGTGATTTACCAGGGTGTCTTCCTAATTGTATAAAGTTTACGTATAATTCTAAATCACAGAATTATGCACTGCAATATAAAAAGTCTTCTCTATTCTCGCTAGGAATGGAAGGAAATTAGCTATGTTATACATTGTCTCCAATGATCTCCTGATCAGTTCCTGTTCAAATTTTAAAATACTCCATAGGATGATTTATGCACCTATGTTCCTTGTATCTACAGAGGGTTTGTATGCAGCCTAAATCTGCATTTTGGTTGATGGTGCCCTTGGTAGCTTTTGATAAAGACCAACCTGCACTTACTTGTGCACTGTCCTGCCATACTTAAGCATTTCCAAATCAGGACCAGTTTGTTTGGCAGGAGATATTTTATAAAAGGTAAACTCTGCCAATGCCAAAAATTAAATTTTTTCCACCTTTCTTTGATTTCTGAACCAATACTTCCACTATCAATGTTCAGTAAAGGAATGCAAGCCACTATGATCCAAGATGCTAAATACAAATTCAGGAAATCCGATTTCAACTCCCTAATCCATAAACCTAAGTGTAATTGCCTTGTTGATCAGCAACAAGCAAGCAAGGATAGATCATACATATAGACCTTGAGAATAACTTTCATAAGGTAAGCAGCATAGAACGAAAGAAGGTGGAGCTAAGATCAAACTTAGATTAGATCTAGACTTAAAGTCAAATATTATTAGGAACAGATTGGATTAATTAAATGCAGGTAACTTCTAAAATTTATAGGGAAGACTAATCTATTTCTACAGTATTCTTTCAGCTTTCTTCAGATATTAGTGGCCAAGATGCTCCTAGTTTCTAGGTAGTCAGAAATAGGAAGAGTTAATGCTGTAACATCCATCCTGAATGAATGTGTTGAGAGAGAGGGAGGGAGGGAGGGAGGGAGGGAGAGAGAGAGAGGTATCACGAAACAGCAGAAACAGAATACAACAGGCACTGTTATGTAACATTTTACTTTAGAGACTATGAGCTGATACTTGGCATAGTAGTTGCAAGTGATGTGATTTTAAGGCTTCAATCTACGTGTACCTCAAAGGGTTGGAATTGTTATTCAATAGTAAGTTCTTAATATGTTCTTTTTATGGAAAACTTCTGATAGGCATATAGTGTTTCTTCTTCATTCTTCTACACTGTTTACACAAACTGCCACATCATCTCTGCATTTCAAAATGATAAAAGACAGGATTGCACACTTTTGTTTGCAGCTACCTCTAAAAAATTTTAATTGGAACTCTTTAGCAGTAAAAGTTTGGTTGTCCTTGGATCCTGAAGTTTAAAATATTTAACCAGTTGCAAGAATCCATATCATTATTTATACAAGAGAAAGTCCCCATCTCTCTGAGTGATTGTTTCCATTGTTCTTGATTTCTAAATCACAGAATTACACACTGCAAAAATCTTTCACAGCATTTGTTTTTTATTCATTTTAATTGGTAAATTGAGGTTTGCAGAAGAAGTCACCTGCAGAAAAAGCATATGTTTCCCCACAGACCATTAAATGCTTCTCTAGAAAAATATAATGTATGGAATACTTTTATAGGAGACTCCTCAGACAATGCTGAATCAATAATTTACCCTTCCTAATCATCATTCCTTCACTTTGTGAGCACTGACATCAGAAGTCCATTGAGAAGGAAACATACATTCATATTTGTAGGTCCACAAATTTTCATGCTTCTGTATGTGCCTTCTTCTTTCTATTGGATTTTGAGTTAACAGTTTCAGAATAAAGCTATTTATTACTTCCATAACATATAGGTACCTTTTTCTTCCCTCCTTCCTCCCACGCACCCACCCACCTATCATCTATCTATCTATCTATCTATCTATCTATCTATCTATCTATCTATCTATCTATCTTAGAAGATCCCTTCCAGCCCCATAACACTCTCTCTCTCTCTCTCTCTCCCTCTCCCCCTCACACACACACACACACACACACACTCTCTCTCTCTCTCTCTCTCTCTCTCTATATATATATATATATATATATATAGAGAGAGAGAGAGAGAGAGAGAGAGAGAGCATTGCTCCTAGAAGCAGAAGCCGAGAACACCAGCCTGAAGATGACGAATGAGACTTCGTCGAAACGTTGCCAAGACACCTCCAATTTTACGTGGGAGAAAGCCTGAATAACCAAAGACCTACATATATATATATATATATATATATATATATATATATATATATATATATATGTGTGTGTGTGTGTGTGTGTGTGTGTGTGTGTGTGTGTGTGTGTGTGTGTCATTATTCTATGATATATTTACTTCTGGGTAAGTGCACATGACCTAATCCTTAATGATACAACTTTGAAATGAATGGACAGAGTTAAAGTTAATCCTTCTTTCTTTAATTCACAAACAGGATCCACCCCTCCTTTTTTTTCAAGCAGAAAAGGAGCCTTGAATGAACTACTGGAGAGCCTGTTTTTCTTCTTTCTTTGGATTCTTGTAACATGAGGACAGGAATTTTTGGATCAAACTTACTGAAGAATGAAAATAATAATAAAGGCATTCCTATATGGATTGGGACTCTGCACACTAACTTAACACCAAACAACAGGAAGAGATAGTCTCAGCTTTATATAATGTATAACTTGATCCTTGGATTGGAATTTGATAGTAACGGAGATGTGTTACTGAAAACAATGGAGCTTATATCTGAATAGGCTTTAACTGCAAGTAGGAACACTGAAAAGATTTCCCTGAGTCAAACAGCTTGCTTTTTATAGCAATCTGGAACCCTGCCACAAAAATAAAAAAGTCGGAGATTTGTCTTCCCTAAAATTTATAATTAAAGAATATAATTAAAACAAACATACAAACTAAACTCTATTTTATTGGGAGATTTTCACAAAACAAAATAGATTTTTTTAAGGTATACAGTTAGTGTTATTTGCTTGCCTTGAGATTAGTGATTTCCTCAGTTCTTGGATCCCAGCCCTGTCATGGTCTAATAAAAGAACCTAAACTGCAGTCGGACAAAGGCAGCTACTGTAGTTTAAAGAAAAAGATTTAGAGTCATATGCTATGCAGAAAGCTGAACAACCTTCCTGAATGAAGTAGAATACATTACATGTGTGACAGACTGATGCAGAATTGTAGGCATATTTGAATGTAAACCTATTGATCCTGCTTTAGCTGTCAAGAAAGCAGGGAGAGATGAGAGAAGCAGCTGAGAAGACAGGGTACCACGTGCTTTAATTAGTGGCGTATGATATGCAGTATTCACAGGTTTTAGCCCGTGCCAGTTTGCATTTTCTTCTTTGCTTTTAGAAATGCAATGGTACAGACAATATGAGAAAGGCAGGAAGATGCAATTTCCATTTTAAACATCCTAGGACTGTTAGTTATGCTGCTTTGTGGGGAGAAAAGAAAAAAGAAGAGCAGAGAAGAACTACTTCAGGGAAAATGCTGAGTGAGGATTTCCAAATAAGTCTGGATTATTGCTGTTTAAAAATCGCTTTCTTCTTGTCTTCCTTTGCCCTCATTGTATTAACACTTGCAAAATGGGCTTGTCTCAAAATAACAATAAATGAGTAATGAAAAAGGACACCAGTCTTTCACTCTTAAAAAGAAGAAGTAAACAGTAGGTTTCTGCAGAAACTCAATCTGTCACTTTAGGATCTTCTCAGGTTTATCTCATGATCTACTGGAGTTTGCTATCTTTAATTAATTATGCCAGAAGGAAAAATAGCAAGCAATGGTAGAAGTTAACGAAGTAAAATTTTGGCTACAAGCATATATAGACAGGCAGCAGGGATTAGCAGGCAAAGTAACACTGCTTTTAAGGATATATTTCTGATCCAGCAAATTTCAAATCCGATATTCTATTTTAAATCAGATTGACAGAGTAGAGCCAGGAGCAGATGGCATTGTATAGTACTTACATTAGAAGCAGTACGATGAAGTCAACATTTACAATCCAGTATGGAGTCCTTTTAGGAAGTATCACAAAAGAAATACACTTGTTAAATAATTGTTGCTGCTGTTACATTTTCTAAAGGAATTAGACATCTCTTATCTACCTCTTTAAAATTTTGTCTACAGTATGTGCTTGTTTGTTTGTTTATTTTGTGTGGAAGAACAGACACTATCTGAAATTAACTCTGCTTAGTGAAATAATATGCCTATCACATTTAACCAAACCTAAAGGATCGCTATTTGGTAACAAATAGTTGGTTGTTTCTGCATCTTTTTGCTGCCACCTATTAGTCATCCAAATTTTTGCAACCCAAATATGCTAGTTAAGGAAGGAAGGAAGGAAGGAAGGAAGGAAGGAAGGAAGGAAGGAAGGAAGGAAGAAAGGAAGGATAGGGAAGGAGGATGCTGCCATAGTTGAGGGAGTAAACTCACTACAAATATAATGCAATCAGGTGGACACACAACCCAACCTTAATCTAAGCTTGGGGAAAAGATGATTCTTCATTGCTGATTTAAAGGACAGTCAAGGCAAGTGCCCTGATAGAGTCCTAGAAATAATAAAATTAATTCCTTCAGGATTCTGAGATTGTCAAGCTTAAATTCCAAACTATTCATAAAACTTACTTTCAGCACAAGTATAGCCATTTACTTATTTATGAGGTACATCTCACTTCAGTTAGAATGGCCTCTAGGCAGTTAAAAAATAGTAAACAAAACAAGAATGCATTACAATAATCATCATAAATTATAAATTCCAGGAATATATTATATATTAAGTAAAATAGGCCCTGGTAGATCCACAACTGATCCCCTCATATGTCAATTACTGCCAGATGAAATAAACAATATTGAGCATAAGAGTCATCATAGTATAAGGTTCCCATTATCTCACTTTACAAGATTGTGAGACAAAATGGGGAGATCTTGTCTTTGTATAGTATAGAACCTTTCATTCCATGGGAAGAAAGTTATGCCTAGTAGAAATAGACATTTTTTCTTCAGAGGTATGTTTTTATCTGCATACACATCTGTCAAATAAAACCAATAAATCAGGTGACAGCATTGCCCTATACTTGGGGAAATATCATTGAGCTTAATGAGCAAGCATGGGACTGTTGCAACCTCAAGCCTGCATTCAGGAGTATCTGAAGATAACAGGTACAACTGTATCATTAACGCCCAATCCTTGATGACTATGTGACAATACCTATTAAAAGAAGTGAAGGTTTCATTGTGTGATTGTGCCCCACAACTTAACTCTTTTTAACCTGTCTGTATTACTTGATAAAACTGGGACATGCTTTCAAAATGAATTAGAAGATGTACTTAGGAAACCGCTGGAGTGCAAACTCAGCATATCTTTAATGAAGTGACTTCTTTTTCGGGGGGTTGTATGTGGGCCTTAAAAAAAAGTGGCTACTTTAATGAACTGCATTAAATGCTACAATGATGATGATGATGATGATGTTTCAGCTGTGCTTATTTTCAGGTTTGTGTAGAAATGAAAAAGACATGGCAGCACTAAAGCGTAATTGTGTGATTCTGTATAACTGAGTCATTTATTCTGAATCATTTTTGTAACATGGATGGACCTGTTATAATGTGAAGTTTTATGTACTTATAAGAGTAACTCAGACAAATTTAACAGTATTTATTTCTGGATAAGCATGTGTAGAATTGCAGTATGTGACATGAAAAGGCAAATGTACCTTCATTTCATTCCTGAGACTATAGCTAAAATGGAAAAGCTGTAAAATTTACTAAAATCATGACTTGGAATCTGACTATTACTTCTGAGTTGTAGAAATCCAGATATTCATTTGAAGGCAGTGAAAAGTCACAGCAAACTCTAACTCTTTGCTCCCATCTGATGGTTATCTGGAGTTTTTTAATCCAGATTTGATAGCTTGCTATATTCAATCATAGGTTCATGTGCCAACTAAGCAAAGTCAGAAGAACTCAAATTGGTTTAATCTTCTGATTCTTATGCTATACATGGATCCCTCCCTTACTCTTACTTACCCTGAGCTCCCGGTAAAAAAAAACATCTATTTTGCATTTTGTCAGTAATTATGGGCAGGCCCATCAGTTTAAATCTAAACTGAACTATAGAGTTGCAGGATAGTCAGATATTTAAAGAATGTCTATATTTTAGCAAGTTGATGAGGGCAAAATATGTCATGATATTATATGGAAACTAAATGCATCTCAAGTGTCAAATGTTTTTGTTCCTTATTTGGCAAATTTTAACAAATCATTTTTTTTAGCAGATTACTTCTCTGATACATCACAAGATTTTTTCTTAAAATTCTGGGGCTGCTGTTTTTTTAAAAAAACACGATTCCTGCTTACTGTGCTTTAAAGTAATGCTAAATGATTTTGAAATTCTTTTCATAGCAGGATTATGAAGTAGTTCAGAGTTTTAAACTAGCTTTGTCCTTGGCTATGTCTCAGTATATAAAAGGACTCTGTCATCTATAAAGGTCTGTCTAATGGAATTTATCCATATTATGGGATGGGAGGTTTTTTAAGAGTTTGATGTATTGCAAGTATATAATAAAACCTCAGGGGGGTTCCATGTAATCTAACAGTAACTGTTCCTTCCTAGCCTCAAAGAGTTTCCCCTCTCAAAAAAGTTACCTTGATATCACCACAGATAAAATGTATAAAAAGGCAAAGCGGTTTTATGCTTTTATTCCTCCTGAAATGGCCCTAATAGCTGGCACTCACTTTCAAATGCAGCCCGATTTTGTAGTTGGTTTTGAGAAAAACAGAAATCTGTGCAAAACCACATGGTGGATTAGAAGGGAATGTAGATTTTGTACAAGGGGACAGAAAGTATGTGAAACAGATTGTTCTCTTTCTCTTCCAGATAGGACAGCCCCCCCCCAACCTTTTGGGCACCAAGGACTGGTTCCATGGAGACAGGTTTAACCACAAACCAGAGGGGACATGATTTCGTGTGCTCCCTGCATCCTGTGAAAGAAGCTTTGCTTGTTTGTGAGGGCCAGTTTCTGACATGCCACAGACTGGTGCTGGTCCATGGTCTGGGGGTGGGGACTCCTGAGCTAGGAGTTCTACCATGGCCTGTGTTACATTAGCAAAGAGAAAAATCAGCCTACATGAGAGATAGGTGATTAAATGTGCATCACTTAAGCAAAAATCTGAGGGAACCAGATAACACTTTCAGATTAATGCCTGTGATTAAAAGGTGAGCTATAGCTCCTTTCAACAGAATATTATGGAATGAGCTACATCTCACAAAAGCTTATGTATTTTAATGAAATATGTACTGGTGTTCCTCACTTCATAACTATTTGTTCAGTGACTGTTCAAACTTGTGACAATACTGTTGAGTGGTACTTAAGGATTCTCATAGGTCTGGCCAACACAGCATGACACAATCACATAGTCGCTATTTGTGAGCTTCTTTGCTGATTTTGAGGGACACAGTGGCTCAGTGGCTAAGACACTGAGCTTGTCAATTGAAAGGTCGGCAGTTCAGCGGTTCGAATCCCTAGTGCCGCATAATGGGGTGAGCCCCCATTACTTGTCCCAGCTTCTGCCAACCTAGCAGTTCGAAAGCACGTAAAAAATGCAAGTAGAAAAATAGGGACCACCTTTGGTGGGAAGGTAACAGCGTTCCATGCACCTTTGGCATTTAGTCATGCTGGCCACATAACCACAGAGACGTCTTCAGACAGTGTTGCCTCTTCGGCTTTGAAACGGAGATGAACACTGCCCCCTAGAGTTGGGAATGACTAGCACATATATGCGAGGGGAACCTTTATCTTTACCTTGCTGATTTCCTCCAAGCTAACTCAACGGGGAAGCAAGCCAGTGGGAGGTTCCAAATGGCAACCATGTTCTCCCTTAAAACAGTGCAGGATTCAGTTAATAATGGCAACTAGGAAGTGCCAGAACTGCTATCACTAAGTGATGCAATCATGTGATATCACACTTTACAATCATGTGGCTTAGCAATTGAAATTCTAGTCCCAATTGCCATTGGGTGCTGACCCCTTCAGGTTTTCAGTGATTTAGTGATTTTAAACTAATACAGTTCTCCATCTACAATGTAGCCAAGTATGATAACTCCCATTTCCACTCTTGCTGGAACCATATTTGGAGGGTCATTCTGACATTCTGGAGAAACTAGAGGGCTGCAGAAGTCCAGCATTATAAAAAATTTTTTTTAAAAAAGCTTAATTGTACATCTGTTAATTTCTTCCAATGTTTTACTCTTTTGCACTGATGTCAAACTAGGAACCAGAAATAAGTATTTTTTTATCAAAGGAAAACCACAGGCTCTCTTACCCTTCCTTACTTGATTTACAAATTAACTGTAAGTTTTGATTCCCCAAAGATTAATTTGAATTGTATAGAAACATATATGATTTGTTCCTTTTCCTTTGCTGCCTGCATTTTAAAACAGTAGAAACAAACCCATTTGCAAATGGGCGCAAAGAAGGCCACTGTTATGGAAAAGGCTGCTGTTCTCATGTAAAATAAATATATGTTTCACCTTGTTCTCCAGGGCTTCAAATTGCCAAGCATGTGATGTGCTGTCACAACTTATGCGTGACTGGCTGGTTATAGTTGCTGATCTATATGAAGAGGTGAGAATTTCTCACTGTGCATAAGCAGAAAGATCAGTTAGATACAGCGATAGATCTGTTCCTTGCCTGGGTTCATCTGTTGCTATATTAAGGAGGCTCAGCAGCTGCCAAATCAAATTCTGTGCCTGGTTTGTGGTTAGGAAAACAGAAAAAAAAAAAAAGCAGTGATGTCGTGACGGAACCACTTTGGGACACATTATGTAGAAATAATGATGTTTTAAACTTTCTACTGTGCCAAACTATTCTAAGCAGTCATCACTTTCCAAGCCTGCCATAGGAATCCATTTTTTTTCCCAAATTGCATTTTAAAACATTTTTTTAGAATTTAATAAGCCATAGATAACTGCATGCATTTTATTTGATTGACTGAATATGATAGAGTACCCTCCAGCCTAAATTCTTCTGGTTACTAGTTTCATTGAGATTTTGGGCAATCTTTGAAAAAGACAAAACACAGCAGTCCTGACTTAACAACCGCAATTGAGCCCAGAATTTCATTGTAACACATTGCTGTTGTTAAGTGGGTTGATTTAAGATGACTTGATTTTATGACTTTTTATGATGGTCATATAGAAAGTCACCATGGTTATTAAATGAATCATGTGATTGTTAAGCAGATCCATTCTCCTGAAAGAAGAATGTGTTTTTTGCTAACAAAAAAAAAACAAAAAAAAACCCTAGAAGCTGACCAAAAAAAAAACAAAAACATAACAATCATGTGACCACAGGACACTGCAACTGATCATAAATGAGAAACCTGAAATGCCATCACATGAACTGGTTGTTAAATTATTTGAATCCCACTACTGCTTACTACCATTTGCAAATATTGCTACTGTTTAACTGTATGATTATGCTATCTTGGAAGTATTAACTTACAGTGTAGTGCAATACAATCCTGTAGAATTTCTGCTTGGTTATATCGTATATATCTCCTTCTATGATATAATATAAAAAAAGGCAACAATGGTACAAGCTGCAAAGTTTTATATATCAGGTTAAATGCAACTTTGAATTCTTCCTCCATCTGTTGGAATACGGGTGAGCTTCAGCAGTTAGTAAACAAGACAAGAAGCTGAGATGTCAACATAATGAGTAGCTGCTTTGAGCTACTGTAGACAATTGTTTATTGAATAATATACCACAGGTAGCTTTTCACAATGCTACATGTACTAACAATGTAATCATCATATTACAATGATGGGACATAATTGGATGCAAATTTATACGAATTCTTGTTTTCTCAAACAAGGTGCTTGGTCTGTTTTACTTAGAACATGGCTCTTTTGTTCTCTGTTATGAGGAACTATTTCCCCATTTCATAAGAGCTTGAAAACAAAGACCTATTTAACTCAAGACTTTTCTACCAGCTTCAACCTGCAAATGGGAAATTCCTACATAAGATGTGAGGCAGCAGCTCCTTTTCAGCTATAATATTTAAAACAGGATGTAATGAATAGTAGCCACAAGCAGTCATATTTTATCCTGTATTTTACTTCTTATCCAAATGGACTAAGTAAGCATTTAAATGTTAAATTCTGCATCCCAGGTCTGCCCTATCACATTGCTTACTAGAACTCTACATCTATAATGTAACAGTTCAATCCTTATCATATCTGCTCCAGGCCCTATAAATGTACTATATGTTCCAGTATAAGAATTAGATTTTTTTTTTAAAAAAAAATCTCAATAGAGGAAGATGCTCAAAGCATGGTAACAAAAAAAACCTACAAAATCAGAATCATTTCAAATATTACTAATAAGTCACTTGAGCATCCCCTTAAAAACCAGATTTGTTCAAATAAATCTTCAAAGAACTGAAACGGAATCTTTCAATGAAATCTTTAAAGTAACTGAGTGCATCAAAGTGAACTATGTGCCATTGGTTTGATTCGGATATTAAGTTAATTTTCTGGTGCTTTGTAGGGTCTCAAACATTGTTGCAGCTTTCTCTTATTTGAACAAAACTGGACAGGAATTGAGTGGTATGATGGACTTTTTGACAGAGCCACAATAGAAGGGTAATCACCTCCATAAGTTTTGCTTCTCATAATGTTAGGATGAATGCAGCTCTGCAATTGTGTTTCATTCTTCTAGTAAACCTGGTTAAGCAGATTTGTTGGGAAGAGTGCAGGAAAAGAAAGAAAATATGTTTTTTTCTCTTTAGGGATACTCTATCTTTCTGCCAATTTGTACCATTTAGCCTTACTCTTCCTTAGGTTTCAGTCTTCTTGTGTTATTTGTGGTGCCTCTGAAACTTTGTGTTTAATTTGTTGACAACTCAACTTTTTCAATCTGATTTCATTCCTTTTCATTTTCTTCATTTCCCCAATATTATAACACAGTTCTCCCCTGCACCCCTCTGTTTTCTTTTTGTTATTTTCCTGTCTCTATCTTATTTTGACAATTTATTGTATCAGTCTGAGATAATGAACTTGCAGTAAGAGTATTATGTATAATTCAGCTTATTCTTTGTATCTTGAGAAATATTGTCAACAATATGTATACATTATCAAGACTTTTTTTAAAAAAATGGTTTCATAAGAAGCGTTTCATATATTGTTGCCAAAAGAGGCTAATGTTATCAATTAAATATGCCCCAAAGGCTGCCAGCTCAGAAAAGGAAATGGACAAGCAGCAGGACTGTCTTTGACCTTTAGTAAGAACATACTGTTTAATCAAGTTTTCAAAAGGGTGTTTTTGTTTTAATAGCAGAGGGTCATTTTATGATTTGCTTCAGTACAAGTCTTCCATAAACTTGTCAGTGAACAATGAAAGGATGAAATCCTATCCTTTCCTCATCCATTCTATTTCTGCATTAAACAAGGTGTGAAAGGAATTTTTTAAAAAAAAGAATGGCAGTGAATTCATTGCAGGTATTTAACTGAAACTTGGCAAGGTTAATTGTTCTGGAATCTGAAGAGTCTTTCATTCTTGCTATTTTTCAACTCCAATCTGCCAAAAGTGAAGCAGCTGCAGCCATTTTGACATTTTCCCATTGTAGCATTGGCTAACTCTTTTATCAAATCACATATTAGATGGAATTTTCTTTGTCCCTGAGCATTAGTCTTGAAACTTACCACCTCTGAATCTTGAGCTGGAATTATATCTGGGCTGCTTCACATACTCCTAAAAACTGGCTTTAGAGAAGACAAGGAGACAATTTGAAAAACTGAGTATTGAAAAGATATAAAATGTCAACAGGACGTACTGAAATAATTACATTGAAATTTAAATATACCAAAACCATGATGGTGACAATTCACTATCACTAATTGATCCTGTTACCAGTAGACTAGTTAAACACATATTTATGTAAATGTATAACTTTGAATTTAGAATAAGGCTTCATGCATCAGACCGAGTAATCTATATTTCTTGTATTTCTAAAAACTTGTATCCTCACAAATATGAATTTGTTAAAAGATATCACAAAGCTCTTCTCTAATTTTATTGCAACCAATCAAAGCATTCGCTATTCTAAAAACTATCACACATGAAATAAGGCTGTTCTTTATTTAAGCTTTATCATTGTGCAAGGTAGCTACAATTTTCTTCAAGGAGAAGATTTGTGAGTTAGAGACAACACAATTTTCCTGGCTAATTCATACTTGCTAGAGTGTCGCAGATTCTTTTATTTGAAGCAGCAGTTGAAATGTAGCAATATGACTCTTCCTCTTCCCTAGAAGTGAAGCAGCTTAAAAGGATGCTTCATAGGATCAAAGCAATGAAACAAAGCAATGTCTTAAAGATCTTCATAGCCCCGCTGATTATCAACTGTTTACTGCTTGCCTATAATTATAATGTAGTATAAAGCTCTACAAAACAATTGTACACTTTTGTAATTCCCGTGAATGGCTGAGATAGTATGCCTCTTCATTTCCTACATATTTATAAATAGGCACCAAGCATTACAATATACGTCATATTTCACATTACAATTTACACCATAAATTGTAAATGCTATTACTTGGAAGTGACCAAATTTTTATTAAGGAAAAAAATACTGTTTAATTTATTTACTAGTATTGTTAGAACTAAATTGTTCAAATGCCTAAAAGTATTGGCCAAAATTCTGATTGCACGATATTTTCTATAATCTTGCTATAGCTAAGGAGAGATTATCAGAATCTGTACATTTCAGCGGAAATAATAGTTTAAAGAGAGAAACAAAATTAGTTTTTTGGTTTTTTTTAGTTTTCAACAATGAATCTTATTCACATATATGTATTTTATTTATTTAAAATATTTATATAGCTGGAGATCTTAAACCAAACTGAGTGGTTTCTAATCTTCATCAGAGAACAGCAAAACATTACAGCCATTGCATGAAATATTCCTTTTTATTAGTCTTTGATTAATTAAGGACAGGTTATTAAAGGTAAATAGTTACTTTATCTACCCATTAATTTATCCATTGCAACTTCTTGTTGGATAAATTTATGATAGTTAATTTTCTATTGTTCTTGCTTTTTTCTACTACATAAGTGATTAAATTCAAATTACAAATATATATTAGGAAAAAATTCATATGCAGGTGGACAGAGAAAACCCATCCAATAGGATCAAAACATCAGTCTATGCCTGAATAATGATTATTCTGCCTGCTGAAAATTAAGGAATGAGGCTAGATTAAAATTAGAGGCTGGATTTCTGAAGATTCGGACTGCCTTTTCATATATCTATATTCCACTTAGATTATTTTTGTGCTCTCCGTGACAACACAAATATTATATTTAACAACTTTTCTGTCACCTAAAAATGAGGTCAAATATATGTCTGATAAAGGATGCGGTGGCTCAGTGGCTAAAACGCTGAGTTTATCAAGCAAAAGAGCAGGCTCTTCGGCTTTGAAACGGAGATGAGCACTGCTCCCTAGAGTCGGGAACGACAAGAACATATGTGTGAGGGGGACCTTTACCTTTATATGTCTGATATCAGATGAACTTCTAATGTGGTAATGGAACTGTATAATAGAGCAATAAAAGTTCAATATACTTAATAGAACATGCATATTGTTAATAAGATGATTGAATTATTTCAAAATAAATACTTAGTTGAATATTATATTTTCATGTGAAAAGTCTGAAAAATGTTTCTGTGTAACAATTTTCTCTTGCATGGCTGCTATCATCCCATGCCAAGTGAGCTTTTGGATAGATTTTATGTAAATTATTTGCTGGAGGATAAATTTACCTGTCAGGTTTCAAATTTTTGTGCATTGTCTATAAAGGCATGTTATAGCAAGATGGTTGCTGTGGAGTAGGTCTGAACAACTCAGATATATAGATCAATTTATGAGGGTGTCTATTATTGTATTTAATGGTTCTTTCATTTGATTCGGGCCTAATACCACTAAGAAGTTTGTAATAATACCAAATCAGCAGCTGCACTTCTGGCACTGTTAATATGACAGAAGGACATGTCAGCCAGAATAATCAGTAATTTCTTTGTGGAGACAGTTTTGAATTGATCACAAGTACGCTCATTGTGGTAATAATGGGGAACAAGCATTCACATCTCTTTTACCAATTTCAGGAGACATGTGCACTTTCATAAATTTCTGATCAAATCTTACTTTTAGTGGATTAAGTGTCCTGCTGTTCTCTGTGATCAAACAGAAAACAGTTTTCTTTCTAGTACAAACTGTCCATACACATGTACTAAGAAGGATTTGCTCCATTCAGCAGGAATAAACAAATCCTAACACAAGGGTTGGGGAGGGGGGTGGGAATCATTGTCAGCAAGGAAAAAGCTGAATAAATGAAGATACTGACACAGCCTCCTCATTCAAAGGTGTATATTAGAAACTCTTTGAAACTAACAATAAGCATAGTCACCATTTTTAAAATTTTCAGCAAAAAATGTGTTCTTACAAGATTTAGCTAGGATTAGGGTCACTGGTACGTTTCAGTATTCTTAACATGCACTGTGAAGACAAAATAGCCAGAAGGAAGACTAAATAAATGCCGGCACCAGGTTTATTTTTTTTCCATGTTCCACACGGTCCCATCCATTAAGCACATAGTCTAATTGCTTTAAAATGTTTATTTTTCTTTTAAAGTGTCACACACCTATAGATGCAAATCTTGCTAGATTAAAGAGGCCCTTACTCCTGTGATTCTGGTCCACATTCTACACAAATTTCTTGCTTTGGTCAGCTGCATATTTAACAATAATAATCACTTGTGTCTCTTATTATGATAATCATCCTCCTCCTCCTCCTCTAAACAGCATAAGGACAGATTCCTGCAGCAGTCCATTCCAGTCTCATGTGGAGCCATTTCTGAGTGGTATCTGGGTGCAGTCATTCGGCAAACTATGAATCCACTGGTATAATGGTTATTATCTAGCCAACATTTCCCCATTTTATTAATGATGGTATCATGAAAACTTTATCATAATTCATTCTAACATGGGGGCAGATGGCAAACACAGAAATAGGAATTTATGACAATAATCTCCAAGAATGGAGTCTTCTTTCCTGCCTTAACTTCTCCAAGCCAGAGTCCAGCCATAGACAAATAGAGTTAGTTCCATTTCAATATTCTACTTCTTTTGGCCCCCTCCTATTTTTATTTCCTGAATATTTACTGTTCATCCAGCTATCTCAGATTACTCCATGTTACAAGCTTCTTGTATGCAAGGGCCAATCCTGTAGGCGAATGGAGTTAAATTGCATCCTCTGACCCTCCAGGGCAGTCCTTTCCTGTTTTCCCAGAAGAAGGGGAGGAGATAACACAACATCTTGGCTTTATCATATTTAAAAGCAGAGCAAAAGGCAAGCCTGTTTAAAAGATTCTAGCACCAAGTGTCATTAAAAAAACAAAACAAAACAAAAAGTTAAACCTTGGTCTTCTCATTCTTGTTTTTTAAAGGGCTCAAACCATGATTGACTTAACTAAAGCAAAGTGCTCTTTTGGTCCCCTGCTGTAGTCTACAAAAGAATCTCAGAAACATTACTGCTTGCTGTTGTGGTGTTTGAATAGGATTTATCCTGCTTGCAAACCTGTAACTAATAATGAAAAAAATCAATATACACTCCATCCTGTTATAATGCCTGCATTTTACATTGTCAAGGGTTTAATAGTGCACAGTAGGTATTAAAGAGAGACCGGGCACATCTTGTTGATTCTATTCACACTTTTATTTTTATTTTTGTAAAAAGAGATCTGTAAAATCTCTGCTATGTGTTTTCCAGGCATCTCAAACATTTTAAAAAGTATTATTCATCTATTTATTTGAATATTGCAATCTCTTTATAACAGAATTATAGAACCTTTTAAAATTAAATTATTTAAAACCAAAAATGGAAGGGAAATCCTGATTCTGTTATGATTTGAGATACTACTGAATGTTCAGTTCTGTCGCTATCATTAGTACTTAAAAAGCAAGAGAATGGTAATAGAAAATTATCTCTGTAAGACAGGAGAACATCTGTTGGGAGGAACATTTTAATATGTGTTATTAATATTGATATTAAGCTCTTTTGAAAATGCAAAGTACCATTTGCAATCTAATAATTTAAAATATAAATAAAACATAAATGATTTTTATGTTGAAGTTTTGCAAACTTTTTAAATTTAATTTATGAAAAGAACAGTAAAAAACTTATTTTATGGGAAGGAAAAAAATAAAGGTTGTTATTGAGTCCTGAGAGAAACAAAAATCCTAAATCTATAGTTCAGTATTTTTGTTGTTCTTTTCTATTAGGAATAATAGAAATTCTGAAAAAGAATCCGAAAGCTTTAAAAACAAAATGTTTGAAAGTCTGTACTCTAGGGAGTGCAGACTATGGAAAAGGGGTAAGGAGATGACATTACATGTTATTTTTGTTTTGTCAGAAGCATTGATGCTATATTTGATCATTTGGCCTAAGCAAGATGTTTTCTTTTTAGTTCTTATAAGGTATGGCTGCAGAAAGCTTGAAATTATTAATTTTTAATGCTGTGACCAATGATTAATTCAAGCTGCAAAAGTAGAAAGTAACAGCGGTAGGATGAGGAATAAGGAAATTAGAGGAAAAAATAGCATAATGAGAAAAATATGGTGAGGGACACACACATAGAAAGAGAGGGGAGAAAGAAAAACAATTGGGAAATCATGGAAACAGGAAAAATTACACATGTTAACATGCATTAGTTGAAAGTAGAATAAAATAATTGACCACAATGAGTTACTTTGAGTGAACATATGTATGGCTGAATTGCACATACCCTGTTTCCCCCCAAATAAGACCTCCCCTGATAATTAGCCCAATCGGGCTTTTGAGCGCATGGCGATAAGGCCAAGCGCTTATTTCAGGCTTCAGAAAAATAAAAGACAGGGTCTTATTGGGGGGGAGAACACGGTAGCAAGCTCAATATGGGATATCTCCTTTTTTTTAGTGCTCAATGCAAAGTAATTGAAACAAGGGAGGGCACAGCAGCAATACAGTTACTTTAAAAAAAATTCTCATTTTAGTTTTCCTGCCTATGTCCTATGGATTGTGGAATAGGAGTTTTGTCATGGAAATCTTGTGAAAATGGCACAAGGCAAATCAAAGTTTCACCTGGTCTAGAATGGCAGCATTCCTTTCAAAATAATAATGTTAAGGTATGGAATAAAATGGAAATATGATAAGATGGGAAAAAAACTTTAATTGTTATTGTTGGGAAGAATTTTGTGATTTTAAATAAAAATATTAGAACGATGCTTCTGTTTCAAACAGTACCTATTTTGATTACTAAGGAACCATTTAACAATGGCAGAAAGATTTATCTATATTCATACGACAAGGGAAAAAACAAGAGTTAAATCTGAAATTCTTCAAGAGGCAAAAGAACGAGGAATTTCTGATTAGAAATTGTACTTTTGCAGCCTGCTGTTTGGTTTGGATGAAAGAGTTACTGAGAAATAAAAGAATTTTAGAAGTAGAAGAGCATGGCCTGAGGTTTGGATGGCATTTATGCTACCACAAAGTTAAGGTCAATGTACACTTTAAAAATCATTATTTTAAAAGTGCCATTTTGAGAATATGAAATACAGGCAAGCCCAGGCTGTGCTTAAAATGCCTTTGTGAATCTCAGCACAAGAAATATTTTATAGAAATGAAACAGCGGGTAAAGGGAAATGGTTATCATACCAAGAGTTAGAACATGAACATGGAGAATACAAGATGAAGTCAAAAGATAAATTGATTGTGAAGGGATTTAGTTTTCCATTGTTTTCATATGTTCAATTAAGAAAACGAATTAAATTAGATAAAAGCACATTTGTAACTGAACATAAGACAGAATTTGAAACTGAACTATGTGCAAATAATTAATTTGTGATTGCTAAAACATATAAGCTTTTACTTAAATTTGAAATGGAAGAAGAACAAATTAAAGACTATGATAAAATGTGTTGAGAATGTTGATTATAACATATAAATGGAACAATGGAAAAATATGTGGTTTAAAGGACTAAAATCCATATTGTGTTACAATTTAAAGAGATTTTTTAAAATAAAATGATATACCCTTGGTACATGATATTAGCAAACTAATTAGAATGTATAAAATTGCTTCAATTCTATGTTGGCAATGCAGAAAATATGGTCATTTTATTATGCTTGGTGAACAAATTTAAACCTTGGATTCAAATATACCGTACTTTTCGGAGTATAAGATGCACTTTTTCCCAGTTGTGGTATTTACTTACCTTCATAACCGGTTCACAAATGTGAGTGCGCGCATGCGCAGAGTGTCTGTGATGACTTACAGGGGCGGGTGGGCGGAGCCTCCCACCGCCACCGCTACCAGTAGAGCTGGTAGAATCCCACCACTGCTTTCCACCCCTCAAAGAGGGTGCAAATTTGGGTGCATCTTATACACCAAATGTAGCCACGCCCACTGACCCCCATCCTTTGGCTGTTTATGGCCTCCGTGTGTCACATTTTTGGCTGGTTTCAGGTGGCAGGGATTGGCTGCAGTAAATGGAATATGCTGAATGGGCGGTGGCAAACAGGCTGTGATGAAAAGGCTGCGCCACGCTGAATGGGCCACAGTGGTAGTGAACAAGCAGCGGCCAATGGGCTGCGCCGAACAGGCCACACCAAATGGGACACAGTGTCAGTAAACAGGTGGAGGAAAATGGGCCACGGCAAATGGGCCACGGCAGTGCCAAATGGGCTGCAGCAAACGGGCCAGATAATGGATGCTGGAAGGCAAAGGCAGAAATTTTTTTTCTTGTTTTCTTCCACAAAAAAGGTAGATGTATCTTATAGTCCGGAGTGAGTGTCTTATACTCCAAAAAATATGGTATATAGTGAAACAAAATAATGTTTAAAGTCTAATATACAACTGAAATAAAATTTTTTACTGGGACTAATGGACAGATAAGTGGGAAAAACTTATGGAACATTATTTTTGTACATTACAACTGCAGCAAGACTATCATATACGCAAAGATGAAAACACCTACAAAGGAGAAGTGATTGACAAAGATGACAGAATTTGTGGAGAAAACAAAATTGATTTCTTTGATTAGGGAAAAGGCAATAATTACATTTATTAGTGTCTGAAAACCATGTATGGATTTTTTGCTGAAAAAAAAAGTGATCTTGTGAGCTTTGAATTTGATCATTAGAAAGGGTAGAATGTAGAAAGAACAAAATCATGATGTAACCTTTGACAGAGATGATAAACAGATGGGCGGCATACAAATTTAATAAATAAATAATAAATTTATTAATTAAATAGTTTAGTATTTAATAATAAATAAATATATTCATTTATAACTGCTGTAAAGAAGATTGGAAGCCACTTCTTAATTTCTATTCTTTTCTCTCTTTTCTTATATTTATTCCTAATTTACTTATTTCTTTTATTACTTGTACTTTCTTCTTTGTTTACAATTGTATTATTTATATTCTGTAAAAATATTTAATAAAAATTAATTTTAAAACATAGAAATGCAGCATTCCCAGAAGTAGGCTAACCACTGCTGGAATGTGGCTATGTGTACAATCTTTTCTGCTATAAGGATTACAAATAAATGTAATCAGATACCACCAAGCCAAGCAATCTTTATGGATTAGTTGAAACTCAGATCTTCTGAAACTGAGTGTACGTTGAGCAGCAGGGGTGAGTTCTAAATTTTTTTACTACTGGTTCTGTGGGTGTGGCTTATTTTGTGGGTGTGGCTTGGAGGTCATGTGACTAGGTGGGCGTGGCTAGCTGGTCAGAGTCATTTCTGGAAGGTCCTCGCACTTACAACCAGTCCTCGCACTTACGACCCGACTCATTTGTTTGCTTTTAACATTGATCAGCTGTAGGATGGCCCTTTGAAGCCCCACGGCAAGAATTTAAACAGTTTTTTTCCCTCTAGTCATCAGCTGGGACTCAGGAGGCAACAATAGATTGGGGTTGGGACCAAATAAAAGGTAAGAATAACGTGGGTGGGAAGAACCAGTTCGGTGACGTCATATCGTCACCGCTACTGGCTCAGCCGAACCGGACCGAACCGGGAGGAACCCACCACTGTTGAGCAGTCTCATAACATATCTGCCATGCTCAGCAGGAAGATATAGAAAAATCCATTTACAAGGAGGTGAAAGCATGAGAATGCTCATGATCACGGACTCTCCTCCAAAGGTGTTTGGTAGCACCCAACCTCCTATTCTCTGTCTCCTGGATTTAACAGATTAACAGAGTTGGAAGGGACCTTATAGGTCATCTAGTCCCACTCAAGCAGGAGACTCTATACCATTTCTGACTAATGGCAGTCCAATCTTTTCTTGAAAGTCTCAAGTGATGAAGCTCCCACAACTTCCGAAGGCAAGCTGTTCCATTGGTTGATTGTTCTCACTATCAGAAGGTTCCTCCTCATTTCTAGGTTGAATCTCTCCTTGGTCAGTTTCCATCCATTATTCCTTGTCTGGCCTTCAGGTGCTTTGGAAAACAGCTTGACCCTCTCCTCTCTGTGGCAGCCCCTCAAATATTGGAACACTGCTATCATATTTCTCCTGGGCCTTCTCTTCACTAGAAGATGCCCAGTTCATGTAACCGTTCTTCATATGTTTTAGTCTCCAGTCCCCTAATCATCCTGGTTGCTCTCCTCTGCACTTTTTCTAGAATCACAACATCTTTTTTATAGTGATATATAGGATATCCTAGTATGCACTCATCCTTTTAACTACTGGGTTTACATAAACCAATCTTTATGTAAGTTTTTGTAAATAAAGGTTATGTTAGAGCCGGTGCATTCCATTGTGCCAGCTTCCCCCTGTCTATATTTTCCATTGAAATAATCATTAAAATTAAACATACTAGGGAACTTGTAGTAAGATGCATGAGCACCACAGGTATCATCTTCTCTATGACAGATTGAAAGGTTTACAAAACTAAATTATTTGCATGCACTGAATTAATGCCCCCAAATGGCAGTTAAAAAACACCATACAGAACTATGGTTTTACCTTTATTATAATATTATGAAATGTCACAAAGTACCATACACAGTTTCAAATTTTCCAGAACTCTTCATCAATCTTCACTAAGTGAGCAAAATAAATACTGCAGCACTGAGTAGTAGAGAAAGAGTAAGTGGATCGTTAGATCATTAGATAGTTCATTACTTAAACAATATTCATATAACACACTGCTGATGAGAATTTTTCTAAAAAGTTCAATCGGGGCAGGAAGCCTGGCAGGTGCCAAGATAAATTTCTGTAGGCACATTCTTGCCCTCAGTACCAGACTGAATATCCTTGCTATATTAGTTATATTTATTAGTATTTAGTTTGAAAATCTCAAATTATGGAATTAGGTGATCAACCCAAGACTGTTTCATGAGGCAGTAATGGAACATTATGTGCAAGTCTGTTGAATTTACTGAAAAACATGAGATAGAAAATTGGTTTTTCTTTATGATAATCAAAATAAAACAAGCACCAGTTGCATTTTCTGTCCTTTCATGATATAGCAAATCAGTTGAGTCAAACTGCATACTCTGTCTGATGGCATTACCAGCAGCGTAACCCTTTCAGAATAAAAGTCTCGTGAAAGACTTCTTCGTGATGTTACTCAGCTGATTCAATGAATTCCTGCCCTGTACTGTGAAAATGATACTGGAAGTCAGAAAGATAACCACTTTTGACTCTGTGTGCAAGAATTGTTTCTGCTAAACATTAAATTCTACATCAGTGTTTTTCAACCTTGGCAACTCTAAGAAATGTAGACTTCAACTTCCAGAATTCCTCAGTCAGAATCTTAGTGTTGCTAAGGCTGAGTAACTCTGCTCCACATGACATGGATGCAGACATAGTGAAAGGGTTCCTACTATACCAGGGCTGTCAAACTCCCGGCCCATGGGTCAGATGCGTCACATGTTGGCCATGCCCATGCCCAGTTTAATCAAGGGGGGAAAGTTCCAATACATCACATGACGCTGCCATGATGATGCAAGTTTGACACCCCTGTACTAGATAGTCCTTTAGAACAGCTAGTAAGCTATTAAGTATGAACAAGCCTTTCTTATTTACCTAATTAGGTTAATTTCTTCTCATTTTCTCAAAGAATATAGCAAAACAATTGTTTCTTTAAGTATTCCAAAGAATCTTGGGAAGATCAAATGCAGAAAAACTCCTGGACAACTTAAATATTTTCTCCCCAGTTGTTTACCAAATGAGAAGCTAAGCATTCCAACTATCCCCATCTGAATGTGGCTGATCTACCTCCCTGAGTTCATAAGAACTGCTATATGGTATGATTTTAACCCTACATCATATGAGAAGATATTGGGAGTTGTTAGTTTTCCAGGCATATGGATTTCTATGCCTTTCTGCTGGTTCCTTCCTTATTACAATAACCTTAGGTGGTATGGGAAAGAAAGGGAACTCTGGTGCTAAACCATTTTTAAGTTGACTCAGGCTTCCTTCAGACAGTGCGTTTGGTTATTGTTGACTGAGGGAAGCCCACCATTTCTGAATTTGCTATTCTTCTGAAGAATGCTCCTTCAAAGCATTCTATGTATATGTAGTCATTGACTTATGACAATTGAGTCAAAAAATTTCATTGGTAAGTGAGGCAGTTGAATTGTGCTTCATTTTCTGTCTTTTTTTTTTTTTTTGGCTACAGTTGTTAAGGGAATCATGCAGTCATTAAACAAGTCTTGCTTCCCCATGGATTTGCTTACTGGAAGCTGGCTGAGAAGGTTATAAATAGTAAACACATGATCCCGATCATCAATACATGTCAGTTGCTAAGTACTCAGATTTCATCTGGCCATGGGGATGCTGTACTGGTCATAAGTGTGAAAAATGGTCACTAGTCCCTGTTTTCAATGTTGTCGTAATTTCAAATAGTCACTAGAAGAATTGTTGAGGGCTGCCTGTATATGATTGTATAATCTAAACAGACGCAAAATGGGAATAATGAAGGTTCTGTGGTTTTGTGTTGGCTATCAAATGAAATGAAAAAGAATCACACATGTCTGGGTTTCTACACACCTGTGCTTCTGGTATTACGAAAAGCACTCTTATTTAGAAACATGCCATTTGATTTTACTTCATTTGACTCATCTACTATATTGATAAATGGATGGGCTTTCATTTGAACCTTGCAGGATAAATGGCATAATTCTATCAGTGTCTATAAATCTAGCTGCTTAGCAACAAGAGCAACAATTCGTACAGCGGAGCAATATGATACAAAGTATGATACAAGCTAGCACTCCTGGTACTGGTTCCTGCAGCAAGTCTGTTTATCAGCTACTTTGTTTCATTGAATTGAGAAAATTACTTAGAATTAGCTGATGAAACCAAAGTAGATATGGACATTATGGAAAACTTTTAATTCCTTATACTTTTCTATACAATGGCAGAAAATGTGCATTTATGAAAAGAAAAATGAAAAGCTATGAAGTCTAGATACTGGGAAATAGAAAGAAAATGTTTTGAAATGTAGAGCTTTGTAAGGTCAGAAGGATAGTTGGATTTGGAGAGATGAACAGAAACAAGTCCAACATTCTTGCAACTTAGTCTTTTCCATACTAAGAATATTTCTGTTTCTCTACATATTTATCTATATTACAATTTTCATATATATATATTAATATATAAAATATTAAAATTGATAAAATGTGTAATTATAAATAATTATATATAAATAAAATATACATTTATATAATAGATATAAATATTTTTATTTATAAATATATAATTATAAATAAATAATCTAATTATTAAAAACTGGATATTTTTAAATCTAACATACAGGTTTCCGAACTAGAAATTTGTGTGCATATTTCAATGTGCACACAAAGAAATATGCACACAAAGAGAATGACCTAAAGACAGTTCACCTGGTTTTGTTCTGCTAGTAAAAACACATTTCATAACTGCCCACAGAATATTAATAATCACTCATTGTGCTGTGGATGATGATCGGAATGACACACTATATCCAGCGATTTCTTTTCACAGCAGTTTAATTGATTGATTCTCTCTAAATATTATCTGAATGTGGACAATAGCTTCACAGTGTGTTTCCAGAACAATGATGTTGAAGATCCAAGGGAAGCTTATGTAATAAGTATTACAAAGGATGGATAAAACAAAATTGAACAAACTCCATTGGATGAAATTAATATGAGTTAACATGAAAAAAGTCTTGTGTCATTGTTCATTTGATTTTGACTTCTTCTTCTTTTTTTTTTTTGGTATCTAGATGACTGTGGATATTCATGGAAGAACTTCACTCATGTATTTGAAACTGAAAAGAAACAAAGGGAATTGTCCACAATATGACATTCTTATCTTTGTTTTTTTTCTAGTATCCTGTATGCAAATATCAAAATTAAAACAAAGCATATTGTTGGTTGAAAAGTCAATCATTCTGGAAATGATCAGCAGAAACAGGAGAAAGGGGAGCCCTAGCACCCACTCATTTGACATTATAAATTAAATTACTAAGAATAAAACTGTATGTCACTATAAAAAAATGACACTGAAATGACCAGGGCAAATCTGAAAAAGGTGGAGGGTATAGACCAGTGATGGCTAACCTTTTTGCCATCGCATGCCAAAAGTGGGAGGAGAGCGGGGGGGTCACGCGTGTGCGTGCCCACACCCATAATTCTATGTGCCTCGCCCTCCGCACATGTGTGCACGACCCCCCTTCACACTCCCCCCGCTTTTGGCACACGATGGCAGGGTGGGCCCAGTCGGCCTGTTTTTCGCTCTCCCCAGGCTCCAGAGGCTTTCTAGGAGCCTGGGGAGGGCAAAAATGGCTCCCCACACTCCCGGAAACCCTCCAGAGGCCGAAAATTCTGGTCCCACCAGAATTTGGAAAACAGGCTGTTTCTGGCCTCCGGGGGGGAGGCCATTTTCGCCCTCCCCAGGCTCCTAGAAAGGCTCTGGAGCCTGGGGAGAGCAAAAAATGGGTCTCCCTCCCCCGGAGGCCATTTGGAGGCCAGAAACAGTGTGTTTCCTGACTTCTGGTGGGTCTAGAAGGCCCAAAAATCAGCTGGCTGGCGCACGCACGCACGCTGCAGCTCAGCTCGCGTGCCCACCAATATGGCTCTGAGTGCCACCTGTGGCACGTGTGCCATAGGTTCGCCATCATGGGTATAGACAGTGCTGATCCATAGAGTGGCTGCAGGTCAGACATGACTGAATGCCTGACAATGATATTGTTAGTGTTATCAATATGACACATGCAAGTTAATATGTGAAGATGTTATATTGAATAGTGGGCAAAATAATTGAATCAAGGCATGACTCCAGAATTAAGCCTGACTCCAGAATATTTTCAAACTCAGCAGTTAAATACAATTACAGTATCCATGTGCCAGTTTGGTGTAGCGGTTGAAGCACCAGACTAGAAACCAGGAAGGGTGAGTTCTAATCCTGACTTAGGCATGAAAGCCAGCTGTGTAGCCATTGGCCACTCACGTCTGTCAGCCCACAATCTCAGTCTTGGGCAATAAGCTAGTCAGCCAATTCCTGTCACAATCAATGGATCAACATTCAGTTATTTTTAAAAAGGGGACCCTGTATTTGTGGGGTAAATACGAGGAAGAAAAAAAAAGTTAAAACTGGCAGAAAAAGCTACACCAAGTAAGTCCATTGTGATTGAAATAAATGTACTTGGGAGACACAGAATGATTTAGTCAACAGAGTTAAATATTTTCTCAAGTTTTTCAGTTTTTAAATTATCTTACTTAATTCCCTTTCCAAAATTGGTGAAAGTGGTAGTGGTGGTGGAAACAACAGAAAAAAGTGTCTCTTAACGCTCATTCAAAACATTTACTAAATCAGACTAAAACTTTTGCAAGTAAGTTCTGGAAATATCTGACATCCAGATGTTCATTGTTTTTCTGTCATTTTTTATTTTAGATCATCATTTCTAGAAAGGAAAGCAGGTAGAAAAAATACTACATGATCCATTACCAGCTGCATTCTTAGAAGACAGATATTACAATATTCCTATAAAGATTTGAACTTGATTTATGGCATAGGAAAGTTGAAACTTTAATATATGTTTTATTGTACTATTTATTTTGCCAAGTTGTTCATGCCAGCTACATTACTTTGCACATGACTAATGATAAAGCGGGTATGACCTATTTTATACATTTTTTTTCTTTCTTCTTCTTTTTGGCAAATATATATATTCAGTTGTTACACAACCCAATTTTTTTGCATAGGCTTGTACAGATTTAGGAATGGTTATTTCAGACTTGGCCTGATGTTTTGCATACATATGCAGATATACCTACACATGCACACTATGCTATTCCCACACACACAGAGAGAGGAACAGACTGATAGGTATCTACACAAATTCAAATTTAGATTCTACTTAACACTAAAAAGAATAAAGAAATAAAGGAAATAAATCCTTCTTTTTCAGGAGAACATTTTTTCAAAATTGGAGAATAAATTTCAGCATAATATTAACAACAACAACAAAACAAACAAACAAACAACTGCTGATTCTGTTTTCAGGCTCTGAAGGAGGTAATATAAAAAAGAGGCCAAGGATAGGGAATAGAAAAATTTAAGCAAGCACAAAATTGTTAATAAAATTATTTTAAAAAAATATAAATTCAACAGCATTTTAAAATAGATTGAGACTTCAAAATGTAAATCACATTTATAAAGGGCTCAGGAAAGAAGAAATCTTCAAGTCCATTTTTTAAAGTTTCCAGTTATAAAACATCATTGGCATTATTGTTAGTTTATATTTCACAACTGATCTCTATGATATGTGAAAGTAGGAACATCTAGTAATTGCAGTTGATAGATATATTTAATACTTGATTCTTGATATTTGGTAATTGCTTGTGTTATCTCCATGTATTAACAACTGAGACTGTAGTATTTAGCCTTTAGTATTTAGCAAACCAACATTGTTTGATTTTCTTTTACTTCAGGCACTTTATGTATACTTTAAGATTTAAAATATTTTGAATATTTTTGAATATTTTAAATATTTTAAATATTAACTTTAAAATAACTTTATGAGTGTTTGCATTGGACTTACTGACAACAAGCGTTATGAAGAAACATGATAATGCTATACTTGAAATCGATCTAGCTTTGCAGGGTCTTTCTGTGCCAGCTGCCTTACTAAAGAGTTTTGGACAATTTAGGAACTTAATCTAGTGGTATTTTGATGGGACGTAATGAAGATACTGCCCAGTTTATTACTTTTCCTTTGTACCAACATGAAAAATTCTTTTCAAAAACAGTATGTTATTCCTAAAGTGGAACCCATCATTACATAAGTAATACATTATTGTCTATATCTGATAATGCTAGTTATAGGTTGATAAAAAATTCTTCTTTTGAGAGTAGAAATGAAATAAATGAAAAATGAATAATCAAGTAATATGATGAGTGTGCTTCTCTGTGCCAAGATTTTTTTTAAAAATAAAATTTTATAATGATAATTCTTCTATTTTTTTTTAAACAAAACTCCTTTAAAGCAAAATATTGCTATTGAAATGCCATTGATAAAAAAAATCAGCTCCCTTTATAATTACAAGAGAAACATTCATGTGGGTTTTTGTGTTTTCTGATTAGCATATATAACTGACAACTTCAAATATTGAAGGACAAAATAATTGCAGAAAATATAGTATGTAGAATGAAAACACAATCCTCATTCTGCCATATCAGATAGATTTATGATATGTCTTACTGCATAACTTTATGCATTATGTATGCATTTTTCAAAAAAAGCACCGAAGTGTTAGATCAGGAGAAATCCTCTTGGGCACAGGAAGAATTTTTTGCTGAATTTACAGCAAGGCAAAAGAGTTAAAATCACTCCCTATAGTCTATGATTTAATTTCTAATATTCTCCCTATAATTTTTCTACCTTCAAACAATTATTTACAGTGTTTAAAAATAGGTATGCAGTACTTTTTAAAAATATTTGTGCTTGAATATTTCTTGTTACAAGATCAAAACTGCTTTTTTGCATTTAAAAAAAGGTCACTGGAAGTACACTGAATATTAAAATGTTTCAAGAAAAAAAAATCAGTACAATGCAACTTGCAGAAAAGTTAATGTGAGTAGGGGGAGTAAAAATGTTAAGCTAAATCCCAGAATACAGAAGTTGACTTACTAGTCCTGCCAAACTTTACTAAGTTACTGTATATAAATATGTCCAGTGCTGGGAATAGGAAGAAAATGGTGGGGAAAGAAGATAATTTGGGTACTAGATGGAGAGTTAAATCAGAGCCAGGGGTGGGTTCCAAATCCCATTGCTACCAGTTCGCTCGTGCATGCAAATGCGCTTGTGCACTCGTGTGGCACTTCTGCACATGCGCAGAAGTGTCTGGGCAGGTGGGCGGAGCCTCCCACTGCCGCCGATACTGGTTCGCCCAATCCGGTGCGAACCAGTAGCAACCCACCACTGATCAGAGCACTATCAAAGTGCCAGGTCTGAATGTGACAAGGCAAATGAAAGGAAAGAAGAGGAAAAGAAGAGAGGAAATATGTTTGCAACTTGCAGACTGGAAAAGACTATTTGTAAATAAGAAATGTAAGAAGAAGGCATGAGACTTGCCCCTCTGCCCAGCTGGGATTCTATTCCTTACAGAATGGAGGACACAAAGAATTCAGGGGCATTCCTTGGCAGATAAGCCAGATAAACCAATGTGGATGAAGAGATGCCAGTAATTTTTATATGTGAGATACTGACCAATTGATTGGCTAAAGGAAGGCTGCATTGTGAAGAAATGTGGAGAACCCATTGGAGACCTGACCAATGAAATAGAGATTAAGGAGTCAAGAAGAGAGTGACCAAACCTAGGTGGTTGTTGACAGTTACTATGTTTGCCTGGGACGAGGAGGGAACAGATTGTTTGGATACGTACAATGTTTTAGAAACATGCTGCAACTTTAAGGAGACTGCTTACTCTATTATGTGAAGGAGATAGCAAGAGTTTAGTGTTATTAGTATACTTATGTTATTGTGTTTATGTGTCGGTATGCCATTCTTTAATTCTGGCTGTAAAATTGTAGAGTTCCCAACTATTGAGGGAATGTAGCTTTCTTATTGTGATATTGAAGGAGAGAAAACACTCTTTGAAGTACTGTTTTGGCTGTAGGCTCATTTAAAGTAAGAGCTAAAAGGGATTTTGCTCGAGCAGTGCTGGGGAGGGTCAGACTCCACACTGGCTTCTGAGTTCCAGCAAGCCTATATTTCAACAAGATTTGCTATTCAGAATCCTAACCCTAAGCAAATCAGAACTGCCTGCTTCAAAAAAAGCCATTTCCGATTATATGTTCATCTAATCTCCAAATACATTTTGTTGCATTTTATCTCTTGATCTTCTGCTGAATGGAAACCACTATTTGGAAAATGCATTTTTTAACCAAGGTACTGGACACACTTGGCGATATTGATTGCCAGATTGTTGTGAAATGTTAATTACCATAACTGTTATGTGTAACTAAGTTCCACTAAGAACACTTAAGTCAAAATAATACTCTTAATTGAAAGTAAATATATGTTAGTTGAAGATTTTGGCAGATTAATCCAATGCAATTATGAATAGAATCATTTCATGACTTATACATCATGGAGAATTACAAAAGAGAGAACCGTGAAAATGATATATCATGAGCTTCAGAACAGGGCATTCAAAACAGTTTGGTTTTTAACAGCATAACAATTTTGGAAATTCTGAGTATTTTGACAATATTTGGAAGCAGTTTCCAAAGAAAACTGCCATAAATCCATTTCTTTTCATATCCTGGCATTGTAGAAATCCAAGAAATTTGAGCAATTGCAGCAAAAGGGACTAAAAGCTGCCCATGTACAGTACAAGCTCAGTTAAACATACTTCTTTTGGCTCACCACACTGGGCAAATAGACAGCAACCACTCCAATGCTGGCCTTTATCCATTTAATTCACTGGAGAGGGTATAATACATTTTTACTGAAGTATAGATGCTTTTTCTTAAACAGTCTAAATATATGTTATGGTTATAATAAAATTCAGATGTACGTCCAGCATTGAGAAGCAACTGATTGGGCCATGTTTATCTCATTTAGAATATTGCCAACTATTATTTATTTTGGTTATCTTAACAAAGAACTCAAAATTTAACAGATCTTGGTCAGAATGCACTTGTGAAATTTCTAGCTACGAATGTTCCTCCTGTAGAGCTGTAAATGTAGTCCAGCTTGTTCCTTTGTATCTGGTGTCTTTCTGTAAATTTGAATCTTTTGGCATCATATGAACTTATTCTCTAGACAAATGTATGGTCCAAATACATAATACCGTATTTCTTTTAAATGAAGCTGTACAGTGAGTCAGTGCTATAAAACCTGCTAAAGCATTTTATTTCTACCTTATATTATAAGTGGAGCTGCAAATAAGTACATAGTTAAGCAAGCATTTGCTTCTATCTCATTGAAATGCTGGTCGGCATTTGGAATACACAGTGTTGAAATGCAGGACTGAAGCCAGGATAACTGCCTTTGGATTGTTACAACAATCTCAGCACGTTTACCTCCCCTATAACATGCTTTTTTGATGTCAGCAGTCTTGAAGGCTTGTCAAATTACTATGATGAAAACTAAAACAGGGCTGAAAGGACTCTAAAGCACAGTGGCATAAGCTTCTCCCACTACTGTATCCCCCTAAAACCAGCGAAGGTGCTGGCGAGAGAACTCCTCTCTTGCCAGGGCCTTTGAACGCTGGCCTTAACTGCTGAGTCTGCGATCAGGAATTTCAATTAGTGCTTACTGCAGTGCAGGATCTCTCTCTCTCTCTCTCTCTCTCTCTCTCTCTCTCTCTCTCTCTCTCTCTCTCTCTCTCTCACACACACACACACACACACACACACACACACACACACGGGTGGGTTGTGGGTTTTTTTGAGTTGGTGAAGAAAGTTCATTTGGAAGTAGGCAGAGGCCACCAACGTCCAGAACAAAGACTAGCAAAGAGGCATCTTTTAACTACAAGGATCAGTCATTGTCTAATTCAGCTTTCTTTAAGGCTGACATAAGATGGGAGTATTGCTACCCACAAGGTTACATGCATGTTTGAATATGCATTGAACATGGGATACCCAGATAGACACTGATTCTTTTTAAAAAAGTGTTATTTTGATAACTAGCCATTTGGAATGCTAAGGAAAGACAAAGACATACATTGGCCTTTTTCACTTGGGTTCCACTAGAGGCCATGAGGGGTTCTGCAAAAGATTGTGATTATAAACAAACAAATACCTGTTCGTTTGTTTTTTAACTTTATGCTAGCATGGTGGTAGAAATTTTTACAGGCTATGACTACCTGTCTGTGGCCCACTTTGCTCTTGCTGTAAATGTCATAAAATGCAAATTGGGTAAGTTACAAGTGGTTTTTAAAAACTTTTTTGGTGATTTTTATGCAGGGCTTCCTTGAGATCTGAAAATTATTTTAAAATTTCTTCTCAGATAAAAAAAGATGGTATACATGGTTAAATAAATAAAAATCAGTGGCCTTTTAAACTCATCACCTGGATAAGTAAGTAGGTTTGAAGACTCTTTCAAAGCTGTAGAAAACAGGGGCCTTTTTCAATTCCATCAGCAGTTATATCCATAGTACATTAAAAATTTCATTCACATTCTTCACTGTATTATAGTAAAAAGTAAAATGACTTGAAAATTAAAAACAAAAGGAAGATTTTACTCCTAATTTCTTATGTTAAATCAAACTTACAATTATTTCTGCTCTTATCATTTTTAACAGTCTTGACACCATGAGCTATCCATCTAATGTGATAGAATTTTCTGTGGCAATAAAGAAATGGTCGATTCCTATCCCTGATGATAGTTGAGAGAAGAAGTGTTAAAAAAGCGCTATTCTGGTAGCCCAAATTGGAACTGTTTATTGTGAAGAGAAAGTTGTCAAGGAAGAAGCTTTTAATTCCAGTTTCAATTTACCATAATTTAACATTACATCAAACCCATAAACAATAGTTAACTGTAACTATAATTTATTGAAATAAGATTACTTCAAAAATTATGACTTGGAGCAAGCTTATTTTATCATTAAAATTAACCATGATTTGAAAAAGCTTCCAAATTTTCAGCTGCGGTTCATTGTGGACCCTGGTTCAAATGCTTTAGATCTTAGAGGGGGGAAAGTGATGGTTTTTTACATGAAGTGCAGAACTACATTCCTTTTGTCGAATTATTAAGACCCAAAGTAATTTAATTTTTTTTGCAAAGCAAAATCATATTAGGTGGAGCAGATTTGACTAATAAGCAATTATCTGAACCCTTCTCCTTTGTTTTTCTTCTCCTGCAGAGAGAGAGTTCAATTTTGTGGTGTCTGCAGGGAAGATGTGTTGATACATTTTAGGAAAAGTGGAATGTAGATATCTATATAAATGAAAAATAGATAAAAATATATATAAAAATTTGAAAGCCAATGTGGTATAATGTTAAAAGTGCTGGATCAGAAGCAAAGAGATTGAGGTTCACTGTTCTATTTCTACAGCCGCCTGAATGATTTTAGGGTTGGACTGGGAAATTGACAAGTATCTATTCACTAAACCATACTGGATCTGTGGGGTTAGATCATGGTCAATAGCCTTCAATGAAGAGATCTGCCATTGTCTGATTTTTGTTAATTATTAACAAGAATAATTGTCCAGACTCGGGTGGCATGAATCAAATCAATCAACCAACATAAAAAAATATGTTGAAACAATTTTTAAAATTCTCAGCTATATTTCAGTTTCTAATTGATGATTGCTTTACATATTATAAAAGTTTTTTTTCTTTATTTATAAAATAAATAGCATTGATTCATATTAAAAAGGCAACCTGGTAATAATTAATATGCTATGCAAGCAATGAAGCCCATTTGGAATAAGTAGAATACTTTCTGAATCAATCTTACGCATGAAATATATCAACTTGGAATATAAAGCAATCATACTGATACAGTGATGCTATATTACTAGCATCAGTGACTAGTTGGGCTACTTCAAGATGTAAATGAAGACAAAAAAAAAAGACTTCCTAATAAATAAATGCATTGGAAGCAAATACCATATATATATATATATATATATATATATATATATATATATATATATTTAAAAAATCATCTCTTGGCTTATTTTACACTGAATATAGACTTTTGAAAAAGGCCATCATTCTTTTCAGCTTTTATTTATGAGAGACTAATGTCTATTTTGGAAATTGCAAATGTCAGTAAGAGATATGACTTTGTTTTTTCCAATTAATTAATTGTTATTTTATTTAAAAAAAATATTTGCTATGAGTAACAAAGCTGAAAATTTGCTCATTAATCTTGAAAGGACAAACAAAATAAATAGTGATGGGGTAAAGGAGGGAGAACAGAAATTGGTTACAGTATCTGGCTTCAAAAAGCCAGATGGCAACTTGACGGCAGAAGAGCCACTGAAGACTCTTAACCTGTGATCGGGTTTTTTTGCAGCTTAGTTCTACTAGCCTAAGAAAGAAGAAAGATGCTTACCCAGGGTACAGTTTTCCTAACATGATGAAGATATGAGAATCTGCACATTTTAGCATATGGCAATGAATGAAATAGTTCATGAATGTATTTTGATCTGACAATCTGGCACTCATCTCTTTGTCTTTCAGAAAAGGCTCTCAGAAGCCCAGTGTACAAAGCAAATGCCGAGGAAAACTGATAATGCTTCAGGCAGATGGCACCATGTTTAGGAACAAACTGTACTGGACTCAATAGGTTCTGATATTTGAGCTACAAGGCTGAAATTTGGATTTTGAATCATTGAAATAATATCATTCTAATCAAAAGGAATGATCCCCAAGCAGCTTCTCTTGGGAACATCAGCTGTTGCAAACATAAAAAGGCTGATACGGTCAAGCAAGACGACAACTGTTTCTGGCTCTGGCAATCACGCACATGGAACCATATGTTTCCCCCATTCTGATTTCTATGCAACAGATTCAAGAAATCATTAGCAGTGAAGCATACCCAACATCCCTCTGTGTGCAGCAATCCTTGGATAGTTAGGAGAATATCACTTTACATCATTTTAGTGCTCAGCCAACAACTTGGCATTTTATGCATAAGCACACATAAGTTCACATTCCCGAACCAACACACTTCTAACCTTAACACAAACATTCCTTATAATGTATCCATCAACACATTAGATATATACATTTAAACACATAAAAACAATCAAGAGGCTATCATCATCCATGTCTTTACTCCACGCACAGCGTTCAATCACACCTTTATAGCATTTAGGAACTTCAACTTAAATATTTGCGCAAAATTTTTCATAATCCAAACCCATTCAATTTGTCTGCTTTCTCTCACAAATGTTTAATAATTTTTTTCTTATGTGCATGTATTTTTCATTGACCTGCAGAAGAATAAAAAAGATGCACTTCAATTACCAATTTTACTCATTGTTATCTCTTGTGTTTTTTAAATCAAAATTCTATCAAACATTTTCTCAGTCACATTATAGGCTTAGTGCTTTTTCTTGCAACCTTTCCCATTGTATAGGAGAATAGTAATAGTATACCTCAAGTCATTAGATACAGATGTCAATTTCTCACACATATTAAGCAAGTCACTTATTCAAGCCACTTTGCAAGAAAATTGCATTCATATTCAACGCATTTCTGCTACCTATCACCAACAAACATTACTGTTTTTCAACATTCTCATAGGATTTCTTTATTTCAGGTCCATTCTTTGTCATTATTATTCTTACAGGAATCTCTGAAATATCCTTTTCAGCATTCCTCACTTCAGTTTCATCCCAAATAATTGCATCATTTTATTTCTTATTTAATTTACTGTGTTGGAAGCTCCTTGTTTAGTCTTTTTTACCTACTTTCAATTTTTTAAAAAATCCAAAAAATAGTTCTGCATTTTTTGTCTCTTTTAGTTTCAGCCAAATTTTTCTTGACTACATTATTTGCAACTGTCTTGCCTCCCTATACACATTATACCCTATCTTTCTTCATCTTTTTTGTAGCAATCATTCTCCTGATTTGGTTCATCCTTCACATGCTTATGCGGCATTCTGTAAACATAATTCTTCTCACTTTATTCTAGGTGGTCACTGACAAATAAATATATTTTAATTTTAATCACAAGCCTTGTTTAATTTTTAGACAGTGGAAATAACGGATGAATTTTTGTGGCTGAAGTAAGCAGATTTGAATAATGGCTAGATGAAAAACTGCCAACAAACCTTGCATATCATCTTTCAGGATAAGGTATATCATAATAATGCATTCAATGTTTATGTATGGAATTTATATGCTGCATTAATCATATTAGATTTAAGAAGTATACAATGTGATAGCATACTAATATAATATCTACATAATAATCTAACAAATTTAGTAAAATCATGCAATACAATAAGCACCATAATACACTAGATGGCACCACAACTTACTCAGAAAACTGTTATTCTATTCCCTAAAGACCTTCCAAAACAACCAGATTTTCACAGTTGTCCAGAAGATCATGAGGGAAAGAACGTTCCTCACTCTTTCGGATGCTGTTGCAAGGAGAAGTTGGACAAAAGCTATCCTACAAAAGGCTTCTACCTATTATTCCAGTATTTATTGTTTATTAATTTGATTTATATAGCTCAACTGTATGACACTGGATGGCTTCAACAATTTAAAGACATATGACGCAATGCAAATTAAATTAACAAATTCCACAACTGGGGTTTTAACACAGTCTACACTCAACATAGGAACATGGTGGCTCAGTGGCTAAGACGCTGAGCTTGTCGATCGAAAGGCCGGCAGTTCAGCGGTTTGAATCCCTAGGGCCGTGTAACAGGGTGAGCTCCTGTTACTTGTCCCAGCTTCTGCCAACTTAACAGTTCGAAAGCACATAAAAAATGCAAGTAGGAAAATAGGGACCAACTTTGGTGGGAAGGTAACAGCGTTCCGTGCACCTTTGGTGTTTACTTATGCTGGCCACATGACCACGGAGATGTCTTCGGATGTCTTCGGCTCTTCAGCTTTGAAACGGAGATGAGCACTGCCCCCTAGAGTCAGGAACGACTAGCACATATGTGTGAGGGAAACCTTTACCTTTACCTTTACCTTTACACTCAACATGGCCATTATATAGGCTCCACTACACTTCGAAATCCCCACATCTGGTAGCACATCCAGTTTTTAAAGTGTTGTGGAAAGCTGGTAGATTTGGGAGCAAGCTGATCTCTGGGGGATGATGTTCCATAGGGCAAATTCCATGGCAGAAAAGGTCCTCCTCCTGGGTCCCACCAGATAATATTCTCAAGCAGTAGAAACTATGAGATTAGAAGAACCTCCAGTACTTGTCTGCTCTTTTAAGAGTAGCGCTAACCCCATCAAAAATCAAACAGCTGATAGTTCCAGGAGGACAATGAGGTTGACATTTCCTGCATCAATCTCCTTCCACAAGAAAAAGAATGTGTGGTTTCCATAACTAGGCCTGCTGCCAGGCTGCCAGGGATCCAGATAATCTGCTTTTTCCAGGGTAATTTATAATTGTCCCCCTTAATGACAATTACAAATAACTATTATTTGGGGCTATTAATGAACTGTAACTGTTAATTATTAAACAATATATTAGTTATACAAATGTATTCCTCCCAGGGTATGTCAATCACTTTAGTAGTAGGCAAACCCATCTTTTTCTGCTGGGATCTTCATCTTCTGCAGTGAGATACTGTTTATTGTCTGAACTAATCTTCTTGTATCCCACCCTGAAAATTTAACCAAGCAAGGTAGCCCTACAGGTGATATAGCTGGCCCTATGGAAAAACTTCTCAACATGCTCATAGACTGAAAAAACTACCAAATAAAATAGTAAATATTATCTGTGTCCCCCCTTCCCCGCCCCCCACACTTAGGTTTTTGACTTGGAGGCAAATATGAGAATTTTTACATAGAGGTGCGCCATTAAATTGTTATAGAACCAAAAGATAGGTATATCCTTTGGGTCATCCTCCTCTAAAAGGGTCTTAAACATTTTTGGACAATATTTAACAGACAGAATAATTAATCTTTAGCACTCTTACCACCACAGTAGAACCTTGAATCTGAACTCATACACATATTTGATTATCACTGGCCCTTATTCTCAGCCAGCATCAGGTATGTTTTCATTCACTACATCTCTGACAGCTCCTCACTATGTCAAGGACTTCCTTGATTAGTAAGCAGGGAGACCAATCAAGAAATTTGAAATCTCAAGCCTGTGAAGTAGACTATCCTAAATTGGTCCTTTCTCCCAGTAAAGGTTGACAGCCCTAGTCAACCCCTTGGTTTTGAAAAAGTGATTTTTCCACAAGAACAAAATAGACTAGAACGACTTCATTTGCAACAGGGGTCAAACCAGAAATGACTTGGGATAAACCTATAGTTGTCATGACAGCCTTGAATTCTTGAACGGTCTTCAAAAAAGAACGGTTAAAATCACCCAGAGTTAGTAGTGTCAGTGAATTCAAAATCAATCCACTGAACAATAAATTCAAGCAATTCAGAAAGGGCATCTGGGAAGATAGGGCAAATATTTTACAGTTAATTGTAACATCAGAAAGCCTGATGTTTCAATGTTTCAATGTTTTGGTAGGGTTTTCCTTTTTTTTTTTCTTCCAGTGGACAGCAAGATATTTTAGGATGAGTTTAGATAGATTAAATATAGGATGGGAATTCTGCTGCAGAATATTTTTTCATTTAAAACAAACTTAAAACTTAAAACAAAGGGCTAATAAGATGGATTTTACCATAAAAGACTTTTTTAAGCCATTCAATTCTACTAAGTTTTCACCTTTCACAACATTCCACCTAATGTTATGTTATCATAATGCCTGGATTAATACGTTTTACTAATCTGCACAGATTAAGGACTACATTCTAGAAATGAGTAAAGTGGAATATACAGCACATATTACATGCAAAAATAATGAATAAGTTTACACAATAAATTATTTGTATAACCTATTTACTGTACCTACACTTCAATCCATCCCCTCTTTAATTCCTGTTTCCCCTTTTTAAATATTTTCTGTTTTTCTTACTTTGAATTTTATCTTTCTTTGAAATTTAATAAAATTGAGGTTGTTACATGTTACACAACAGACATTTTTTCTTCTTCTAAATTAGACTGATTCGGTTGCATTAACTGGGACATAATGAATCTAGCTCTAAATTCCTGATATAGTTGCATTGTTTGCAATAGCCTCAAGGAAGATATGAAAGTGCATACTGACAAATAGCATTGTTAATATTAGAGAAAATGTATTTTTTTAAAATTTGATTTATATGCCGCCCTTGTCCGGAGACTCAGGGTGGCTTACAATGCGTTAAGCAATAGCCTTCATACTTTTGTATATTTTTACAAAGTCAGCTTATTGCCCCCACAAACTGGGTCCTCAATTTACCTACCTTAGAAAGGATGGAAGACTGAATCAACCTTGAGCCTGGCAAGATTCGAACTTACTAATTGCAGACAACTGGAGTTAAATTACAATGCATTAGTCTGCTGAGCTATCCAGGCTCAGCAGACTAACTGATATGGATTGCTGTAATGTTATATGAAGTCTGCTAAAAGTTATGGTTGCAAATAAATGTTCATTATAAAATAAATTTGTTAAAAAAACAAAAACAAAAAATCCAGAATTGAATTATTTTGCATGTATTCATAGATATGTGAAATTGAATCCGCTACTCATGGCAACTACAGATATGTCTTATCACCAATGCTGCTTCCCTGCCTTCTTCTTTGAACACATACTGTTCTCCAGAAACATCTACCAAGCTATCACAGGATGTTTCAAATTTGGCTGTTTTGATGATGTTGGCAGTTCATTCAAATATTAACATTTCTTAGATGACTGCCCTTTATACGATCTTTTGCTTGAATATCCAGAGATATTTCCAAAATGTTATATTTTATCTCATAGTACACCAAACCATAAAAATATATTATTGAACTGAGATTTTACATGGAAGCTTAAAAATGTTATCCAAAAATAAAAAGAGAACACCAACACCAACATTAGGACATAGAGTCTGGATTTAATGATGAAAGGTAGCATATTATTTATTTAATAAAGTTATAGATTGTACATTTCATATACATTATTTCGAGCAGCTAAAATTTCATTTATCTAGTATGGAAAATTTATTAATACTCTATGTGAAATTATTTAAAATACATTCTAGTACTGTGAATTTTGACGGCAAAGAAGTGTCTTTACATTCAGATATGGAAATATCTATGCTATATATAAAAAACTACTGACGTTTGTGGACAATTATTTAGATGATAGAGAAGCATAAGTAAGATATTGAAATTGATGAAATCCATAACTTATTAAACTCTCCATATGTTATGAAATATTTTAAGTTGCCCTGTATTTTCAGTTATTTTTTTTTTTTAAAGCTGACATTTTGGGTATGGAGGTTCACATAATTACTAATAGTATTGAGATTAAATGCATATAAATCTAACATGAATAGACAGAAAAGGAAAACAGCTTAAACTAGAAGTTCAGCAATCTAAAACTTTGTAAGATTTGTCATACAATCATAATAGTGCAATTCTATTTAAATTGCACTATGTTCACTAGAATTTATTTTACATAATTTCACATACCATTATTACATGATATAGATGGTGAAGTTTTTCTTCATTCTAAAAACAAGCAATTGTAAAATAGAAGACTGTTGGTATTTATTCTTTCTAACACATGTAAAATTAAATGTGTGTATATATGTCTTTATCTGTCTATTGTGTCTGTATCCATACACAAACACACATTATAATATATTGCAGTAGCAAGCCTTTAAAAAGTAGACATTTTCTACACATTGCAATTTGTATTTGATATATACTCTATGCAATGTGTAGAAAATGTCTATTTTTTTAAAGGCTTGTTACTGCAATAATTATGTATATGTGTTTGTGTGTGGATACAGACTCACACACATATTGAAATTGAGGAAATCAATAATTTATTTAACTCTCCATATGCTGTGAAAATATTTTAAATTGCCCTGTTTTTCAGTTAATTTTTTTTTTAAAGCTGACGTTTTGGATATTGAGGTTCACATAATTACTTATAGTATTAAGATTAAATGCATATAGATCTAACATAAATAGACAGAAAAGGAAAACAGCTTAAATTAGAAGTTTAAATAATTTTTAATATTTCTTTCTACTTTTAAGGAGAAGTTTTGTGGGAATGAAGTTTAACATTTCCTAATATCCTATACAACATTTTTGAAAGTCCATTATTTTGACAGTATGCAGAAGTAAACTGAAGCAATTCATTCTGTAGGCTTTTGACCAAATTTGCCAGTTTCTGCAAATATCTTCACCCAAAAACAATTAGAAAAAATTATTATGAGAAAAAAACTTTAATGCAGTAATTCCATAGGATGTTGAAAAATGACCAATGAACTAGAAAGTGGGGGTGTCTTGTGAGAGTCCGAATACCACTCATATTATTAATTATCAGTTAGATTTAATGCTGTCATTCTGCTAAGAGATACTGTTACAATAGAAAATAGAATTTAATTAGCACAGAATTTCACTTATTTCTCAAATTGGTTCCAGATTGGTGGACCTTTTCAGAAAATTTGAGGCATCGGTTGAGAAGCTAGCAATTTATATGTCATTTTATAGAACTCAATGTAAATTCAGTTCACAAAATTATTACAGACCAAGATGCATTAGATACTATAAACTCATTACTGAGCAAACATACCAAAGATTGTACTGTTAGCTTATAACATACTATATGTACAATCAAGAAATAAAATCCCAGCCCAGAACATACCAAATCATAGAGAAGTCTCACTGAATTTACTTCTGAGTAAATATCATTATGACAGTACTACACATATATTTATTTCATATGTGTAAGTTACAGAAAAGTTTACACTTTCTCTTTAAAGCCAAATAATTTATTCAGATTTGGAAGTATCTTAAATGATAAATCTATTTCATTTAATGCCCTTATATGTTGGTTTAAATGTTGTTAATTTTTTTAGTTTTAGGTATCGCAAGTTCAGATTGTGGTTGAACCAATTTGGATTAGTTTAATAAGTTGCATATGAAAATATTCATTTTAGATTGCACCATTCATATGCTCATATTCCAAGGAATATTCATGTCATAAGACCCAACTTTCTATTTAACAACAAAACAAAAATACATTGATCAAGAGGTGTAATGTTCAAAGAGACAAGAGCTAAATGAACAATTGAAGTTTTGACTGTATCTATAGGTATGGAAGATAGCAAAAGGCATTTTGACATAAAAAAGAGTAATATTATGATTATCTATAATATAATTATGTTGTTTAGTTTTAGCCATAATTATTTTTATTTGGCCAACTTTAAGTTAATACACTACATTATCAGAAATAATGATTATATTTAGCAATTTATTATCAATGTTAGAAAAAGACTACTTCATGAAGCAGTTGCGCTTCCTTTCTTGTACATAGAATTGCACCATTAAATTCAGAGGAACATCTTTTTAAGCAAAGGAAGCACTTTCCTCAAACCAGTCCCACCCAGAGTAGTCAATAGTAGTAATGAACTGAATATTCTAAAACCCCACATCTGTTTCAGTTCTCCAATAGCAGCTTTAGTAACTTTAGTATATACAGTTCTACGCCTATAACAGTAATCCATTTGCACAAATTTATTACAAAATTCAGTAGGAGCAGGATTATATCCTTTGTTAATGTTAAATAAATTGTACGGCTTTGATGACTACAGAGACAGTTTAATCTTGCATTTCATACAACCTCAAGCTATTAGATATCACATGGTTGTACAATATACATTTTCAAATTTGATTTACTTTGTTCATGGGAGTAGCCTCAGGATAGCAACATTTCCCTGCAGTCTATGAAATAATTCTCAAATAATGAGTTCATCTGGCAAGTAACCACTGTTATTTGACCTTTAGTTGAAAGACTACTTTGTTTTCACTGCTTTGAATTCAGAGATAATTTCAATCACTTTTTTTTGACATAGAAATTTTCATACCATTTCTTAAAATGATTGTGGAGGTTGCCAGCTTCTCAGCATAATTCAATCACGAGAAAATGAGGTAACATACTGAGATCAATTACCAAACAACAGTCTTCACTACGTATTCTAATGAAGTATAATCAATATACTCTAAATATATAATTAAGATACCAAGCTCCCTTGTTTTCAATGGGGAAATATTAAATGTGTAAACAGATAATAAAGTTTTAAAATGCTTCTTTTGGTTAAATCATGAACACAGTATGAAATCCTTATTAGTCAAAGAATGCTGCAGCACTATCTGTTCTTATCCAGAAACTCCTGGGAACAAATGTATAGGATTATACTATTTATATGTTGAAATCTGTGAGAATCATAGATTAGGGATTATGAAGTTGCCATCATGGTAAGAAACACATAGTTTGGTGGGCATACATGAAAGATAAAATCAAGAGAAAATTATAGCCTTCAACTGTGCTACATGTGCATATGCATATAAATGTGGATTGATTTAAAAATATAATGTAAAATTAAGCTATCATTCTAATTCAGATAGTTTTTATATTTAAAAGGCTTTGTGCAATTATACAAAGCTCAGTTCAGGTGAACTTAGAATTTGAATTTAATTTGAAACATACAAAGAAATTTCAAAAAGAATTTTACCCAACAAGATATTGTGAATATGTTATTAAATTCTTATTTGAATGCTCTTTTATTTTTTATTATTCTCCTGTTTAAGAGGGTTATCAAGGTTGTTGTTGCTATATTACAACTCACAAGAAATTCTACCAACAGCCACACTTCCACGGTAAAGCATGATTTATCACAATTGGCATTACACTTTATGAATTTCGTTGTTAAAACTGAAGGAACAAGTTATAGGTTATAAAAGAGTAACTTGACTTTTAAGTCAGTAGCAAATGTTATTCATTTGTGATTTGATCAATCATTATGTTATCCACTGTCTTTTTGTTGTTTTAATTAAAAAAGCATATATCCATCAATTTCATATATGTAATGCTAGTTCTCTGTGAAGTTTTCACATCATCTGAAAAGGTGAGAAAATATATTCAATAGGTCCTAAGCTGGCTTTTCACAACCAGGTAACCATTGCAAAAATACAGGTAGTCCTCGACTTACAACAATTGACTCCAAAATTTAAGTTGATGTGAGACATTTGTTAAGTGACATTTGCACCATTTTACAACTTTTCTTGCCACAGTTGTTAAGTGAATCACTTACTACAACCAAGTTAGTAGCATGGTTGTTAAGAGAATCTGGCTTCCCCATTGATTTTGCTTGTCAGAAGGTTGCAAAAGGGGATCACATGACCCCGGGACACTGCAAAGGTCATAAATATTGCCAAGCATCTGAATTTTGATCACATGACCATGGCAATGCTGCAAAAGTCATGTGTGAAAAATGGTCATTAGTTACTTTTTTCAGTGATGTTGTATCTTTGAATGGTCACTAAATGAACTGTTGTAAATCGAGGACTACCTGTAATGGCAACAGCTATTCCTGATAAAATATATTAATCAAATTAATTTAGCAACACCTTTTCAAAAGGGATATAATTTGGAGTCACAGTTCATTTCTAAAACACTATCAACTGAAAATGAAAACAGAAAGATACTATATTATATATACAAATATCCTATTAAGGGTAATATATAATTTTAAAATAATAAACTGCTGAATGTTATTTACATTAATTCTGCCAGTTTAAAACTAAGACTTATTTGTGACAATACATATTTCAATCTAAATATCACATTCATATTATGATCATATAAATCGAACCAATAAATAAATAAATAAATAAAATGATCATTTCCTATCAGTAGCTTTGTTTCTTACAACATTTGAAACCACTTTTTTCCTAAAATATAACTCCTTGTCCTGATACTATATTTAAATATTAAATAAAGTATTGGGAGAAAAGCATGTCAGAAAGACTTTGGGGATTTGATAAATCTAGATTTGAAACTTACTTAAACAGGAATTGTCAAAAAGTTATGTATATTTACTTGGGAAAAAGCCCTACTGAAGGAACTAATTATTTCTGAATATACATACATCATACTGTGGTGTACTAATTAAGGTATTGACCAACACTGCAGAAACTCTGTTTTCTGTCCACCATCTGCCATGGACTGTGCTACTTTGGTCATTCATTCACTCTTAGTCCAATTTACCTTATAGAGTTGTTCTTGTGGCAAAAATGGCAGGATAGAGCACTAGATACACCACTGGAGCTCCTGAATGAAGCAAACAAAGAATCAGACTACTCTATAAGAAACTATTTGACAGAACTGGCTAAAATCTACCTAGGAGATTTTACCTAGTAATCTACCTATTTTTTTTTTTTTACTACCTAGTGTATAGCTTTGAATAAAACTGGCAAATAAAATACGAGGAAAAATGCAAATCTACAGGATTCATAAAAGACTGATGAGTTCTTAATTTAAAATTTATAATTTGATTGGAAAGCAACTTTTGCTAATAGAAATCATATGTCAAAAAACATTAAAGCAGATATATAAATTGTAATGCATCTTCTGGTTTGCAATTTATGACAGATTTGACTTTATGCTTGAATTTCAGTGAAGGCCTTTCTGGTTACAGTTTTTTTGTAGTAAAAATACAAACTTCAAATTCTGTCATATGGCATCATCCTTTTAGAAATCAATGGTTCCCCAGATCATTTTTATCTTATTTTGGCTTGTTCAGTTCAATAACTAAGTTCACAATGATGAACATAAACAGAACTATCCATTCTTGGTAGGCCTATGACCCTGATGATGTAAGTCAGCAGTACTGACTATTGCAAGGGTATTGTAATGTAAACATTGTCTCTTAAGATTGAGCAATTGATAATATGATAATAAGTCACCATAATGTTTCAAAAACACATCATTAGCAATAATTAAAGGATAAGTTTATTTAAGTTAATAAGATGATAGCATTACCTGTATTTCAATGTTGAGGAGAAAATATGTATTTGGAATGCTTTTTGATGAATCAGTGAAATTGCCTAAATTGTTGATGGGGAAGGGAACCGAAATACTACAGCTGAACAAACTGCTGGAAGATGTGATTACGAAGTTTAGGGAGTACAGTTTAGATGTTATTTTATGCATTTATTTTTAAAAAAAATATATAACAGTGATAAGAGCAATTGAGACTACTATGTTCTGAATTTTCAAAAACTGCTTTTTTATGATTTTACATACACAAAAAGAGAAATCTTTAAATAATAAGAAAAACAAGAGTAAAAATGATTGACAGTTGAAATGTTCCAATATATGTGTATTTTTTAAGAGGAATCACAATCTGGGTGTGCATTTTCATTTGGACAGTGCAGTGTTTTTTTGTTTTGTTTTGTTTTTTTGTTTATTTATATGCTGCCCTTCCCCGGAGACTCAGGGCGGCTTACAATGCGTTAAGCAATAGCCTTCATACTATTGTATATTTTATACAAAGTCAGTTTATTGCCCCCACAAACCGGGTCCTAATTATCTGGTGTTTATATTTTTAACATAAGTATCCTAGAATTGTGCTTGATTTTCCAGGACAAATGGACATCTTAATTCAATAACATAAGTAGTATCACTCTGTTTCTTTTCATATTCCTCTCCATCCCAACTATAATCTGAAAGAGAAGTGTCCTTAAAGCAAAACCAGTTTCAGACTAGATATAGATTGAAGCAGACTACAGCAAGAATATGTCGAACCACTTATCATCTATCTTTGATATATTTCAGTAGCGCCAATATTTCAGTAGCGTTGTTGAGGCTTCAGGACAGTTTATAAACCGCAAGAAAATAGGGTAAGTGCACCACCTCAACCCAGTCTGTTGGGTTGCGCGGTAAAACTCCAGAGAACAGATAGCCGCCGCGAGGACAGGATCCTGCCCCCCTCCTCTTTTTTTCCTCGGAGCACCGCTGGACTTTGGCTGGACTTCCCGCGACCCTTCAGAGTTGAGATGGCAGATAAGACCTCCCCACTCGCCTTTTTCTGAGTGGGGTGGAATTAGTAAACTGTGCGAATTAGTAAACTGTGCGAAGTTTGGGATTTGGGAGATGGAAAAGATTCTGAAAAAGTTTCAGAAAAGTTCTGTGTATTATTAAAGTCGCAATTATACTTCCAAAAGAAAAGAAAAGCAGCTTAATAAATACTGAAACTTCCCAGCTTCGTTTATTTGAGCAGAAGTTTTGCCCTAACTTTGGAAGGTCGTGGTTTGGTTCTGCTGAAAGCCAATACTCTATCGATTGCCCGGGACTTTCCTCTTCGGAACCAACACTTTTTAAAAAACGGGGAGATTAAAATTCAAAGAACCAACGTCTGTTCCCCATCGAACGAAACACTAGCGCTAAAGACTGGCCCGACTGAAGATCGGGGACACCCCGCAGCTGATTTTTAAAAACAAGATGGGGAGGCATTTTGAGGTGCCGGCCCAGCAAGAGGGAACTCAATAAGAGATCTGCTTCTCGGTCCCTATTTAGTCTAAAATAGTGCCGGTGTGGCCCGACGTATCCGCTCCTCAAATCTACCAAAGCTAAACGCCCCTAGAATGCAGTTCCCTTAAGAGAAAAGTTCTGCCAAATGCTGCCAAATTTGGGGTGGGGAGAGGCAGGATCCCAGAAAATGAGGAGGGGCTGGTTGATTTCCAGTGCGGGTCGCTGTCGAGTCCTGTGGCCTTCCCCGCATTTCATCCTTCATAATACAATATTAAAAACGACAAGCAAGAGAAATGCGTGACAAGCGGCAGGATCGACCTAACCGGACTTTTAAAGGTTTACAAAGAAATGGATCTGGCGTGACTGGGCTGTGAGAATCAAGTGAGTCAAGGAGATATTTCCGTCGTCCAGGAGTTTATATTGAAGTGGTAAAAGACTATAGACAGGTAAGATGGAGACGTTTGATGGCTATCTTAATTACACAGCTGAGATCAACATAGACTAAGACATCATGCCTATCCAGTTTATTGATTTCAAAGGAAAGCCGGTTAAGGACGTTGGAAAGCGTTTTGCTACTTCCTCCGAGATAAATGCTGCTGAAATCATTGGAACTTATTTCCTAATTCGCCATAGAATTGCCAGTCTCATTCCATTTGCAAAGGGCGCACTCTTTCCATTACTTCCGGCCTGGCCTTCAAGCAGGAGTTGCCAACTGTGCCAATTGCTTCTTTAACAGTAACAGGAGAGGCTCTCAGGAAAAAATCAGCCCGTTTTATAAGAACACGAGCACCTGAATTGATGAGGTTTCTAAATCGAATTAGCCACGTAGCATACGGAAACTGAGACGATCTGATGAATTGGAAAATGCAAAGTACTATACACAATTATTACACAATGTAACTAGATGAGAGCTAGAAATGAGGTCAAATATTTAAATGAAGGATGCCAATTTATTTTCAAATTAACTTTTCTTTTTTTTTTTAAATGAAATACACAAATTAGGTCTGTGCTTGTCCTATAGGAAAGCCGGATCGCTGGTCCACAGGGCGCTTAGACTTCGCGGGATAAGAACGAAGAGCAGATTCAGACAGCTTTCGCTGAATAATCTCCGCCCGTCAAGCGCTGGAGGCTGGGGTGGTCCTGCTCTGGTCTTTGGACTTATTTTCTCAGCCGAGAGAAGTAGGTCAGTGGAGCACATGACAAAGGCCGAGGCCAACCCGAAGCAGAGGCAGCCGCAGAGCAGATAAGCGAAACGAAGCTTTCGCAGATGACTTCCGAATTCGCCCAACTGGTCCCCTACAACTTGCGAGTCCGGTCAAGCACAGCCCTGCCATATAGCCCGAGGCCACTTCTGCTCCGATCGGTATGTGTAACCCCACTTCTGGGTACCAACCGTTGATGAGAACAATATAACCCAACCAGTTGTGCCTTAAAAGGTTCCAGAGAAGAGTCTCGTGGAGGAGCTGTTTTATCCAGAACCAGCAGTATGCCAAACACTTTGGGCAATCTTGATCCTATGCTTTTTCGCTCACCTGCCCATCCGCACATTAGTGCTACTTCTTCAGCAGAATCTTGTCCCTATCTCACCTGGACCAATCAGACGCAACTGATTAGCGCAGGGTTGGATTTAGAAGTAACCCTCCCCCCAGCCAACCAAAGAGATCCATTTCCAAAAGGCGTGCTTAGCCATCTTTACAGAATCTTAACCGCGAGCGAACTCTATGGGAGCTATTCCCAAGTAAACCTGCACGGCAGAGGGGTGGTACTACCAACGTCTCCTTCGAAGTAAATTTCATCGAATGCGGTTGAGTTCACTGGTAGTAAAGTAGTGTTCGGTTTATTTGACAGACCCTGTCAAATTGGAGGCCTAATTTTATGGCCTCTTCTGTACCAACCATTTTTAGACCCCTTTCCAGGGGTCAAAGGCAAAGCGGACGCTGACTGCATAGAAAAGCGCTTGGAGCGGGTGTATATTTCTTATCTTTTCAGCAGTTACGGCGGAGGAATTTCAAGATCGGGCAGGGTTCTTATAGTTTAGGAACAGCAGCTTCATCAATCTAAGAACTTAAAAGCCTAGTTTCGGCCCAAATACCCGAGCGTTGAAGTTCTGAGGTCAGATTCTTGCTGTCCCTCTCCAAATCCTAGCAATAGTCCGGCAGAAGCCGCGCATCCCTTTATTAGACCCCTGAATAAGGACACTCTAGACCGCTGAGTCGTTTTACAGCCACCCCTTCCCTGTCACTGGAACCTACAAGTATTACAAGTCTCTCTGCACTACTTTTCTCAGCATTTATTCTCCAATTTAGAAAGGACTCGGTTGTTTTGACCAGGATCTCCGTCTGTTTTAGATGGGGAAGGGGTCAACAAGTAGAAAAACTCCGTGCTTGCTTTGTGGAAACACACCCACCAAGTATTTTCTACTTTAACTGCACGTCAAATGCTTTAAGAAAGTGACAATAGGATATCCTAATTATCAGGATCGTCTTCGTCCTCCGTAATTTCTTCTCTTAACCTCAGAATTATTCCAGTCATTTAAGTGAACGCCTGTCTTTTATCTGTCGTGTTAACCAAGCAGGAAAGTACCTGCCGTCAGAGAAGAAAGTTCACCTGTATTTAATCTGTTGTTTTTTTTTTAAACGAAGGGGATGGGAGGTGGGGCTACAAATAACGGTCTTAAAAAAAAAATTAAAGGCCTTTTATGCTTCCAGTCCCGTTCTTTTAATGAATGGCGATTGGAAACGAGATCTGCATAAATGTGGAAACTTGCGAGGCTTAAAAGTAGACGCGCGCCTTCAGGGAAACAGAGCGGATCTAGGAGCGTCCCTCCAACCCAAACAGCCTGATCTACCACCAACCACTGGATAAGCGGGAGGCCAATTTCAACAGGATTGTGCAATTTAACCTGAAAACAACGCCAAAGCTTCTTTATACCAGAGATCCGCGAGAAATTTCCTCTGGACGGGGCAATGGGATGAGGAGACACAATAAGAGAGAACTCGTTGAAGGAATGAATGAGGCTCTGGATTTATATTCTGTTGAGAAAGTGAATTATTTGAGAGTGACAGGGTGGAGAGCTCATCCAATGTCCATTTGGGATTTGAGAAGTACTGTAATGATAGGAGTGCTCTGTCAATTATGATCAATATGCTATCTTTGGATTCTCTGTCTTTCTCTGCTCCAGCCCTCCCTTGCTATTCAATGTATCATACTCTAATCAGTCCACAGGGAAACATGCTTAAATCTGATAAGTACCATATTCAGAGACTTGAATCAGTGAGAATTATCTCAAGGCCAGCAGAAAAGTTGATGTTCAAGGAATATATTTGGAAGTCAGAAGCTGGGAAGAATGACAGGTGTGTATACTGCTGCTGCTGGTGGTGAAGTAGGTTTGCCACTTGCAGACAGCTCAGCCTTTCCTCCAAATATTTTAGGAACTCCCTGAAGTCATCTTCAACAGTCCAAATTTGGCATACTGTACAACAAGCCTGCAAAGCCACAAAGAGTGCCTTTGACTGATCATTGGATCATGGAGCCATGAAAAAAAAATAGAATAAACATACAAAGGATAGAAATTGGATGCAAAAAGACAAATGTGTGTCTGGATGGACCAGGAGTTAAAATGATTGAATATTATCCAAAGCTGTGCACACTTGAAAAGAGTGAGCTGATCCATAGCACACTGCAGCTGATTCCATCAGAACTTTTTCTTCAGTTCTGGTGAGTGCCAGACCACAACTCCACCATTGCCAGTTTGCATTTCCTCTAGGAAAATGTATGTTGCGTTTAAAGTATTTGGGAGAGTGGAATGGAAGAAACTTGCCTAAAAAGAAGCCTTGCTGCCCAGCTTTACTTCCAATCCTGCTTGCCAAGCATCCTTTAGACAAATTAGTAGTCTAGACCCACCTCTCTCCAGAGTCCTTTCCTTCTTACTGCTTACAGGCCATATACACTTTGTTTAACCTAACTTGGTTGCCTTCATTGGGTTATAGTCCAAGGATGGCATACCAATTTGGGATAGGCTGGTCTAAGTTTTCAGTAAAAACTATACATTTCTAAGTAGTTCCTCCTCCTCCTCCTCCTCCTCCTCCTCCTCCTCCTCCTCCTCCTCCTCCTCCTCCTCCTCCTCCTCCTCCTCCTCCTCCTCCTCTTCCTCCTGGCCTAGCAACCACTACCTTTCTCCCTCTCAAATTTCCCACTCCCATTCAAAGGGAGCATCTCTGCTCACCAGCCTTTGCTCAGAAGTCAGCAAAGTAGCAAAACTTCTGCCTGCTGAGTGTTTTTTGTAGAAAGGAGAGGGACCTTCAAAGACATCTTCAAACCCCCCCCTCCCCGAAAAAAAAAAAAACCACCAGAGAAGGCGTGGGGGTAGGAGGGAAACGGTAGACAAGACATAGACCATATCTGCCAAAAAAAAAGAAAAAGAAAAAACAAAAGGAGAGAACTTTCTGATAACCTGGCGGCATCCACTGCCTCCCCATCTCTAATCCTTCTCCAGTTCCTTTCAGAAGCAGTTCCTAAAGGTTGGCTCGACCGGCCGCCCTTCTCGCCCGGCCCTTGGCTCCCTCCTTCCCTCCCTCCCTCCCTCCCTCCCTCCCTCCTTCCCGGGCCAAACCGAGGACACCGTCCCGCCCTTTACCTCGCATGGTGCTGGTGAGTCCCCGCTCGGCGCGGTCATGTAGCTCTCAACTTAAATCCCCTCCTCAGCAAGAGCGAAGACGGCGGCTGTGGAGAGCCTGTCCCGCTGCGGCAACCATTCCTCCCACAAGGTGCTCTTCTTCTTCTTCTTCTTTTTTTTTCTCTTCCCGCTGCTTTTAACTTTCTTTTCTTCTTCTTCTTCTTCCCTCTCTTTTTTTCCTTTCTATTTCGTCAGAGGATTACAATCTCTCCGTCTCTCTCTCTCCCTCTCTCGCCTCAGCTCTCAAAAAGTGTCTCTGGGCGACTCGTTGGATTCGAGCGGGGTCTTTCCCCGCTCCTTCTCCCGGCCTCTCCGCGCTCGCTCGGTCCCTTCTGCCCGGGCTTTTCAAGTCCGTAAACCAACCCGACTTGCGAAGCTTTCTTTTGTGATTCCCGCGGCCTGGAAAGCGGCAGCGGCGGCGGCGGCGGCAGGCGGCAGGGGAAGGAGACTTGTTGTCGGATGGATGGTTGTGAGGGGAAAAAAATAAAGAAAGAAAGAAACAAATCAGACGAAAAGGAGGAAAGGCGGAGGAGAGGAGTTGCGCTTTTTGGAAGGAAGGAAGGAAGAGAAAGGAAGAAAAAAAAAGCCCAGCTACCGAAAAGAAGCAGAGGAGGAGGAGGAGGTGGAGGAAGAAGAGACGGCTACGGACGGTAGAGCCTGTGCGTTTTCACACGACAGTTGTGCCTGTTTGGAGCAGATTTCCCCGGCGCGTCTGTTTTCATCCTTCGGTTGTTACAAGGACACGCAGGAAACAGGAGCGCGAGGGAGCTTGAGTGGGAAAGCTGCAAAGAGGCTTATAGCGGAGGGCGGGCAGCGCCGGTTACTTCACGCTCCGCCTCCTGTCAAGCCCCTCGGCCAATCCGAAGCTGCTGGAGTTGGAAGCCCGGCGGAGGGAAGAGTCTCGGGCCTGGGCGCCGGAGGAAGCGGCTGGGAGCGGAGGAGGAGTTTGGCAGACGCTTTGTCGAGAGCGAAAGCGGGGCGGGGCCGAGGGAAAGGAGGCGACGTTGAGGGAGCGCGCGCTGGTGCTCCCGCGCGCGCCCGCCTTCTCTCCTTCGCTCGCTCGCTCGGTCGGCTCGCGCCCGAGGTGGCTCCGCTTTCTTGATTCCCTTTCCTCGCTTTCTGGGCGAAGTTTGGCGCGCTTCAGACGACCTCTTAACTTGCGGTCGTCGGTTTGAGGTGAACTCGGCTCCGGAAAAGCTTGGCTCGGCGTCGTTAAAACTGGGTCCTCTCTCGCTTCTCCCCTTCTCTGTCCTGCCGTCACCCCGAACAAGGCAAAAAAAAAAAAAAAAAAAAAAGTTGATTTCCCGTTCTCAAAGGGCTCCCCGTCCCACCTTGGATGGGTCTGAGGAGATTTCTTCGCTCTGCTTCTCTCTGGCTTCTCTCCTTAAATTGGTTAGAAGGATGTCTGTGTGGGTGTGTGTGAAACGCAGTTTCTTAACCTTTATGTAGTAGGCTTGAGTATATAACAAAACAATAAGCAGATCTCCAGCCCGGGGAAGGAGGAAGATGCCGTTAAGAAAGACTTCAGAACTGTTACAGGATTGTAAAATGAAATGCAGGTGTAGAAAAACATGACATTATTTTTAACTTCATAAGATATAAAGTTATCTCTTATACAATAGGATCCTTGGGTGCAGGTGTTAAAAAGGACACAAGATCATCCCATCCATCCATCCATCCATCCATCTATCTAATCTAATCCACAACCAAGCAAAATCTTTATTAAAACCAAGAAAAAAGCCACAAAATTGTGGTGGTATAGAAATCAGCTGAAAGTGGTGTAGAAGGAGGGTAAAGAAGCCAACTGAAACACATAATATTGTGGTCCTTTTTTTCTTCTGCAGTTTTTTTGGGGGGATATTTATTTGCATCCAGCCTTTATTATTTTTACAAACAATCCAGAGCAGCAAACATATCCAACATGCCTTCTTCCTCCTATTTTCCCCACAACAATAACAACAATCCTGTGAGGTGGGTTGGGCTGAGAGAAAGAAACTGGCCCAAAATTACCCAGCTGGCTTTCATGACTAACGGTTACCTGCTTTCTAGACTGAGGCCTTATTCACAAGACCAACATATAGTATATTATCTGAAATCAAGTAAACCCAAGCTGTTTTAAATCTTTTTTTTCCTTTAAGTTTTAGTCTATATTATTAATCCATTTTAGAAATCCAGGAGAAAGTACTTTAACTTTTAGAAAATACCATGCAACTTTCTAAAACTGAAACTTACATACCATAGGAATCTTTCTCTACTGCTGAGTTAAAGTCCTCTTCAATAGGTCTGTGCAAGCTTCCAAAATTACTTGGAGAAAGGATTCAAAACTTACATTAGCAGAAGCACAGCAGTTCTCTGCTATTCATTAAAGCAGGCAGATTTTTTGGCTGGGCTGGCACCTTTTTTTAAAGCTCACACAGAAGTCTGGGGAAACATTGGATGGCTTTAATTAATTGTAGGGAAGTGCTGCGCTTGCACACACTGAAGTCCCAAATAGATGTTCCAAAATATTTTTGAAGCAAATACTGTGCTGCTATTTGCCCATACTTGAGTCAAAAATCAATTGGCATGAAACTGGTGCTCATCTCTAATGTGCCTTTTCCAGGCAGTTGACTTGGAAAACTAGAGATAAGAGCTTTACTCTGTTGCTATAGGAGGGTGAATAATTAGAGCCAGACATAATCATAAATGTTTCCTACTTTCATTTTAATGTTAAAATTATGCTTTCTAGAAATCATGATATAGTACTCAGAGTACTCCCCATAATCCTTGTTTGCAGAGTGATTGGTGGTACTAGTAATATTCTGGGATAGAAATGCTGTAATTGTGTGGTGGAGAGCACTGGCATTAAACAGTTCCCTGAGCTGATTATTTCATTAACTTACTTCTTTGTTATATCCTTAGCATTAAACCATGTTCATAATGATGATCTTTCTTTCCATTTGGAACTCATGTATATCATGAAATAAATAGGAAAAATGGAATAGAAAAAGTGTGCATACTGAAGAATCCAAAGCCAAAAACAATACCTTACTTTGGGACGAATTACTAAAAGTTTATAATATTTTTATATAACCATTTCCTGATTACAACTGCAATGTATCATGCAATTAATATTGCAATTAATATTCATATATGCAGGTGGTTTTTTTTTGTAACACAGTTTGGTCAAAAATGGAATATCATGAGATTTACCTATTTTCAGTACAGAAGGCTGATATATTACAAGAACACATTACTGTGAAAAGTTTGGAATTGTGTTAGTGAAAGTTTCAGGAACACATTAATTTTCTTTCATAAGAGTTTCTGTGAATTTTGATGTAAATGGCATTGCTCTGCCAATATTAATAGGGCTACCATGCTGATTCTTTCAAACACTTGACTATGAGATTATTTCATTTTCATTAATGAATAATCTCTAAACCCAACATAAATTGCAGTTCCTAATTTAAGCAGTTAGGACCAGGATATTTCTTTGTATGTCCTACTCTTGTGTCTGGTGGGTGACTACAAGACTCCAATACCTTTTCAGATATGTGTTCTCATCCACTACTCCAATTTTTAATTCTATCTCAAAAATACTTTCCTTATTCCATTTCTCCTTCTACTTAACAACATTTATGCTTTTATATTCTTCAATACGGTTTCTCAAGGGAAAAAAAACATAAACCAACTGAAAGACAAACACAGTGCACAGAAACAGTAATAGAAGCATGAAACTAATAACAAGCTCATTAAAAAAAACTAAATACAATAGATAGAATGAAAATCATACTATCTAAGATTGCAATATTCATGTACTAAGATAGGGACATCCATGTTCAGGAGGACATTATCTACAAGTTTGGGGAAAGTCCAAAGTCCAAAACACACAGAAGGAAAAACTAATTAGGAAAAATCCTTAGAATCCCTTTCAAAAGATCCCCCAGTGAATGCTAAGCACAAAGTGAAAATCCAGATATATGGACTGGTATGAAATCCCCATATTATATAAAAGAATTCTAGCCATAAACAGACATAAGCCTCCTTTGTCTTGAAAGTCCTCTTATTTTTCTTTTTTACTTAAAGCATTAAAGCATAACCCTGAGACCCCTAAAGGATCTGTTGCTTTTGCTGTCACCACCAAACCCTAGAATTTGAGTCATTTTTCTACAATGTAGTAAATAGGTATAAACATTACAAGGTTACATAACTAGATGAAAAGCAGGGAAGATATACAACAGCAGTCACTTTAATAATGCTTAAACAAGGAATCAATTAACATGTATTAAATAACTTAAAATTGGTTGTAAACAAGTACTTTCACAATGTGTCCAAAGGTTATTAATTACCTTCCCTGGAAATAAATATCTATTTATAACTCTGTCACTTTGACAGATGTAAGTTGTCTTAGGGCTAGGATTCCAGGTTTCTGTCAAACCTGTCTATCTACCAAAACCTCTTAAATCCCTTTCTCCTGAGTTTGCTTTCTTGCTCTGGAATATAAACTGGATGAAGTGCCCTGTGTTGCCATGCTTTGATTGACAGTTCTAATACCCAATCATTACAAGCAGTACTCCACAGATCTTTGAAGGATGCTTTCCTTTGTTGAAGGTTCAAGTGAAGCACCACTTGAAAGCTGTTTCTCTTTGCCTGCTCTGACCTTTAGTAATTCCACTAGCTAGAAGAGATTTCTGCAGACATGCGATTTATATATAGAACCTCTTCCAAGCTATTTGAACTGCTGGCTAAGACTTTAAAGCAACACAAAGCATCTCATTTAGGAGAATCTCATTGTCTCTTCACCTCCATAAAACAAAGTGCATAGTAAAAGGAGCCACATCAAGGCAGAGCTAAGCTTTTTCATTATCTTCATTATTATTTTCTGTTCACAACTATATAAAGTCACAGCCTGCCAGTTCTTTAGTATTTACCTTCATTCCCATTGAGTTTTTCCCAAGAATCTAGAATGTTGTTACATGTCAGCGTAGTATATGTGTGGATCCAAGTAGTGTGGACTTTAGTAATTTAGAGATGGAAATTTTGTCAATGCACAGATTTTTTAAAATTCCATGCAAGATTTTTTTGGAACGGCATCCAGTGAGAACTACTGAACCAATTTATGCCAAAAACTTTCAACTTTGATTTTCAGATCTTAATACTTCATGATCTTCTCCAATTCTTTTTCGTCTATTTTACTATCCTCCCTAGCATTGCCACCTCAATTTATCCATCCTTTTTTTCCCCAACCACATTTAAATTTGGTGTGTTATGTGCCAAGATTTATCAGTTTGTATTCACAAATCCCACAATATTTAACATGCTCATTTTTATTACATTTAGTTTATTCATTGTTTAATGGTTGATCACATAGTCAACCCCATGTTTAAACTGAATCTGTTATTTTTGCCCACATATTGAGGCTTTCCCAAGAACCTGTGATAGGCAGATGTTGTAGTTCAGGGCTGTCAAACTCGTGGCCCACGGGCCTCATGCATCACGTGCTAACCATGCCCATGCCTGGTTTAGTGAAGGGGGGAAAAGTCCTAATATGTCACCTGATGCCACCGTGTCTATGTGAGTTTGGCACCCCTGTTGTAGTTTGATGGTGTAAAAAGTATTGCCACAGGATGTAAGTTGTTCCAAGCAAAGGTGTATTTTGCAATTGGCTGATAGTGATTTTGTCAATTCTGATTGTGTTTAATTGGTGATTGAACCTAAGAGGCTTATTACTAGTAGTACTATCTATATTTTATTTTGCTACAATCATTCTATTTATGTTTGTGGGTTTTTATATTTTGTGATTTTTCTAAAGTTCTTTCTCTTCTGTTTTGCTGTTTTCAGGTATTGCAATGTCTTCTATCAAGACTGTTTTGTCTTTCTTATCAAGAATTGTTAAGTCAGAAATCATGGTTCTTTTAGAAGTCATATTTTGAATATTGCCCAATATAGTACATAAAAGCCTTAAAGTGCTCATAGACACCAACCTTAGTGCCATTAGATTTTAGGTTCCTCCTAAATTAAAAGTTAGGTTTGAATTAAATATAAGATTAAATACTAAGATGCAGAATTAAGAACTGGACTTAATCATCATCTCTATTTAAACAATTCTTCTGGTCTTGCCTAGCCTGAAGCATGCTTTGAAAATACCATGCAACACATGCTCTGAGTGAAGTGTGCCCAGTGGCTTAAAACACTAAATAGAAATAAGCTGAGATGCTAGAAAGGCTCCACAAAGGCTAGAGAAATTAATGGGGAACAATCTCATTAGTGTACCTTCTGGTGTCAAAATGGATATTTTGTGGACAATTATAGGTAGTCCTCAACTTAAAGCTATTCATTTAGCAACTGCTCAAAATTGCAATGATGCTGGAAAAAGTGACTTACAACTTGGTCCTCACACTTAACAACTATCACAGTGTCCCTGCAGTAACATGATCAAAATTTGGGTGCTTGGTAACTGACATATATTTACAAAAGTTGTAGCATCCTAGGGTCATGTGATCAACATTTGTGATCTTCCCAGCCAGCTTCCAAAAAGCAAAGTCAATGGGAAAGGTTTATTTGCTTAATGACTGCATGCTCCATTTAACAACCATGGTAATTCCCTTAACAATAATGCCCAAAAAGGTTGTAAGTTCAGGCGTGACTCCCTTAACAACTCAACTGCCTTGCTTAGCAATGGAAGTTCCAATTATGGTTCAAGGCAAAAACTACTTTTATGTGCACAATGGAAGCCATTTTATGTCATTGCAAATAATATGGTCTCAGTATTCTGAAGTAGACCCAACTAGTTAAAAGGATTGCTGACTTTTAATGTAACATGAGGGCTAAATAGGTATTGTATTTTTACTGTTTAAAGCTGTCCAGGTTATCCACTTATCTTCACATCTAGAGGTTCATCTTGTATAGTGGAAGAGAAAGAGATTCCCCAACTTTTTTTGGAAATGGAATGCAGCAAATTTAAGGAGACCGAAATCCAGTCAAACTTGTTCTCCTTCTATTGATGCTCAAGATAGTTGAGAAAAAAAAGGCACAAGACCTCTCTCTCCTCCAAGGCAAGCAGAGGAAGCAGTTATCAGGAGCAGGATCCATAGAAGAGAGGATCCTGATAGCTCTGCTTAAGGCTATTGCTTCCTCACTGGCAGCAGCATTGATCATGGGAGGGGAGTAAAGATAAAGCCTTTTTCCTCACCAGTAATCTGGCAATGAGTATGTGAATATTATATATACATACATACAATATATATATATATATATATATATATATATATATATATATATATATATATATATATATATACATATATATATATATACATATATACATATATATACATATATATACATATATATACATATATATACATATATATACATATATATACATATATATACATTAGTATATTATCTATTAGTAGAACAGGAAGGAGAGTGACTTTCAGCAGTTTGCTCTCTCCATGGTAGCCCTCTTTCCAAATCTGTTCCAGAGTTAGAAGAGCCTTAAAATAATGTTTATGGGGAACAAGGGTGCAGAGGGATCCATAATAATAACATGCTCCTTGTTATGCTGATGAAAGCCGCCCATCAGTGGAATTAATTGGCTTCTGGGCACTATCTACATCTCAGGGAAGATCTTATTTCTCTCACCTACCCTGATGTGTAATGGCATCTTAAAACAAAATCTTGAAAGATCTAATAGATGCTCTACAATGGCAATTCAGTTTGATAATTTGGGATAGTTAGGATAATAACATTGAAAGCCTTCCAAAATAAAAAAAAAGAAAACCAAAACAGTATCAATTCAGAGATGTTGAAAGTGCCTGCATTTTAAATGCGCTTGGTTATTTTTCATATTTAAAATCAGAATTTTAATTGGGCCACGTTCAACATGGCTTAATGGAAACAAAGATGAAAGAGATTCACAACTAGCTTTATAAGATCCAGAATGAAACCAGAATTCTTGAATCAGGATTTGTAGGAAAAAGAACAGCCCTATTCAACCGATTGCTTTTTCTCTCCTGGTGTTTGATGACAAGTCTTTCTTGCCATTTCTCTTCATTACTAATCTATGTAATCAACCCTGCAATTGGGAGACTCTTGCAAAGCCAGTTTTACAGATTTGATTTGTTACAACCTAAGCATGCTTAATTTTCTCCTGATTATAGTACATAACAGTCCCAGACAGGTTTCTTTGTGCTTTTTCATGTGAGTGGTAATGTTTGGAGGCTTTTTTGAAAAAAATTATCTAAATGAAAACAGTACCATATATACATCTGTATCCGGATAGCATCCACTCTTCTGAGGTTCTGAACAGCCCTTAAAATCTGGTTTTAGTTCCCATGCCTGGAATTAATATATTTGGGGAAGGGAGCAGTTATTACGTGTTTTGTTGTCTGTTTTTAGTCCAGGCTGTTTCATTTTGTTTAAGCTTTAAATTATTTCATCTTGTATTGGATTTTGTAAACTGCCCAGAGTCTGTCAGAATCAGTGGCTATAATACATTGAATGAAAGAAATAAGGTAATTAATATTGTCATCTGTTTTAGAAAGTATGGCATATACTTACTTTTTTTCGGTAAATTCAGGGGCATCCCCCTGGATGGCTGCCTACTTGCATGAAGTCATACAAATATTTTCCCTGGCGTCTACAGTATGTTCATTTCTGCATATGTTAATCAAATTAACATCATTCAGTGACAGTGTGCTTACTTGTACTTACAAATGTACATTTTGGCATTATCTGTTTTGCTTAGCATGAGCAATAACTGATCCATGCATCAGGCTCCTGCAGTAACAGTTTAGGTCTCTATGTTTCAAAATCCATGCATACATGGATCTACTAAGCATTCTTTAAACAATTTTACAAAACAAAACAATAAACCATGGCCTAAATCACTACTCATTTTTAGATATTAGTCAAAAGGAAAACATACTTTGAAAACACTTGATCACAAAAGGATCTTATCCTGATTTGTATAACTATCACTACTCTGAAGGCCCAGTACTCTTCAACAATAATACATTAACATTGTACTAGCCTCTGACTCACTGCTTCCATCATACTTCTGGAGCAATAGCATAGGCATAAAGCATTTTGTGCTTTTTGGATTGCCCTGGTTCCTTTTCAAACAAAAATGTTTCTGTTTTAGATGGTAGGAGACTGATATGACCCAGAATCATTATTTGTTGTCATCCTTCATTAAAAAGCAGGACTGAGCACAATGCGATATTTGAAGAGCATCTGCCTCAATCATATATAACTTGAAAGGCAGGGATTCTTAATCTTTCAGAAATTATTCTGTATACAGTGAAGAAACTTTTCTTTAGACCTTTACATTAAAAAAAAGTTAACAAAAGTTAACAAAAGCTCAACTGAAGAAGCTTCTTGGATGAGAAGCGAAACGTCTTCTTGGATGAGAAGCAAAATGTCTTCAATGAAAGATCAGAAAGTCCAAGTTACCTCTTGAATAACCACTACTGTTTTTCATGTGTCTTGGGATACATGTTGACAATGGGCATTCCTTCAGTATGAGGCATTCCTTCATACTGAAGGAAGAGGGCTTCAAGTGAACATAGGACTGTGTTGACCACTTTTTTCAGTTATAAATTTTAGTGATTTTTTTTAAAAAAAACTAATACATAGTCTTACCTTATTACCATTGTTGTTAATTATAAAAAGTTTCTTGATGACTCTTTCTTACCCATCAAGGAACCTGAATACTCTGCTTGCATATGAAAATGAATATCCTTATTTAAAAAATGGTTGTTTTTATTTGTTTAATTTTTTAAAAAAAATGTATTTAAAAAAATCACTGTTTCTTCAATTCAGCACTTTTTGTACAAAGTACAAAATGGTTTATCATATAAACTATTAGGGAGATCTAATTCTAAATTTATTCAGATTCCTTCCCATTTAAAGATTCCAGCAATGCAGAATTTAAGATTTCAGCACTGTCAAATCTTTTCTCCCTTCTACCAAACCTTATTTTTGAAATATCATTTTCAAAAAAAAGAGAGAAATCTGATGATCTTGCAGAGTTTGGGCAATGATTTTTCTGTCAGCTTAATAAACATATCCTCCTATACAAATTTCTAATATTCTTCTAAATTGTTGAATTCTTTTCCTCACCACATGCAAATATGGTTTATAAATAAATGTGTTTATCACATGTAAATGTGAAATATTTATACATGTAAATCAAATGTGTGGAATAGACATTACACCTTGTCAAACTTCTGTATTGAGGACTTAACATTTATTTTATGCCCTACTACCTTAATAATATGCTACTTTATTCCTGAACTGCATGTCATTTTCCTCAAGATGGATTAGCTTTTTATTCAAATAGTAATTTATATAATTAATATTTATAGTGAAAATAATAATCCAAGATTTGCTCTTGTTTTCTGACTGAATTAGTATACTGTAAGCAGAACTAGCTCGTCTTGAGATCATATTCTACAGTATTTGTAGAATATTATTAATATTTTATAATATTGAGAAACATATGCTGCCTTTAATTCTTTACCCACCACTAGAGTGTAAGTGGTGAGATGCTTTGAAGTACTATTTGATGGTATACAGTAAATCTTACATGAATTGTGAATGTATCAACTAAGTAAATTCATTGAGTTGTTCTTGACTCTTGATACGCTTATGTTCTTGGACATGTCGTTTTCTTGGCAACACTATAAAAATGATTGGGCATTCCATTCTACCCTACAAGTGTTGAATTTCCTGCTGGTTTTACTACTAAGTATGTATTGGATCTTACCTGCTTAACTTTTCAAAATTACCCCAGGTCAGCTAGTGGCTGTCACTAAACTCAGCAGGAGTTAAGGAATTCATAAACATTTGAAGTGTAATGATGCAATTTATGGAACAAAGACAAGACATTCTATTCTTATTTACCATATTCTTATTCCCATCCGTAGGTTGTTCCAACAAATAATATGCTTTCCTCCCAAGGTGACTAATAACTGCTTTATGTCAAAATATCACACTATTACTGTGAAAATAAATAATGTGATCCTTTCAGCAGTGAATGATATTAAAATGAATTTTATGAAGTGAATGACTATAAAAGAAATAATATTCATATTTGTAGTATTTGAATGTGTTTATGGCACTTTAAATAAAATTCAGAATCTGAATATATTGAGGTATTTTTCTTTCACTGATGCAAGTATCATTCTTGTTTAGAATTAGTTTTTATCTCATCTGAAAGAAGGGTTTGAAAAAAATGCTTGAAAAGTGTATTCCCATTCAGACTAAATTATAAATGACTAAACTTCAAAAATCTGATGCACTTTGAATGTATTAATGGGATGATTTAACTCAGTACTGGAGGAAAAAAAGGCTGTATAAAACTGGATGATTTAGGAAGTAGCTGTTGCCCTTGTCCAAGATCCACTTGGAAACAGAAGTTCAAAATTATCTCTGCTGTCTAAAAAATATATGTAATTATATTCTTAGTTTCCCAACTACCAATTTGATTTAACCTGTTTCCATACTTCTCTATGAGTTTGGCAAAAACAAGAAAGAGAGAAAGCCAGCATGGCAGTAGTGTCCGGTACACACTGTATTGACATCACATGCAATGTAAAGCCTTGTAAATTAAACAAATTATATAAATGATGAAATAATGTCTCTGAGGGAGATGGGTGGAAATATATATTATAGAAATATAACATATATTTAAAAAAATAAATAAAATTCCACAATTTTGTTGTGTACTTGATGGTGTCATTATGTATGTGTTATTGCTAGTGTCTCCCTTGTCCTTCACTGTGGTCATCCATAAACACTTATAAAAATCTGGGAGTATCTGTCCTCTCCTCCCATTTCCCTTTCTTCCACTATATTATAATGCCTGGGATTTAAAGAATCACGGCATGATTTTTTTCAACCTAGGAGGCTTCTGGGAAATTCCCTATATGACTTTTTAGATTATCATTAAACACATGAAATGTCCAAGAAAACAGTGACTTACAACAACAACTGAGCCCAAAATTTCTGATGCTAAGCAAGACAGTTGTTAAGTTAGTGGGCCTCATTTTATGACTTTTCTTGCCACAGTTGTTAAGTGAATCACTGCAGTTGTTAAATTAGCAACAGAGTTGTTAAGTAAATCTGATTTCCCCATTGACAGATGGGTCCAAGGTCACAAAAGGTGATCACATGATTCTGGGACACCACTACTGTCATAAATATAAAACAGTTGCCAAGTGCTCAAATTTTGATTATGTGACCATGGGGATGCTGCAATGGTCATAACTGTGAAAAACGGTCTTAAGTCACTTTTTTCATTGTCGTAACTTCTGTCACTAATCAAATTGTTTTAAGTCAAGCACTATCTGTAATGACACAATGTTATAAAGTTATACACTTTCTATGAGATATCTATCTGCAGAAATGCTCAGTATATTAAAGTTGTAATACTTTGTACACACACAATATCATCTAAAACAAAATAGCATGTATATACGGTACACAGTACTCAATCATTTTAACCAGAGATTTTTAATCTCTTCAGGATGAGACTGATTCATATTCTATATCACTAAGTTAAATCAGAATATTAGAATTACATAATTTTAACAGAAAATTTAACCGTGTGGAGGATAGTGGTGGTGCAAAAATAGTTTGACTCTGATTAATCAGTAGGATCATGCAATATAAATAAGTGAATAGGAAAAAAAAGAATAAATGCCAGAGTGGGTTATTGCCCATTTATTTTTAGAGGAAACAAATTTCCAAGCTGTAATACTGTGCATATGGTGATAAAAGGAAAGTTGCCACCTTCAATGAGTTTTCAACTTATCTAGATGCACAATGAACAGTAACTTAGTATTTAAGGAATTGTTATTATTAGTAATTATTAATGAATTCTTATTAACAAGTGATTATTTTTGACTTGGGATGAAGCCTGCAGTAACTTACACACTAGCCAACTGGAAATTAACTATATAAATGACTACAGGTAGTCCTTGACTTACAACCACAATTGAGCCCAAAATTGTTAAGTGAGACATTTGTTAAGTGAGTTTTGCTCCACTTTGCAACTTTTTTCACTTCAGTTGTTAAGTGAATTGCTGCAGTTGATAAGTTAATAACCCGGTTGTTAAGTGAATCTGTCTTCCTCATTGACTTTGCTTGTCAGAAGGTCACAAAAGGGGATCAAATGACCTTGGGACATAGCATCACTCCTAAATATGAACCAGTTGCCAAGCCTCTGAATTTTGATCACATGATCATGGGATCCTGCAAAGGTCATAACTGTGAAAATGGTTGTCAGTCACTTTCTTCAGTGCTGTTGTAACTTTGACCAGTCACTAAATGAACTGTTGTAAATCAAGAACTAACTGTAGTTTCTTTAGGATTATTGCCCTTATATATGAAATGCTATGGTTCAGAAGATAATCTGTACTTCTTTAAATGGAAAATTAGTTTTGAGATGTGTAGAATTTTCTTTAAGATATATTGAGTTTAGTTTCTCTTTCTTAGTATGCTTTGAGATGAATTGTTTCTGTCCTGCTTTATTGTGAAGTGCATTGAATCTATAATGTAGAAGCCATATGGAGAAGACAAAAGAAAGAGACATTAATAAATGTAATTTAATTAAAAGAAAGCAGATAATATGATATAAGAAAGGAATTACATGGAATCCTAATCTCTCCTATGAGACATCCAGATAGGCTAGCCTGGGAGACTAGGCCTCTGGCCTTTCTAGGCTAAATCTTAGAATTGTTCATTAGATTGTTCATTAGAAAATGTCAGAAGGAAAGCAGTATCCCAATTTAAATTGCTTATAGCTAATGGCATCAAGTAAGACAAATTCTGGGAAAGAAGTCCAGAATTTTGGTAAGTGAAATGAGGAGGACTTTGCTTAAAAATCATGAAGGCTACTCTCCAATGGAAGAAAATAAAGAAAGAGATACATAATACATATATCTTAACAAGAATATTCTAACTCCTATTAGATGAAGTCCAGAATTTCATCTCAATATACGAATAACTCTGTACAGTTTGTTTATCGCTGAAATCCAAAATTGTTCCTCGTGCCATTCCACCCTTCTGAGTATCCTACCGTCTTCAGTCTCAGTTGAGATATCTGCCTAGAATAGTTACCGTTTTGCTGCCATATTTTGCGTGTAATAATCAATCATGTAACAAAATTGAATCAAATTAAATTTAAGACTATAAGCTTTGGCTAGCCAATGGGTACAACTAAGAAAAAGAATTATTGAAGAAAAGCATGGATTTCTTGCTGCGATTCTCTATGTAAAGTGAAGATGCAAGGAGAAATGTTGCAAAACAGTTTTAAAACATTGCTGACTATTGGGGGTGAATCATTGGCCCCCACGGAAAGGGCTCGCAACTTGGTCCTCCTGAATTCACGGCTGTCTTTAGAAGAGCACTTGACAGCCGTGACCGGGAGGATTTTTTATCAAGTTCGCCTGATTCGCCAGTTGCGTCCCTTTCTAGATTGGGACTCCTTACGCACGGTCACTCATGCCCTCGTCACCTCCCGTCTGGACTATTGTAATGCTCTCTACATGGGGCTCCCCTTGAGGAGCACTCGGAGGCTCCAACTGGCACAGAGTGCGGCCGCGCAGGTGGTGACGGGAGCGACGTGGCGCTCCCATGTAACACCTCTCCTGCGCGAGCTGCACTGGCTCCCGGTGGTCTTCCGAGTGCGCTTCAAGGTTTTGGTTATCACCTTCAGAGCGCTCCATGGCTTAGGACCTGGTTATTTACGGGACCGCCTGCTACCACCAATAGCCTCCCACCGACCAGTACGCTCCCATAGAGAGGGGTCCTCCAGGTGCTGTCGGCCAAACAATGTTGACTGGTGGCCCCCAGGGGGAGAGCCTTCTCTGTGGGGGCACCTACTATCTGGAACGAGCTCCCCCCAGAGATACGGAGGATCCCAGATCTGCGTACCTTCGCGTGCTCAAGACTTTCCTATTTCATCAAGCCGGCCTGACCTAAGTCTTTCCCCTTTTAAATGGACATTTAAAATCTGGTTTTAAATTATTGGGGTTTTAAATTTGTTCAGCCAAATTATTTAATTCGTTTTAATCTATTTTAAATTTTGTATTTATATGTTTTATTCTATGGCTGTTCACCACCCCAAGTCCTTCGGGAGTAGGGCGGTATACAAATTCAATAAAATAAATAAAACAACTCCCCCAACAAGAATTATGATAGAAATAGATGGGAATACCCATTTATGGTTGTGCAGAGAAACTGCAAGCACAGGAAGAAGTAATAAATATAATACAAAAACCTGAACAATGGAGACAAAGTCCCTAGAGAAGAAGTTGGAGAGGGCATCTACTTTAGTGTACAGCTATTAGCATTAGTGTAGATGTTCTCCAAGAAAGCATAGCTAAAATCTTGCCTAATTTGTTATGAAGCAGTATATATGTCGTCTTTCTTCTCTAAAACCACAGTACCCTCAGTTTAAATCCTGAAATCTGTAAAGGACATCTATATTTGAGCAATAGGGATACCCCTTGGGAATGAAGTTAAAAATACAGACCCATCTAGTTTCAACATGGAAGTGTCCTTACATTAATAAGAAAAACTGATGAGATTGTCAGATTGTGTTTTTAAAAAGAAGAGGCTTGTAGCAGAGGCTTGTAGAATTTTACAGATGAAAGGCTGAATTTTATTGAACTAAGATATTTTTAACAACAGCAACAAAATATACCGAAGGCTTTGTTCAAAATAGGCAGCTTATTGAAAAAGAATAACTATTATTGAACCTGGACTAAATAAATAAATAAATAAGAAACACCCAAAGCAATCTAAAGCATGCACATCAGGGGTGAAATGCTACCGGTTCGGGCCGGTTTACCTGAACCCGTAGTAAAAAATGTTTTAAAAAAAGTTCTGATGATCAGCTGAGCGACGTGCGATCGTCGAAACTTTTTAAAAACTTTTTAAGCGAATAGGTAGTAAAAAAATGCTTTAAAAAACTTTTTTAAAAAAAGGCTTGGATGATCGCGCGGCACAGCTGTGATCGTCCGAGCCTTTCTTTTACTTTTTAAAAGCATTTTTTTATTACCTATTCACCGAAACTGGTAGTAAAAAATGCTTTAAAAAAGTTTTTAAAAAGGTTCCTAAAATCGCACGCCACAGCTGATTTCCCCCCTCACTGTTCTACTTATCTTCCCAAGCCTCCTATTGGCGCGTACTTTTTTAAAGCATTTTTTACTACCTATTCACCCAAACCAGTAGTAAAAAAATGCTTTAAAAAAGTAAAAAAAGGGTTCCGACAATCTCAGCTGTGCCGTGCGATCTTGGGAAACTTTTTTTTTTTTTACCTTTTTAAAGCATTTTTTTTTACTACTGGTTCGGGTGAATAGCGGAGCCCACTTTTTGCGTCTGATAACACTGGAAGTCCGAAAGTCAAGTTTTTTGAGATGAGTGGTTTGTTCCTGCTTTCTTGCTGGACATCTTTTAGAATTCCTATTCCTACCTATTCTGATTTTCCATGGCAAAATTAATCCAAAAATTCACAAGGTCTGACCTTGCTTACTCTGACCTTGACAAGGGCAACCAGGAAATGTAATTGGAGGTAGAAGTAGAAAGATTGCCTCTTAAAACTGAACACAATTCCTGCTAGCATGTGTTGCCTCTGCCCCATAGAAATATCTCTTTCTTTGCACTTTTCTTCCAGTGCTATGTTACACAAAAGTGCAATCAAATGGAAACAGCTGTAGATCCAGTTCAGATAATTCCTACTATCTATGTGTGCTCACAAATGTGTTTGCTTGTACTTTACTTCAATAATTCAAGAGAAAATGCCAGACAAGTGGTTTATGATGTTGAGGATTTTTGTAAAAAAGAAAAAAATATTGTTGTAATTTTTATTTTATTCTTCTTAAGAACACTGCATTTTTTTTTAAAAAAAGGCATGTCTCCAATGAGTGATGCATTATTCCTTGCAAGTCCTTATTCCTCTGACATGCCTTCTCAAAATATGGCCAAATAATATTATAAATTATTTTTATTATATAAATTAATTATTGTTTGGGAATTAATATTAATTTCCAAAATAATATTAGAAAGCAAAACTCAGAGATCTTTAAAAACAAGTTTTTTATCAGGTGGAATCAGGAAAATTATAATTAAATGAGGCAACTGAATCCTAGTGGAGTATCCAATGTTTCATGATTTTAAATATTTTATTACTGAAAAGTTTTAGTACAGAGTAGCAGTTCATTTCAAAATCCATTTAAAACAGTTGTTCTTTAAGCTGGTTTGAATAAAAAAAGATTTTCCTTTCACTACAGTCTATTTTAGTGCCTTATATTTTCTGTAATGTATGAGCAAGGGCAAAATTTAAAGAAGCCTTTATAGCAAAATGTACATTTGCTATATAATTCCATAATAGAGGTATATCTGTTCAGTTTAATTGAAAGAGACATTAGTTTTGTTAATTGAAATATTTTGAGACTGCAAACAACACAAACCCAGTTCTACTCTATTAGAAGTATCAGAATAAACTATAGCAGAATGAATTATTCACAAATATAATCAATGTACTGCTGTTGATTCTATTTTATAACTGTAATCCACTTACTGTTAATTACAAATCTATGTTGTCTCTTTGTATTTTAGAATGCTATGAATGGTTACCAGTTTTTTCATTAATATTTCTTCCTTCTTCCATTATGGGCAATGTTATAATTATAAGAAAGGATAACTCATCAGCAGTTGGAAGTTGGACCCTTTCTGTGGGATGAAGAAGGAGACCTATCATTGCTTGAAGAAAAGCAATACTGCCCTTTTTTTCCATCTCCGCTTCTATGATGTTGTGAAATAGGAAGGTCTTGAATCTGCAGGATAAAAATTCTTCCTGTTCTACTCTCCACCTGCTACAATAATGAATGCCTCAACAATGGAAAAGCCTAACCATGGGCCTAGAGCCAAGTTGTTATTTTGGCTCCCTTTGGCATGAATGAGAGAGAAGATAAAGTAAGAATAATTAATCCAAGAAAAAGAGAATCAAGGAAAAACATTGCCCCTAATTCTTGTCAATGCTGTATAAATTCAGCAAGGTGTATTAAGTGATCATTCTACTGTGGACAATTTTCCTTATTGATCTGCACTGTTCATCACAGAAAATATGTCCAGGCACCATCACATTTTGTTTCTTTATTTTGCATATATTTATATATTTCATAAAGAATATTGAACGTATAGTCATATCAACAACAGAAATAAATTAAAATTCTACACACTGCTGCCTCCTCATATTGCTGTTCATCTAAGTAGGGTTCTCTTTACCAAAGTCTCTGCAGAATAGTACAGTTTCTATTGCCTTCCTACTTGTTAACACACTGAGAAGCATTTTGACCTTGTGGGGAACCAAGCTGTTCCAGAGTAAGGAGAATGTGATCGACACGACCATTCTTTGCTTTCTTCCCTCCCCTTCCCTCCCACCTCTGAGGAATGGGAATGCATAAAATATTTCTCCTTGGTTCATACACACTAGAGAGGTTCCATCAAGAATAGATGATCATGAAGGTAGCAAGGATCCAAGTTATAAAGAGATTTATGAATAATAATCAGCATCTGGCATTGGACCAGACACTTACTGGCAACCAGTAAGTGCAGCCCAATGGGGTTCCCAGCAGTCAGCAAGCAGTCAGCTGCTTTCTTCCCTAGCTGTAGCTTTCAAGGCACTATGAAAAAGAAAATGAAGTCATGGGAGACCACAAGATGAGTCGTTGTTTTCAGTACTTCCTGTGTCCTCACAGCATCCAAACACAGAGTAAAGACTTTCCCTATATTTTCTGTTTGATCCTGAAATTAAATATATGAATAGGTGTAGGTAGTCCTTGACTTACAACTGTTCTTTTAGTGACCATTTAGTGAATTTAAAATAACAGCATAAAAAGTGAATTAGGACCATTTTTCACACTTACAACCTTTGCAGCATTCCCCATGGTCATGTGATCAAAAATGGGAAGTTTGGCAGATGGCATGTATTTATAATGGTTGCAGTATCCCGGGTTCATGTGATCACCATTTGCATCCTTCTGACAAGCAAAGTGAATGGAGAAAGCAGATTCACTTAACAACCATGTTACTAACTTAACAACTTCAATGATTCCCTTAACAACTGTGGCAAGAAAGGTCATAACATGGGCAAAACTCATTTAACAAATGTCTTGCTTAGCAACAAATTTTGGGCTCAATTTTGGTCGTGAGTCAGGACTATTTGTATTATCAATATATTGATGATATCTTATCCCAAACTGACAATTGACCTCCTCCTCCAACGGCTTTATACAGAGGTAAGAAAGAAAGGAGAGAGGACTGAATCCTAGGAATCCCATTAAAATACCCCACACTTTTTCCTCAAGAAGAATTGTTGGAATCATCCATGCAAGAAAGAATGTAAATACCTTCATAAGTGGTCCAAAAAGATATCATGCGTTATGGTGCTAAGAAAGGGTGAAATATCCCTATTCAAGTATCATTGCAGATCATTAGTTAAAGTGACCATTATGAATTACAACCTACAAGACTGAATTCTTCCAGTTGGACTATTCTGAGTCCTTTTTAGCAACTTCTCTATCATCTTGACTTAAATGGAGAGTTTGGAGTTGGGGCAATAAATGGTGGTTTCTTAGGAAGGACATACAACTCTGATCATATTACCTCCTTTCTTAAGGCAGAAATTTATCATTCCCAAGCCTGGCCATGATAACAAAGAGTGAAATGGTCAAGCCCACAGACACTGGTGCTTATCCCACAGAGAATTCTGTCCCCATCTCAGGTGTGTCAAGTTTGTATGAATGCCAGATGTCCATGACAGACAAGTCTCATGGGACCCTGATCCTCTATCCTTCATCTCTAAGAGGGTAGGAGCAGGTTTGCCTGCAAAATACTAGACAGATTGGTCAAAGTGACATGCAGGTAAATTTTCTGACTGAGCAATATGGAATCGGGAGTAGATTACATTAAACAGCGCCACCAGATAGCATTTTGTATATGGAATATGGAGAACGATATTGTATGTGACCTTCCATCTCTTCTTAACCATTTTGCAGTGTTGAATGCTTTCCAGGGTTCTAATAATGAGCTATGAAAAGCATTAATTTACATACTACTTTGTAAACAGGGTATTCACAGGTAGTAACAAAAGAGACAGGCACTTGATCCTGCTTTTCCAAATCATAAATTATGCTATCTGACCTCCAAAATCTGTTCAGGAGCTGCTGTTACATGTTCAATTTCCTACAATTCAGCTACTGCCTTTCTGGGAAAGCAAATGAAACAACAATAAAGAAACCCCAACCTGCCACTATAAAAATACAAGGAATCCTGTAGTTCATAGCATTGATTGCAATTATACCATTTTACCATTGTATGGTATGTTCACTCTTAATGTTAGCCCAGAGAAGTTCATTTATGAGGGAACATGAATAAAATAAAAGACAAAAACAGATGGAATAAATAATAAAATTATAGTCTCAAAGTCTGTTTGTTTAGACTGCCCTCTTAAGTTGTGAAAACAATATCATTTTATTAAGGACTAGGGACATCATTCATTCATTCATTCATTCATTCATTCATTCATTCATTCATTCATTCATTCATTCATCCAGATAGATAGATAGATAGATAGATAGATAGATAGATAGATAGATAGATAGATAGATAGATAGATAGATAAATAACAAAATAAGGTATAAAAAACAAGATTTTAAAAATCAAGACGGGAAATTTGTCCAACCACACTGGTATAGTGGTTAATGCACCAGGCTACAAACCAGAAGACTGTGAATTCTAGTCCTGTTTTAGGAGTGAAAGCTGACTGGATAATTTTAGCACAGCCTGTCTCTCTCTCTCTCTCTTTTTCTCATCGGCTAATCAGTTTTATTAAGTATTACTTTATCATATGTCACACAGTTTGATTCATGCATAGTAATAGAAGGAATTGAAACTCAGGACAAATTATCAGAGAAGTGTGTATGGCAAACCATGGCAATAAGGTACTGAATCGATGTTTGATGGAATTTGAACTGAATACAAGCTGAGTGACTGATAGATTGACTTGCAAAAACAAATATCTAAAGGAAGAATAGCAAGAAAGACTATGAAACTTGCGGTTTGTTGATGAAATCTTCATAAACATAGGGAGAAGTTTAAGACAAAAATGTAAAATATGAACTGAAACAAGGATGGTACTCAGAGATAGTTCTCTATAGGAAAGTAGTGATTGGTGTGAACGTACACTATATTTAAATTTTCTTGTATCTTGTATCTCCTGCTTTTAGTTACTATTTCTCAGTTTTAGGCCACACTTCATATATCATCACTTACCCCTAAAGGAATAGCACAATGGATATATGTATATCTAAAAAATAATTTTAAAAGTAGGAGTTTTTTAAAAAAGAATGACAGAATACATAAATGCAAAATTAAAATCTATTTTATATTATATTTTGCAGGTCAGACTCCTATTTACTCGTGTTTATGTTTTCATGTATAATAAATATAAAATTCACTGTTCTATCTAGGCATCTTCTGGGGCAAAAATTTTACTTAACTTTTTAAAATATAGGAAGAATCTCAAATTTTTCTTTTCGCAAGACACTTAATAGATCTTTTAAAATTTCTGTTCTTGACAAAATTGTTTTGCACCATATAGCACTGCAGGCTTTCCTCCATGGTTACCTCCTTTGCAGGAATTTCTAGACCATTTGTCTTGTCACATGAACATTTCTGAGCGTACAGCAAAAGAAAAGCTGTTGAAGGGACCTGTGCACAATATGATCATGTTATGTGTTTTTGCTATTGAAGAAGAAGAAGGGGGCAGAAAAAAAGCCAAAAGCTTTGTTCATCTCATAGATGTTCAAAAATGCAACATGGAAAAGGTCAAAATAAGCTAGATTTCATTGGTAGCGGTATTTTATTTCACATTTTCAATCTCTAGTACTCCTCCATAATCTACTTACGATAAATCTGAATGTCTAGTAATATTAACGTTACATGTTAATATTACATCCATCCTGACTGGTAAATATATAGCATAGACTGACAATTAATTAATTAATTAATTAACCTTTTTAATTTTTAATATACACATCACATCATCTCTCTTTCATTCATTCCTTAATAAAATAGACTCACAATAAATATCACTGCGCCTTAGGATTGCTTTATTTTGTTTTTTTAAAAAAATATATGATTTTTAAAGTTGCTTGCTTGATAGTTTTGCTTTTTAAATTCCTGTACAGAGATTAGGACATTTTCAGTTTATTTGGATTTTCATCTTAAATGCTAAAATGCAATTGCTATTTACAAGAAGGAGTTTATCAACTTTTTGGGAAAATGTATTCTTAATGTAATGGTTGCTGACATAATGCAAGGAACACATTCTTTATTCTGAAATCCTGAAGCGGGCTTAAAATGGAAAGGATGGGAAAATAGTTTCTTCTTTATGAAGAATCTATGTGGGTTGTTTATAAGTGAGAGAAGGTGAACTAAGATCCAGCTGGATGGTTTCATCAGCTTTTAGAAAAGGAAAAGTGAAGCATTTCAAAGTTCACATTAAATAAAAGGAAGTAGAGAAAAACTAAATATAGGAGTGAATTGTTTCTTTACATTATTAATGTGGGAGAAGGAGTGGCAGAATCTGGGGGCAGAGTTAAAAGAGAAATCATCCTAGAAACCCTATGTAGCCACAAGTGGACTAAGTCCTACCTCCCGTGAACCGTATCTAACTCCAAGCAGATGCTGTTAGTTGAGAAGATGCATAGATATGATTGGCAATAAATCAGTTCAATTGATCCATCACATGTGGACCTGATCTTATGTGCCTGACAATTCAAGTGTAATTTCCACTCAGGATTAAGTCATATATGTCTGTCTATTTAATATTTCATCAGCACTCACCCTAACTTGCTGATGAAGGCACTGACTCTACCAAAACTGGCACAACAGTTTCACAGTCCAATGGGTTTCAAATGGATTGAGACACAACTTTTTTTTAATTCCTTCAAGTTTATCTGCAAAGTGAAATATTGAGGAAGTTTGTGAAGTTTATGAAGCCACTGTTTATGATTATGAAAGAGTAGACTTTTCATTTATGTACTAAGGTGGTAACAGTGATACATCCTGTATGTTCATCTTACAGTTTTCAAGGAGCTTGTTGATCAGATAATTTAATAGCAGTCAAGAAGTTGGATAACAGCTTGCCTTTGACTATTCTAGAAACAGAATTATATTTTTTGTGGCTATGCACTCCCCTTTCAAGTTCAGAAATGCAAATCCTATAAGGAAATGCTTCCTCTCACTAATCACAGTTCAGACCTGATGTGGAGGTGAATTGACCAAATCCAGATATCTACCCTAAGAATGGTATTTAAGTGTGTTAAATGCATAAAATATAAATGAATAAATATTCCCTCTTTTGTTCTACCCAACCATTGTAACAAGGCCAATTATGTAGGAACAGGATAGTGCACTTTTGGCATGAATCCATAGTGCCAACATCAGAGCACTAAAGAAAATTATTGGTCTTTTTTGCTATCTGGAAATGCCTCAATCCTATAATTATTATTATAGGAAAAACAGCATTATGCTGTTTCTGGTAGTGCTTCACTAGTGCATTGATTTAGATTGGAAATATTTTTCCCAAAGAAGAGAAGGCAAATATAGATGAAAATCCAGACTACAGATAAGCCACCCTCAATTTATTAATTAAGAATAGAGGTCTTTAATGCTGTTTACCTTTTGAATTTTTCAGAAATAATTACTTCTGCTTGTTTCAGTTTATTGAATTTTCAGCGAAGTAATATTTCCTTTTGTCACAGTTAATCACAACACTTTGCAAATCTACACAAAATTAATGACACAATAAAGGTGGTTTCCTTTCAAAGCAATTTAATCTATTTAAATAACATTTTATAGGCAGGAAGTTATATCTTATAAAGACTATCTCACATTTATAGCTTTGGTTTGGCTTTTAACATTCATCATGCTTTGTGGAGTATGTCATTAAAAATACATAGCAAATTGATTTTTCTTCATATAGTTTAAATGGCAATCTTGTAAATGTATGATACTAGGCCAGAAAAAGAATTGGAAGAATGAAGAGATGTTAAAGGGAGCATAGGATAGGAGAATGTGCAATAAAGAGGGAAGAACATTTCCATCAATATAAATGTTTTTCCATTTTCTTCGGTCTGAATGGTGTTCTATATTCTTTGTAGACTGAACTTGGTCAAATCATTACATATTTTCTCACAAATGTCTCTGGTCTCTTCTATATCAGAAGTCTTTACTGCAGTCTAATATACATTGTTACTCTATTAGTCTCTCCCTATATACATCACTCTTTCCTCTCTAAATTCATCCTAAATATACTTCGGAAAATGGAATAGGTGTCTTTTTCTTTACCTGTCCTTGTCCCCAAAATGATGAGGCTGGAGAATCCACTAATCAGGTGTAAGGAATAAGTGAAATTGAATCATCCTTGTTCTTCTCCCTTCCAATCACCTGATTTACAGCTTGTTGGGGAACAGGGGGTGTGATTTTCATGTTCTGTTTTCTATCACATTTAAGGTAGCTGAATGTAGGAAAACGATCTCAATTCAGCTGAGATCACCAGAGAAGGATAGTTAAAGTTATTTGCAGGCAGAAATTCCATTCAGCATGGTCTATGTCAGGGGTCTGCAACCTTAAATACTGAAAGAGCCAATTGAACCTGTTTCCCACAGAAAAGAAAACACCGGGAGCCACAAAACCCTTCCTGTGCCTGACTGTTTCTTGAGCGGCCAGAAAACTAGCATATGCAGTTGAATTAAACATTCTGTTTTCTTCTGAAACTTTTCTTTTCTTGGATTTATCCATGGTTGGCCTACTGGGGGTTGAAAAGCTCAATAAATTGTGTGCCGGTGGGAATCGCACATTGGCGGTTGTGACGCATATTTTGAGTGACAGGGAGCCACAGCAGAAGGGTGAAAGAGCCACATGTGGCTCCAGAGCCTCAGGTTGCTGACCCCTGGTCTATGTAGTTTTTGCTACAGTTGGTGGCATATGTGGATGTGGGGATGGAAATTTTGCTAGGCCATGAATTTTTTGTGCTTGAACCTATTCTATTATAATCTACTATATTATAATATTATATTATAATATATTCTATTATAAGATTCTTTTAAATGAGAAAGTCCATTTACAAGTAGTGGGCATTGCTACACTGAATGGTTGGGTTTTACTTGATCTCAATTTTAGACAAATTAGAAGAGATCCACTTAACTGGCACAAACCTATTCACTTATGACCAGGAAGGCCATATTCGCATTCACCGTTGGTTCTTCCAAGTGCTATGGACTTGTAGATCTAAGATTCCAAGGAAAACAGCTCACACAACTTCCTTTTCACTCAACATGTAAATATGGAAGATTTAAATAACGGAAAATAACATCCAAAACTGGTCAAAATGTTCTTTTCCACCTTTGGCAACTTGTTCAACTCCAAGAATTCTCCAGCCAGCCATGTTGCCAAGAATGGACACCCCTGCACTAAAGTATTAATTTACACAGGGAGGGAGGGTTTAAATTAGTACCACACAAAAAGAAAAATGTGTTCAAATATGTTCCTGCCAATTCCCAGTTAATTTGATGAAAGACAATTTACTTTTGAAGTTATTTCAGCGGGGAAGGGAATTTTGGTGAAATTCTCCTAGAATGTAATGCTCTTGCACTTCTTTAGGTGTGAGGTAACTAAGCAGTATCTCTGAAAGCTTTATCTTTCATGGTGTAATAATCTCTTCAGAGATCTGTGGCTCCTTGACTTCTCAATTTTCAAAAGGAAGTCTTCAAAATAGAATTCCTCACATTGTGCTTTTTTAGACTGGAAGTGTGAGCAACCAAGAAAGTCTCATCTTCTGCTATGGAAAGCAGAAATCAATGTCATCAGCAACTGCCTCTATTCCAAAAATGAAGTTAGCTAAGGAACATTGTAAAGAGCTATTCTCAATCATCTTGAAAATAAGATAGTAAAACAGAAGCTCTGTTCACAGGACAAGAAAACATTTGAGAAACTGCCAGGCTAATTTCAGTCCAATATGATCTGAAAATTCTCATTCCTGCAATTTCTCTGTTGTCCTTTTGGAAAGTTAGTTAGTTAGTTAGTTAGTTAGTTCGTCAACAAGTACAAGAAAACAAGTAACAGTATAGACATAGCCATGGACATGAAAAAAAATTGGCACAAATAAAAGGATATAAATAAGCAAAACATAGACATAAACACATAAAATGAGTACATATAAATGGGAACAGTAGGACAGGGATGATAGGCACGCTGGTGCGCTTATGCACGCCCTCTTAGGGACCTCTTAAGAAATGTGAAAGGTCCACGGTAGACAGTTTAAGGTAACAGATATGGGGGTTAGAGAGACTAACAACAGGATCAGATAGAGTGTTCCAGACATTTACTATATTGCAGAAGTCATATTTCCTATAATCAAGATTAGAGCAAATTACATTGAGTTTAAATCTATTGATAGTCCTTGTGTTATTATGGTTGAAGTTAAAACACTCATTAACAGGTAGGGCGTTATAGTAAATAATCTTGTGTACTAAGCTTAGATTGGAACGTAGACGGCATTGTTCAAGGCTATCCAAGCCTAAAATTTCAATCTGGTGGTATAGGGAATTTTATTTTGAGCAGAGGATTTGAGTACTCTTCTAGTAAAATATCTCTGGACCCTGTCTATTGTATTGATGTCTGAAATACAGTGAGGGTTCCAGGCAGGTGAGCAGTATTCAAGGATAGGTCTGGCAAAGGTTTTGTATGACCTAGTTTGAAGTACAGTGTTACCAGAGAGAAAACTTTGTAAAATAAGGTTGACAACTCTTAATGCCTTTTTTGCAATGATGTTACAGTGAGCTCTGGGGCTTAGAACTTTTGAAATGAGTACTCCTAGGTTCTTGACAGAGTGTGGGTCAACTTTTAGATAGTTTCCGGCCAGCATATATTTGATGTTCTTATTTCTATTGCCAATGTGCAGGACTGAACATTTGTTGGCAGAGATTTGGAGTTGTCAATTGTTTGACCATTCAGATACGTAATCTAGGTCATGTTGAAGGGTAATAGATTTGTCTGTGGTGTTGAATAGTTTAAAGTTGGTTGGAAGTGATGGCTTTAATCTCAGTACCTTCAGTGCAGCTAAGGGAACTTTTTCTGCACAGAGTTAAGTCATGACTATGATTGAAAAGTTAATCAGTATCAGTCTTTGGATGATGGACCATCAGGAGATATTAGAGGTTTAGGCTAGACAGGGAATTTAAGGAAACACTCAAAAAGATGGCAACTGTACTTTTGCCAAGAAAACTACTTGGATATATCAGTGCAGTCACCTGAAATCAAGACTCACTCTAGTGAGACATTGCCTCTTCCGAAAATATAAAAGACTAAATTATTCAGATAAAATTTCCATTTTTGTAAAAAAAAAAAAAAAAAAAAAAGTTTAACATGCTTCTGAAAAGGGAATTAAAATATATGCTTGTTGTTGTTCTGGATGAGTGGTATGTTCTACAATATGGAGAATTGTCCTTAATTTGCCCAACAGATTTTAAAATAAGGACTGATATCTCATGTTCCTTTTTCCTAAGCTATATGCTTTTTTCAGATATAATTTTATATTCAGCCAGTGGTTTAATTTCAGTTGCTTGTTTGGAAGGGTTTATCTTGGAAGGAGATCTTGTATTTATTTTTTTCCTCGGGTTTATGCCACTCAAACAGTTTGGCATGGACTACAGCAACTTTTGAATAAATTGATGTTCGATTATTCCAATAATACGCACACTACATTACTGTCTGTGCAAGGACAGCTGGAGAACACCACAATATTAGAAATATAATTATAAAGAGCCTAAGCTTTGGCTGAGATTTGGGCTACATAAAGGGAAGAGCCAAAAAGATTTTGAGCACTTATCTGAAGCTCATGGAGATTACTTGTTCCTAAACAACAGCTCAGTGCACAACGTTGCTGCTTCCTAAACTATATAATTGGCTTTGATCTCCAAATGCTTTTTAAGGTTAGAGCAGTGTGCACCTCTCTATTTTTTCAAACAAGTGTTATGAAGGTGCCACCAGGCTATGGAGATTAACCTGCTGCTCTCATTCACTAATGAAACTTTCAGCATGGATATAAAATACACCTACACATACTGACTGGGTCAGGATTTCCCTACATTTGAAGTGCTACAAACTGTTTTCTGCATGATGTAGAATTGTGCAGCTTGATTTGTAATGGTTGGAAATTATTAATGATTAATGATTACTCAATAATTTACATAGTCCTCAATTCACAACAGTCCATTTAGACATGGAAAAGTCCATCTGTTGTTCAATGGCCAACAGATCATTGAAAGTTACAACAGCATTGAAAAATGTGACTTATGACCGTTTTTCACAGTTATGACCTTTGCAGCATAACTGTGCAGCACAGTTATGACCTTTGTAATCAAAATTCAGACTCTTGCCAATTGGCTCATATTTATGATCTTTGCAGTGTCCCGGAATCATGTGATCTGCTTTTGCGACCTTCTGATGAGCAAAGTCAACGGGGAAGCCTGATTCACTTAACAACTGGGTTACTAGTTTATCAACTGCAGTGATTCAGTTAACAACTAGGTCAAGAAAGGTCATAAAATGGGGGCAAAACTCACTTACCAAATGTGTCACTTAACAACAGAAATTTTGGGCTCGGTTGTGGTCATAAGTCGAGGACTGCCTGTACTCTATATCTTTTTCCCCAGTCAAAAGCCACAAAGTAGCCCCCATCTGATGCGTTGTTGCTATTTGGTTCAATTGTGAATGGTATTGGACGAGAAAAAAATTAAAACAGTCGGTAGTCCTAAGTTGTAGCTGCCATCACTATAACTTCACCCCAAAAGTTTCAGCAGTTGGGAAAATATTGAGAATGGTGATTCCTTAACTAGAAAGATCAAATTTTGTACAATTTTGTCAGGGCAGGAGGACAGAAACAACTTCTACCTTTATGATTAATGAAAGAAAACCTATTATTTCCTGATATTGAATGGGCTGGCTATGAAAATTAAAGAACTAAACATGGGAAATGCATATACTCTGTAGCCCTTGTAGGAAGAATGAATCATGAGATGCACTCATCATAGCAACAGTCGACTTCAGTATATTCCAGAGAATCAATAGCACAAAACGAGTAGGAAAATTCTGTTTTCCCTTAATGTTTTATTGCCATTGCTATTATTTTGTCTGTTCAAATGTGCTTGCAAATTCAGACTGAGAATTGATAAAACAATTTTCCTCTCGCTGCATTTCTATTAGATAATTGCAATATATTTGTATGTGTGTGCGTTTGTAAGATTGCTTGTTCTTTAATACTATCAATTTTGATTCTTTTAAAAACGTCTTTCCGGAGGGGAGAAACTCATTGCAAACAACACGGCAATTACTGAACTTATTGGCTTCTAATCTTCTGTATAATTTGGCCAGCAACAATTACAATCATTTTACCATAAATAAAAGGACTTGCAAGGTCTCTGAATGTGAATGGTTGGATTCTCATAATAGCCTTCAAGACTCGAGGGAACGCTTCTAAAAAGCTACTACCTCTATTGTATTAATTAAGCATTGTTTTGCTTTAAACTATTGTGTATTTACTGATTTTAAAATGAGAAGAAAGATCCAGAAGCACCATTTTGGAGCTACATACAGTTCACCAAAACTTCTTGCTGATTTCCCCCCCCCCACTTGATTTAAAGGGCAGAATGGCTATGCGTGAACTGTAGCCAAATCCTTAATCCGACTGCTGTTGCAAGCAGTGGGTATAATGTTCGAAGAAGTCACTGCCAAAACATAAATATTTCCAGAAATGACCGACAGAACAGTAAGAAGTATTAAATATCATAGTTATGTAGTTCGACATTTGTCCAGTTAATTCCTACATCTTAGGGCGTGACTAGAATTATGACCCCTCCCTTCCAATTATTGACAGTAATGTCTGATATCTCGAATGATTTTGTGTGGATCTTTCTGTGTGTCTCTTCTGTCAGTTTTGATTTCTGGTGACTGTCTGGATTGATCCCTGAAGTTTTCTTTGCATTTTCTCCTCCGGAAATGGCTTGCCATTGCTCGCTGCTAAGGACTGAGTGACTGGCCCAAGATCACCCAAACAAGTGCCCAAACAAAACTAGAACTCACACTCTTCTGGTTTCTACACCAAACGGGTTTTATTATGTCGGTCACTCTACCCACCTAAGGTTTCAATAGATCAAGTTATATGTTATGGCAGTGATGGCTAACCTTTTTGCCATCGTGTGGCAGGAATGGGGGGGCAGGAGGGGTTGCATGTGCACGTGCCCACACCCATAATTCTATGTGCCCTGCCCCCACGCATGCGCGGGTGACCCCCCCACACTCCCCTTGCTCCTGGCATGCGATGGCCCAGTAGCCCATTTTTCTCTCTCACCAGGCTCCAGAGCCTTTCTAGGAGTCTGGGGAGGGCGAAAAACAGCCATCCCCACCCCTCCGGAGGCCCTCCGGATGCCAGAAATGGCTCATTTGCCAACTTCCGGTGGGACCGGAAGGCCTGTTTTTTGCTGTCGTCAGCGTCCAGAACCTTTCTAGGACTCTGGGGATGGCGAAAATGGCCTTCCCCACCACCATCCCAAGTTCCTTCAGAGGCGGGAAACAGCCTGTTTCCCTACTTCTGGTGGACCCAGAAGGCCTGAAAATCAGCTGGCCGGTGCGTGCACGCGCACCGGAGCTGAGCTTGCATGCCCACCGATATGGCTACGTGTGCCACCTGTGGTACAGGTGCCATAGGTTCGCCATCACGGTGTTATGGTATGTGACATATCTATGCCTGTGAACATGTCTGTCTTACTAAAAGCAAATTCTTAATTCAATAAGAAACAGCACCCAACCTTGTCTCCCCAGTGTGGACACAAATAGCTAACACTGCCAGAGATACTTTTATACATTGTCCTCAACTTACAACAGTTCATTTTGTGACCGTTTAAGTTACAACAGCACTGAAAAAAGTGGCTTATGACCGTTTTTCATACTTACAACCATTGTAGCATCCTTTTGGTTGTGGGATCAAAAATCAGATGGTTGGCATCTAGTTGCACTGCACCACTGATGGTTGCACTGCACCACTGATGGTTGCACTGCACCACTGATGGTTGCAGTGTCCCAGGGTCATGTGATCTCCTTATGGGACCTTCTGACAAGCAAAGTCAATAGGGAAGCCAGATACGCTTAACAATCGGGTTGCTACCTTAACGACTGCAGTGGAGCAAAACTCACTTAACGAATGTTTCATTTAGTAACATAAATTTTGGGCTCAATTGTGGTTGTAAGTCGAGGACTTCCTGTATTCATTCTCCAAACCAGGTAAGCCTATTTAGAAGTAAGCCCCGCTATCTTCACTGATGTTACTTTTAGGAAAGTGTGCATTGGTTTACCAGGACACCCCTCTTGAGCCAGCACCATAGAAGAAAAATGCACATTTCTCTGACAGATCCCATACACCATTTTTCTTACCGCTCATGTGACAGTATCATTGTGCCACAGGGTGTCCTTTGTAAAAAAGAATATTTGTGCAACAGAGCGGTCGTGGAAGTTCTCCTGCAAGTCTGATTTAATGATAAAGTGCTAAGTCTGGAGCCAAAGAAGTTCCTGTGGAGAAATTCACACAACTATAATGCAGTAAAACAGGGACCATATAAACCAAAGTAGTTTCTTTGCTGTAATATTAGTTTTTCAGTTCTCCCATAAAGAGAGTGAGCTTTTCTTTTTATTATGCACAAGCAATGAGAAATGCTTTCAATAAAATCTCATGTTATAATAAACTTGTTACTCTTTACGGAGCCAGTAAATATGTATTTTTTGCTGCAACAGATTAACTCAAATATTCTCCAGGGAAATATTAGATCAATGCATGCATATCATACTTTGTTTCAGGGCTGAACTCTTGAAAATAGTAAACGGAAAGCCCACACTTAATTTTATTAATAATTGCCTCAGGTGGTTTAACATCCTAGAATATATTGTTTTTACTATTCACAAAAATTAGAAATTGTTTATAAAAATATATTTATATTTTTAAAGTATTCTATGTATTTTCCAAGCCAGATGATTGCTTTCTTAAATCTCATCCATTGGAAACTAAGTGTAGAAATATATTACTCAGGTATTTATACATTTCAAACATAGAAAGTTTAGTTGAAAAAATTGTAAGGACGTATATTTCTTTCTGCTTTCTGAAACAATAATAACAGAATCTCAGGTTTAGGTAAAAGTGACTCAGTAAAGAAATTTTGTCTTGAGGAACATTCATCTTAAAGTTTCAGGGTATATAATTCATTTAAATTGCTATTTGTGTTCTGCTATGGTTCACACTTTCTTATTTCCTCTTACCTTTTAACTCTGTCCCTATATTTCTTGTGAAGCACGACCAATGGATTTAAAAATAATCATCCTTTTAAATGGTACTTCCCCACTGGCTCTTTTGGGTACCCACCCCTAAAATCCATCTTTTCTTCTCTTGCTCTCTTTTGTTGACCATTTCCATTACCTTACATTACAAGTCTCCCTCCTGGAATTTTAATTTTGAGTTAAAACTTTGCCCCACACTTAGGGCTGTGAGACAAAAAAGAAATACATCCCACTAACAAAATAATTTGCAATTTCTATCTATCTGGTCATGTGCTATTAAGCTGTCAAGCAAATGAGTAACGACACTGAACGTATGTTCAGTGGTTTTGTATATACAGGCTTGTGGTGAAAATAAATTAATTTGAAAAAATAATTTTTATAAAATGATCTGTGAGAAATCTGTGACAATTTTATATATATATATATATATATATACATATATATATATATATATATATATATATATATATATATATATATATATTTAAATTATAAAAATAAAAATAAAATTACGTATTTTAAAGTATTGCTTTAGCTTCACACAGTAGCGCAGTGGTTAGAATGCAGTACTGCAGGCTATTTCTGCTGACTGCCGGCTGCTTGCAATTTGCCAGTTCGAATCTCACCAGGCTCAAGGTTGACGCAGCCTTCCATCCTTCTGAGGTCAGTAAAATGAGGACCCAGATTGTGGGGGGCAATATGCTGACTCTGTAAACCACTTAGAGAGGGCTGTAAAGCACTGTGAAGCAGTAGATAGATCTAAGTGCTATTGCTATTGATATTCAAGAATGAAATGATAAAGAAAGGAGTAGCCTGCAAAATGCTTGGCATTTCATACATTTGAATGAGAAATACATTTGAATGAGAAACTTAATAGCAATAGAAATAGCAATAGCACTTAGACTTAAACACTGCTTCATAGTACTTTACAGCCCTCTCTAAGCAGTTTACAGTGTCAGCAAATTGTCCCCAACAATCTAGGTCCTCATTTTACTGACCTCAGAAAAATGAAAGGCTGAGTCAACTTTGAGCCGGTCAGGATTGAGCTGCTGGCAGTCGGCAGAATTAGCCTGCAATATTGCATTTGTACCACTGCGCCATCACAGCTCTTTATGGCTCTTCTTCTAATAGGTCAACAATGTGAACTTACCCTCCTAAACAATTGGTTCAGTTTTAGGATTTAGGATGAGATGGAGCAGTGTATTATTTTCTACCCAAGTGACTGTTAAAATTATGGCCCGTGTAATTTCCAAATGGGTTTGAGGTTTTTGTAGAACAAGCTATGTCATACAGAACAGGACAGAAACCCTAAAAGAAATCTCTGTCCTAGAGACAAGGGGAATGAAATCCTCTTCGCGGGGTCCTTGAGCCTTCTGAATTGCTGGGACCAGAATTCTGCTACTATATGGAAAGGTTTATGGGTGTAACTAATAGGAGATGACAGCTGAGTTCAGAGCTGTCTGCTTGTCCTTAGCTAGACCATGTTAATGAAATGTTTGTTTACCCATGAAAAACATGAACTTGGCTCATAGAAGAAATGACCTGTTCCTATCTCACTGTCCAATGTGGGTAAGTAACATTTTATCAACAACTAGTGAGTAATTATTCTGGTCTTCTGAAAAAAAAATAGGATTCAGGATTTCACTTAAAATGAGATATACTGTATTTTTGCTTGTGAGAGAACTATCTCTGTGGGAATTCTTATGAGATGGGCAAATGTAGGGGGAAGACAGAGAGAAAAAGGAGACAATATATTTTAGGTTACAGCATAGGAATGCATTAGTAAATGGAAAATTTTCAGGAATCACCACCTCTAAGGAATTCCTTAGGTAGAAATATATATTTCTTATTTGCCAATAGGAAACACTGCAGTTTAAAGCAAGGGAAGGGAAGGGATGGGGAAGGGAGGGGAGAATTAAACCCATTTGATTATATATTTTTTGCAATTGAAAAACAATGTCCAAGCCTTCCCCCCCACAAAAAAAAACATGTACACATATGCACATACAATTTATCAATTCAATTTTCAACTAACAGCAGAAGAAATCAGAAGTCTCAAGCTTTTTTGCTTGCAAATTACAGGTTTTTATAGCCAAATGTTGAATCAACTGCACCCACACATGTACTGCATGGGCATTTTCTACTTCAAACTGATTTGCAAGTACAAATTAATGTTTAAAGCAATACTAACTTCAACTTTATATTCACTTGTTTTGGTTTAAATTTCAGTGAATTCAAGGGAAGTTATTCTTACAATAGATAGACAGGAAACCACTGAGGTATAATTTGGTGCTTTTGATTGATTGTGAGTAAAAAGGATTTGCCTTTTATTATGACACCAGGAGATCTAAAAAAACATCTTAAAACATAGATCATTTCACCACTAGTGACTTATAGTGTCTTCCTAGCTTTATCACCCAGTCATCCTTGAAGTGATATAAAGGCTCTTGTCATTATTTTTATTTTGGTACAATGATAGTTGGATGTTTCTAGAAGATGCTATAAATTGTGGTTAGAAAATGACCATATTATACTGTTACATATTGTACTGAATCATATTCATTCTCATTTATTGGATTGAGATTTAAGAATTTAGTTTACTTAATTGTCCCATCATCATAACAGTACAACTATCACTTTTTGAGGGAAGAAACAATCATTGTCAGCATTTATTCATTTCCCTCTCATCACAAATTCAACCTCTGGGCACATTTTGCTATTAAACTTTCAAAATTATTTTCCTTTTATGTCATTTCATGTGTGATTGTCTGTTTTTACTACTTACTACTTTACTACTACTTGCCTCCTGCCTACCTTACTACTTACTTTCTGAAAACCTTGCCAAGAAAACTGCAGGAACTTGTCCAAGCAGTCTTCAAGAATTGGATATGGTTGAACAGAAGAAGAAAAGAAAAATCTTCATCCTATAGTTATTTTTGCTATTTGAGAGCAGAAGGTAAAACCTTTCTAACACGAGGGATTGAAAAATAATCAAATAATACATCCCTGGATTTATAAAACAATAATAATACAAAGCAGAAAGCTAAGGAAGAAAAATAATATTTTTTAAAAAAGTATTTTAGCAGAGTTTTGAAACAGTAACCGTTTGCTGTACTTACAAGGCAAGAATTATAACAACTGTGCTTTGTTAGGAAGACATATAAATGACCCACCAAAAAGATGCCAGACTTTGAACTACGATGACAGCAATGGACAATCCTGATGCTGCGATTCAATAGTTAGATGGCCTAGACATTGGCATTTGAATGTAGACCTTTTTAACATTTATATTTTATTGTGTTTTATTAATCTAGAGGAAATGTTAATATATATTGCTAGTCCATGTCTAATATGCCATATGCTAAATAAATAAATGAATTATGCCTTGCAACAGTTAAAATAGAACTGGGTCTAAAAAATGCAGTAGTAACGAAGTTATTTTTTTTACTGTGTGTGTGTTGTGTGTGTATGTTTGTGGGGAGAGAAAGAGAGAAAGAGGGAGGGAGGGGGAGATTTTATTTGTTTGTCAGATTGATTGATTGATGTAGCCAACCATAACTCCAATTGTGACTCCAGGGTGGCAAATATAATAAAATAATAAGGACATAATGGGGTTTAATTCAATGTAATTATAATTTTAAAAAATTATAACCTAACCAAATCCATGTAAAAACCATTGTACTAAAACCTTGATGCTTTAACTTGTCTAAATAATTTATATGTGTCTGTGTGTGTATATATAGAGAGAATCAGCTTGATTTAGTAAATCAGGTTCTTTCGGCATTGAAGGCAGCTGAGATGATTTTGGACCAGCCATTTTTTCTCAGCCTTAGGCTGGGACATAAGAAAGAATTGTCAAACTCAAGCAACCAGATTTCTGCATGTAGGGGTCAGGCTGACTACTTTATTGTATTCTGCCTATAATACAGGAATCTGCCTAGACTGTTTGCCTTTTGCCTTCTCTTGGGAATAAACAGATAAGGTGCCATGGAACTTGGAGTGGAACAGGATGGGGAGGATCAGCCCTAAGTTTCTTGTGACTATGCAATGACTCAATTTTCAGCTTGATCTCTCCTCCTTGTCTGGCTGGCAGTTTTCCAAGAAAAATCTATCTATCAATCCACATTAAAACAATGTGGTAGATTATGGCCAATAGCTTTCAGTGAAGAGGACTTCATCCTAAAGTAGGTTGATTCTGAAGCAGATTATATGCTGTTCATTCATAAACTGGGTCATGAAGAAGTTTTCTCCTACAATTTAGACTTATTGGTGCCCACCTTTTCCTCAAGGTCTGCTTCTATCCTCCTCTCGACTGTACCATTTCTAATCTGCCCTGCCCTTCATGTTATGCCATCCTGTTGACTAAGGCCACATTCACACGAAGCTATTACCGTAGTAGTGTCACATTAGTAGTGTCACTTTCTGAATCATAAAATGCTAGAAGTTGAAACCTAAAAATGTGTGGATTAGGTGATGGCACTAAAGAAGGTATTTTTCAAGGAAGCGGTGAGGAACAAGTCAGACATGCACTTGAATCAGAATGGCAGCTTCTATATACATATATATCAACAACAGCCCTGGTTCTGTGAAATCTCATTCACAAGTTTCTGGGCCTTTCTTTTGCTGACAAACTGCAACTCTGTGTTGCTCTCTGGGAGACTCAGATAGCTATTTCTGCCTATTAAGGCGTCATCAGTGAGCCACACCCACTTCTCAGATATCCTCCCTGTAAAGGTACAATGTGTCTTTTTTCCTTTTTCGTAGGCTTTTATGTGCATATTCTTTCTAGCCAGGTTTTACCTACGTAAACTAAGTTGTTCTACAGCCCTGGTTGTAAACAACTTAGTTTACGTAGGTAAAACCTGGCTATCTATCTATCTATCTATCTATCTATCTATCTATCTATCTATATGTATATGTATATGTATATGTATATGTATATGTATATGTATATGTATATGTATATGTATATGTATATGTATATGTATATATGTATGTGTATGTATATATATATGTATGTATGTATGTATGTATGTATGTATGTATGTATGTATATTCATGGATTTGGGGAGCTTGGTTTGAAAGAGATGTACATTTGGGATGTGGTGAAGAATTCTGAGCACTTCAGCCTGAAGAATCAGCTGAAAGCTGCAAATGGTGAAGAAAAGTAAAACCAAAATGGATTGGAACAACCCTGTGTAGAAAGATTGGATTTTTCAGCCTTGGAGGAGGAAGGTAATAAAGAGAGAGAGAGGGAGGAAGGGAAGGAGGGAGGGATGTCGCTGCTCTTGTTACTGGAATCCAACATCATTTAATAAATCTGAGCATTAGATGGGGCTCATTCATATGTTCTGTCTCACCTGCAGGAGTGAAATTTAGCTCACTGCGGAGACAGCTTTCAGCCAGCTCTTCTGATTCCACTTCAAAAGTGACCCTTTTTAAAATTATTCCAAGTGGTCAGTCTAAAATTCAAAGGTATATTTAGAGATTAGAATCTGGCTACTCTAATGGTCCCTTGAGACTACTCTGCCCACCTTGTCCCTTCTGTTCCTGGCCACTATCTTTCAGGGCCATTCCCATATTGGCAGGGCTTTCTCACTGTGCTATCATGGCCATTCTTTGCCAATCCATGAGAAGGAGAAGATGTAGATGTTTAGGATGCTGGGCCTCTCAACACTCAGTAACATGCTTCTTTTCACAGAGAGATGAGGTCTTGCTCTCCTGATTTCCCTTCCTACAGCAAGATATTAAAAAATATCCAGTGATATAAAACAAACCTTTCTAGATCAGGCTGCCTCATTCAAGGACCAAAAAAGGGAGCGTGGGATAGGAAAGAGAGCAAAAGACAGAAATGGGGAAGGGAGTAAAATAAATAAATAAAAGAGAATTGGTTTTACTTTGTGCTATCGTCAGCTTACTTCAACATCACCCATTAAATTTGATACTATCTCCCAAGAGATTATCCCTACAGAGGTAAGACAATTGAAAAGAAAAAAGAAAGGAAACATAAGAGAGAGAAGCTTAATTCTACAATACATACAATGTTCCTTTCTAAGGACATAGATGCTAAAGGGAATCCTAACTATTGGATTTCTGTGATGGGGGAGCAATTTCTGAGCAATTTCATCCCCTTATGAATTTACAAGATTTTTTGAGATACTGATTCCAGGTTTGGGGTTCCTGGGATACTTATCTGATGGCATCAAGTATAGCATGTGTAGAACTGAAATAAGTGCAGAGACGCCTAGAGAGGTTATTTGCATTTATGACAACTAATTATTCTTTTCAGGTTGGGTAGTCTGAGAAGTAATGGATAGAACGTTTTCCTATCAGCATTTAAGAAGCCACCTTTTAACTTAGCTAAATGAAAGGGCAATGAAGGTTAAGCTAAGTGCTTCTTGTAAAGCAAAGAAGGACAACTTCAACTTACAATGACAATGATTACAGTGCTTTATGATAAAAGAGAAAACATTTCTGCTATTACAGAATTTACAATAATTATATTCTCATGGCACCCTGATTTAACCCTTGCAAACAAGGAAGAAGACAAACCATGGTATAATCTATATTTATTCTAATTTTTTGTATGGAGATTCTCAGTCATCCAGGTCATGGTTGTCCCAAAGGTGTTTTTCAAGAGGCAACTGGACTTTCTGCTTTTTCTTTGACAACATTTTGCTTCTCATCCAAGAAGCTTCTTTAGCTCTATTTACTCTACTTAATATAAGACTTTTTTCTCTGCATGGTATTCCACAGTTACTTTGGGAGTATAACACATTGCAAAATAAGAATGGTTAACATCTTGGTCCTTTATGATATAGATAGAGAATAAGATAGAATATAAGATAGAAAATAGAGTATATAGAAAATATACTGTAGAAAATACAGAATATAAGATAGAAAAATGTGCGTTAGACAGCATCACCACCTGATGGATTCATACCTAGCTGACTAACCATACTGAATATGTAGTCATTAATGGAAATGTATCTACACGGAGTGGAATGCCATATCCATTTCTTCTGTGCACTAAATTGCCTTTTATTTGACTGTTCCCCTGGCTGTGACTCTTCCCCTGTCTCCCAAGGTCATTCCCATAATATACCATTATAAATCTCTTTATATCTGTCATTCCAAAATCAAGGGAAGAATGAAAAATCATAATATTTCCCCTTCCCCCAAAATCATGCATGTCAGGCCCTCAAAGGTGGCCTGGACCTGTGTTTCAGCAAGCTAAATGCCTATGTAATGGCTTATGGATATTTAAACATATGTATAGGTCTGTACATGTCCATCTGCATGTACAGTATATGCAAAGGTCTCTACCAGTGGTGAAATGCTACCGGTTCACACTAGTTCGGGTGAACTGGTAGTGATAAAAACTACTGGTTCAGGTGAACCTGTAGTAAAAAAAACTAAAGGTTTCTCTGAACCGGTATTTCCAACAATCAGCTGTTTTTTAGTGAATCTAAATCATGCGGCACAGCTGTTCCCCCCCCTTGCTGTTCTACTTACCTTCCCAAGTCTCCTTTTTTCATGTGAAGCACGCATTTGGTGTGTATTGTGCATGCATTTGTGCACAGTGTGTGTTTGGTGTGCACTGCACATGCACATGCATGTGCACCGAGCATGCATTTTGTGCACACTGCACATGTGCATGTGCATGCATGCAGCATGCATTTGGCATGTACTGCAATGTGCGGGCAGTGAACTGGTGAGAAATTGGAGAAGATTTCACCACTGGTCTCTACATAGTAAAGTATTAAAGTCAAGATGGAATGCAATTGAAGCCCACAATTTTTTCACACTAATTGGGCATCTGACCCAATAAAAAAGGGAAGGCTTTGATTGCAATTGCCACCTTGGCTTTTTTAATACATCCACACACCATTGCCATCTTGTGTCAATCATCTACTTTCACATAAACAGAACCTATTTTCCTGGGGTCTATGTTTGCCTATATATATATATTCATATACAGATATACAGATAGTCCTCAATTTACGAGATTATTAAGTGAGTTTTGCCCCATTTTATGAACTTTTCTTGCCACAGTTATTAAGAGAACCACTGCAGTTATTTCGCATGACTCTGGGACACTCCAACTGTCATAAATATATGCCAGTTGGCAGGAGCCCAAATTTTGATCAAGCAACCATGGGGATGTGACAACAGTCGTAAGTGTGAACAACGGTCATAAGTCACTTTTCCCCAGTGCTGTTGTAACTTTAAACAGTTACTAAACAAATGGTTGTAAGTCGAGGACTACCTGTAATGTACTGAGTGACCAGAAAAGTTACTCTGCCGTTGTATCTGTTTCAGTAACCTGAGGTGAGTAACACCTCTCTAGGAGTGACTCATCTATAAAATAATAGCAAGATTCACTAATAAAAGAGCTCATGAGGGGAGAAAAGTGAGAAGAAAAGAGAGTCATGGCACAGGAAAACAGGATACTGTTTAACTGAAAGGTTGTATTATCTGCCTCTCCTTTTAAAGGATGCTACTCCTGAAATCCTTTCTTTTCAGTTGGTTAACGATATCACACTTAAGGCAATTAAGACAGAGATGTTCTCTTTCTTTATTCTTCTTGATGTTTCGTTGTTGTATTTTTTTTTTTTTAATAATATAGCTCTTCTACCTTTTGTAAAAATGCGTGCATTATGTAGAGAATCCAGAGGTCAGAACAGGAACCTAGTTTTCATCTCAAAGAAAATGGTGACTAAGGTTTAATTTTTTTTTCTTTGAAAAAGTTATGGAAGATGCATTCTTGTCATTATTCACATTTTAGACACTGAAGTAGCTTGTTGAAGTTAGAACTACGGCAATATTGGTTAAACGGACATTGAAACCCCTGACTGATAAAAAGACAATGTTGTGCTTCTGTCTAAGATGCTTCTGAGCGATTTTACATGCCTTTCTTGGCAGCAATACCAAAATGGTTTGCTATCTCCTCCTATCAGGATTTCTGCACACAATTTTTTAGTCTAGGCCAGTGTGTCTCAGCCTTAACAACTTTATGAATGTGTGGACTTCAACTCCCAGAATTCCACTGTAGCATTCACCAACCACTTTGAAGGACTGCTTGTCTTCAGTGGTTTTCACCCATCCAGTCAGACTTGGAAGAGTGGGGGTACTCCATGCCCTCTCAGGTAAAAAGTATTGGTTGGGGGGACTATGAAAGTGCACTTTTTCTGTTGTAACATCTACCCTCTAAATAGCAATCTCCAGAGATTTATTTGGCTCCAACACTAAAAAGGTTCCACAAGTCCTATGGCTTTGCTCTTAGGCCTGGAGTCAGGCAGTTTGTTAATTCCCCAGTATTTGGGTGAAACATATTGGTTTTCTTGACATAGTTGTTCTTTTCTCTTTTAATTGCTTTTCTTTTTTTTTCCTTTTATGTATGAAGGCCACTTAGAGTTTGATACAGGGGGACTGAATCAGAAGGAAGGAAGGAAGGAAGGAAGGAAGAAGGAGGGAAGGAAGGAAGGAAGGAAGGAAGGAAGGAAGGAAGGAAGGAAGGAAGGAAGGAAGGAAGGAAGGAAGGACTAATAAAATAAAAACTCATCATAAATTGGTTGTGGTGGAATCATCCCATCTTCTGTTTCTGAACAATGTTATTGCTGATGTTATTGGTGATATTTCTTTAGAAAGTCTTGCTATTGAAAGTCAAATTTTATGTTTAATATTTTAAACACAAGATGTGACTTACAATAGTTCCTTTTCTTGTACACTTTTACATGCAGTTGCACAATAATAATTACTAAATAATGTGGACATAAACATAAGAAAATTAAGCTTCTACTGATGAATTGGTGATCACTGACACTATTGAATCATCTAAAGAAAAGTTACGAATAACATGAGCTATTGAATCTATTGAATCGTCCAAAGAAAAGTGAATTGTTTAAAGAAAAGTTACCAGTAACATCAGCAATAAAATATTTCCTGGTATCTTTCACAAGTTTTGATTGAGGTCATTAAGACAGTCTATTTGTCAGCCCTGGAAGCCATCTTTTTCTTTGGATCTTCAGGGCTGCCACACTTAGTGCTGTGGGAAACTGGGAGGGGGGATTGCGTGGAGTGGTGGAGATATATAGCCATAATAACATTCCTTTCTCTGGGCATCAAGGACATTCAGCCTTCACTCGGAGTGGCGTGACTGGGAGGCATCTCCAGTTGGGACGGTGCATTGATTGGACCATGTGGTGGACATGTGGGTGCAGGGGAAGGGACTTGGACTTTCTTTTGGGTGGGGAAAACCTGGAAGCTTTCAGATTCGGGTTTTCCCAGATGTGCCAATATGACATCTCTAATAAAATGGAACTTTGAGGATCTTCTAGCCTTGGAGTCTTCTTCTGTTGGGGGTATTACCTGGAACCCTGACACTATTTTATCGTTTTTGGAAACATTTTCAATAGATGATAAAGTTGGATTACCGCATAAAATCTTAAAACAATCTTACAAGTATAGAACTTGTTTATAAAGGACAGGTAAATTTAGCCCTAACATTTTATGTATTCTCTTTATCCCCTCCCCATCCCCATTAAGAGTTGCACTGCATAACTCTTTTGTTAATCAAGGATTGAAATGTTCTTTGCATCTCAACATTTCCACTAAGTTTGGATCTTTTTAATTAAAGGATATATTTCTTATTCCACATCAGCAATAAAAGAATGCTACCTTTGGAAAGTGAGACAAGGATTAAAGAGTTTAGAGAATTCTAAACAAAGGTACAGCCAATTATATGTGAGTACTATTTTACTACACATCACTTACTGTTTCAGAACTTAAAATTACAGAACAATATATTCACCTGTCTAGAAGATGTAACACACCACCTGGATAGACAACAGAATAGCTTTTCTTTTAGGGAAGATTTTTCTTGTGGATTATTGAACAATATTTCATCTGAACCCTAATGTTGATGAGTTTTGTCCTTTAAAATGATGGACCACATGCTGAGAACTCCTTTAAACCGACACGAAGAATTGGTCTGTTCTCTCATGTTAGCTCAATTAGAAAATTCTAAGTTGTTACGCTATTTTTTTAAAAAAATATTATATTTGAAGTCACCTTAAAATTGATATTTTCTTTGAAACACTTTGGTTCTAAAAAGATTGTCCTTTCCCATTGGCAGATACACTTGATTTACCACACTTCCAAATAAATGAATTTCAGGAACAGTGTCTTGATAGCTTTTAAATTTTTTCATCATAGTAACTGCTAGGATAGGTTGGTTTTGTCTGTTGTTGTTGTTATTATTGTTGTTGTTATTGTTGTTGTTGCTGTAGATAACCAAACCTCTGCACACAATGTAGATCTGCTGGGGGCAATAAGCAAAGTATTTTATTTCTCCTTTGTGTGGAAAAGGGTGAGAAAAAAGAACCGTATGTATTCCTTGTTGTTAGTATTTCAAGAGTGGCCAGTTTGAAGACAGTTGTGGATATCTTCAAGTTACTTTTAAAGAAATGAAGAGAGAAAACAGAAATTAAAGTGAAGTGCCCTGGCCTAGACCTACTCATTCTCTCTTTTAAATTTCAATGACTCAGTATGTCACTCTCAAGATGAAGAGGTACAGGGTTTTTTTTTGTAATCTGTTTGCTCTAAGTCCACCTTTTTCCTTGTTTAAATAACATTGGCCTTGAAATTTCTATGCAGTGTTTGACCCTGGATCAATGTGTCCACTATCAAAGTCGCCATCCCCATTCCTTGCCTAGCTTCCAGCAAGATGCTGAAGCAAAAGTGCTTGTTTCCAATCCACAGTCTTCCCCAACCATGCAACCTACTTGAGTGCTGCTGTCACCCTGCCAGCAAGACCATTTATTTGCCAGATGTTAACAGCATACATAAAAGTGCCAAGCAGCTTTCATTGTACCATTGGAATTGCTCCTCTGCTCTTGAAATAATCAAGCCTTTCATTGTGATTTGACTAAAATCTGCTACATTTAACTGTCTTGTCAATTATGCATCTCTTTTGGCACTTCAAGTCAAGCATCAGAAAGAGTGCAGGGGGTTATGCAACTGCTGCTTTGAACCTGCATCAACAAAACCCCTGACATTTATTTTCCCTAACAACACTCCATTGATCTCAAGCTTTCAGGATGGATGAAGCACAAGTGTGACTGAGGCTGCATGCTAAAAAGATATTTGCAATAGTATTTCCAGAATTTCACATTTGGGGAAGCCTTATGATAGCTGGGATGATGCCACAGTTTTCTTAATGAACATTGCCACATCAGAAGATGCTTTAGTAATAAAAAGGAAACTCAGTTTCATTAGAGGTGCCTAACTTGCTTTGAAGTCTCTCTTTTTCAAAGAGTGGGGCATTAAAAAATATTAGTCTTATAAAAATCTGGGACTGAGACTTCTTTCTCAAAGAAAAAAGGCTATGAGATATTTCTCTTCGTCTGTTTCATTCTTCTCCCTGTTCTAACCAGTGTCACCTTGAATCAAATGATTAAAATACATCTTTTAATATCTGAAGACAATAGATCATCCAATCATTTTGGAGGGGAAATGAATTCTCAGAATTCCTATGTTTTGAGTTTGTATCATTTGCTTAGAGAAAAAAACTCAGCCCAAACAGAAATTTGGTTTATAATAAATCAGTGCATTGATTAAACCAGCTCAGGGATACCTACTCTCACATACAATGACTCCCTAAGGTTTTGGATAGAAATTTGCCAATTACCTCTAGCTAAGAAAATATAAAAGGAAATATGTTAAACTATTCACCCTCCCAAAGCGGTAAGAAATACTGAAAATTTACAGATTCTGAACAATGCAATTTAATTAATTGATGTGAGAGGTTCTTAGTTATGGACAATATTCTGATATTTGCACTCACAATCTGTTTGGAATGACTGAATTTCCCAACCCAAGAATTCCATATTCTACACAACTATGAGAAGGCAACAAATTGGTTTTTCAGGTATATTTCTAAGGTGTTTGTGGATCACCAAGGAGTTCCAGTGACAAAGAATTACTGTCGTAACATAAAGTTTCTTGTTACTGGACAGCATCTTCCTCAGTTCTGGGTGACAGTCCTGATCTCCTATTTACTGAAACAGTAGACTAAAAAGTAAAATTTGAAAGTTTGTCCATTTTGACAAAGTATCTCTTTAGATACTGAGCTGAATAAACATATTGGTAAAGCGGCCACCACATTTTCCAGACTTACAAAGAGAGTATGGCTTAATAAGAAGCTGACGGAACATGCAAAGATCCAGGTCTATAGAGCCTGAGTCCTGAGCACACTCTTGTACTGCAGTGAGTCTTGGACCCTTTATACAAAGCAGGAGAGAAAGTTGAACACCTTTCATATGCGCTGTCTTCGATGTATTCTTGGCATCACCTGGCAGGACAAAGTTCCAAATAGCGCAGTCTTGGAATGTGCTGGAATTTCTAGCATGTATACAATATTGAAACAGCGACGTCTACGCTGGCTTGGGCATGTCGTGAGAATGGCTGATGGTCAGATTCTGAAAGATCTCCTGTATGGAGAATTAGTGCAGGGAAAGCGCCTCAGAGGGAGACCACAGCTGTGATATAAGGATATCTGAAAGAGGGACCTAAAGGCCCTGAGAATGGACATTAACAACTGGGAAACCTTGATCTCTGATCGTTCAGCTTGGAGGCTAAAGATGCAGCATGGCCTTCTCCAATTTGATGAGCTAGACAACAAGCATGATAGATTAGGAGGGAAAAATGTATAAGAATATGGAGTGCAATTTTGTCTCATACGGGTAATCTTCAATTTAGGATAACAATTGAAATCAGAATTTTCCATTGCTAAGCAAGGTGGTTGTTTGGGCAATGAATCATGCCCAAAGTAACAACCTTTTTTGGTGTGGTTAAGCAGTTAGTAAGTGAATCATGCAGTTGTTAAACAAATACAGTTCCCCCATTGACTTCGCTTGATGGAAGCTGGCTAGGAAGATTGCAAATGGCAATTACATGGCCCTGGGATGCCTCAACCACATACCGATTAACAAGTGCCTGAATTTCGATCACATGACCATGGGAATGTTGCAACAAACATAATGTGTGGACTGATCATAAACCACTATTTTTAGTGCTGTTTTAATTTTGAATGGTCACTAAACGAATGGTTGTAAGTTGCAGACAACCTGTACTTCCTTAGCAATCTGTCATTAAACCCAAATAATACTATAACCTGAACATCACTTAGTGGTGTCATCATACTTTTGTTTTATTTGTTTTCATTACTTGGTTATTTATCTGATTGATTGATTGATTGATTAATGTATATGCCCCCCCCCTCCGGCTGTCATAAATGCAACTCTGGGTGGCAAAAAAGACATTAAAAACACAAAATATTAACAAAAATAAATGAATAAATAAACCAATAATGGTCACTGGGGATGACTTTAACAAAATAATAGAGAGAAACCTCTCAATGAGCCACCCAATTTCCTGAACCCCAGGCCATGGGGCACATTTCTCAGGAAACATGCATAGGAGAGCATAGTAAGTGCCCTGAAAATATTTTTTTAGCTTTACTAAATTCCATTGGATTGAGCAGGTGAGCTTTGTTCAGTTTAGCAGCCATAAAGGCTACTTATCTTTGATTTAGGGATGAATCAATTTCCTGATGTTCTTTTAATACTGAGATAATAAATATACTTCCAATTCTTGCCAAGTGTAGAGAACTTAATGAGCCCATCCCATTTCTTCTCACGGTTTGTAAATTAGTTGTAATTTATTTGGATGCCTCAGCATAATCAATTTGCTTGAGAAGACTGAATAGAAGGAGAGCAGAACATAAGGAGGGCAGAATGGACTTCTTCAGCAGGGCAAAATAAAATCTGTAAGGATTATCTTGTCAGTTAATGTCTTGGGATTTATAGCAAGGAAGCCATTTGAAGGCTCAGAGAAGTGTGTAGATCTCATGAGATTCATGACAGAAAGAAGATTCTCAAAGAGACTCAAAGATCTTTTCACAGATATGCTCAAAGTTATTTCTTTAAAAAAAACCAGTGGTTTTCCAATTATATCTCATAGCTATATTTTATGCCTCAGGATAGTTTGAGAAAGCTGATGGGTTTGAGACACAAGAGGTGAGGCCTATACTCCATATACCCCCAGATTCAAATCTCAGTATACAATCATTTTTTCATGCACACTTAGAACCTATAAAGATACTGGACTTCTCTCACACACATTGTTAGAAACGTTTATCAATCCATGCAAATTTTCATAGGCACTAAAAGTAATCAAGACTGAACAGATAATGAAAGGAAATAACTTTTAAGCATTTCATCTAAATGCAGGATCTAAAGGTTTTCAGACTTGTGCTGGAACCCATCCTCAGGAAACTTCTCTGTAGCAGGTGTGTGCTTTGAGCTATTTTGTGTGTGGTATTTATATAGTGCCTGTTGTGCAAGGCATTTTTTTAATGTTGATTGGGGTGTTGATGGCTGGCTATTAAGTCATTGGCTGTTGTTTCCTTGTGCTGCCAAGTACTTGATAAACTAGTGGTAAATCAGCACTCCTGGTGACTGATGAAGGGCCCATTTCCCAGGTTTCAATCTCTTCCCTGGCTCTTTTTGTGCCTGCCTGTCCAACAATCTTAGTAGCAGCAAAATTGAATGTATGTTCTTGTTTATTGCAATGTGAGGCTACCAATGATTTCATCTACGTCTTGGAGATTGGGTGGAGATTTTAAATTAGTGATTCAGAGTGATCCTATGCTGGTTACCTGAATACTCAAAATACTCAGTCTGGAAGGCCTGTTGCATACATTGAGGGCACTGCAGACTGTGCATCTTCAAAAGACGTTGTAGTGAATGTTTGCCAAAGCCACCTGACCTGAAACACTTCATCCAGGCCTGTTCCTTTTAGCAATTGTTAGCATTGAACATTAAGATCTTTGGACTTTCTAAATAAGCTATTATTGGAGAAAGTAGTGCAAGCTCATCCCACAATGCTGGCCTAAATATTACCCAATGGATGGTTCTTAGTGTGGATTCCACTGAAGAGATTTCAGTCTGGCCAGTTCTGGTATACAGGGTGCGATTCCTGGACCTACCCAGTCGGAAAAACTTTCCTCAGCCCAGAACATCAGGAAAACACCGACAGGCACTGAAGCTGGACCAAAGTGAAATAGTCTGCTAACTTTGTTTCTGTCTTTGTACAAAGCTAATAAACTCTGTTTCTGCAACCATAGTTTCTTTATGAATAGCTTGCTTTGGTCAAAAATACATTGAAGGAAAACTTCTTCAAAGCTTTAATTGAATATAGAAGGCTTGATCCTCCAAGCCTTTTCACTAGCTCAGGTATTGGAGCTAAATTTAAATGTGCTGTGCAAGGTGCTGCGAAATCAGCAAGCAGGCCATGGAAGCAGTGAGAGCAAGTTGCAAATCTAGAGCCCTGGCCCGGCCTGGCTGTGGCTGACTCCACTGCTCTGGCTGCCTCCCTGGCCTGCTTGCCATTTTCACAGCATCTTGTGCAGCACACTTAAATTTAGAGTGCTTCACAATGGGGGAGACAGCATCCCTTCCTCCTCTTGGAGCCCATTTTAACGCAGAGCATCGGCCTCAGTTGGGTGGGCCAGAGTCTTGGGGCAGAGATAAAGTCATGCGTCTCCCCGAGGGACCGAGGTGCACGCAGCACCAAGAAGCACCAGAAGAAGTGCCCATGAGATGAGAGGCAAGTACAGGGACGCTTCCCTCCCACTCTGGAATATGGAGGAAATCTCCATCCCCACTATCGCCCTTTACCTTCTCAGGCCATGTGAGGAGTGACTGGGAGAGGAGGGTAAGAAGCAAGGGCCAGCCAGCTGGCAGGGAGCCACAGTGGGGGGACTAAACAGCTTTATTCATTTGGGAACCTGAAATGACTCTTGATTTAAATCATATGTTAAAAAGCAGCCAGAGAAGAAGAAAGAACAAAAAAAGCAAAAAAGCAAAAAAAAACCAAAAAGAACCCTCACCCCAACCCTCGCCTGTTTTTTGAAATGAGCCTTGATTTTTTTTAACATGAGCCTTGATAGTACAGGGGTTTAGTGCACCCTGTAATTAACACAGCTGCCTGCAATTTCTGCTGGTTCGAATCTCTCCAAGGCTCAAGGTTGACTCAGCCTTCCATCCTTTCTAAGGTAGGTGAAATGAGGACCCAGTTTGTGGGGGCAATAAGCTGACTTTGTATAAAACATACAAAAGAATGAAGGCTATTGCTTAACGCATTGTAAGCCGCCCTGAGTCTCCGGAGAAGGGCGGCATATAAATCAAAAAATTTTTTTTTAAAAAAAAAAGGTTCAAGAGGGAACACACACACCCACACACGAGAGAGAGAGGGGGGGGAAGAGAGAGGGAGGGGAAGTGAGATAGAGAGATGAAAAAGAGAAAAGGAGAAAAAGAGAGAGAGAAATGAGAAAATGATGGAGGGAGAGAATGAGAGAGGAAAAAAGATAGAAACAATTGAAAGAGAGAAGGGGGAGAGAGAGAGGGAGAGGGACACAGAAATGAGATAGCTGGAGGGAGAGAATGAGAGGGAAAAGAGGGAAATGAGAGAGAGAAGAGGAGAGAAAGAAAGGAAAGAAAGAAAGAGAGGGAGAGTGAGAGGGAACGAGGAGAGGGAGAGGAAAAAGAGAAAAACAAGAGAGAGGGAAGGAAAGAGAGAGAGAGAGACCCATTTCCCCCAGAAAAGACCTGGAGCCACAAAACCCAGGTAGACGTGGCTGGAGGGGGGGTCATGTGGCTGGGTGGGAGTGACATTGAGTTGGCCACACCCATCCAGGTTTTGTGGCTCCCTGTGTTTTCTTTTCTGGGGGAAACGGGTCCAAATGGCTCTTTGAGTGTTTAAGGTTGCAGATCCCTATACTAGCTGAACAAAGTCCTGGGCCTAAGCAAAGCATTTGAGCCTGAATCAATTTTCATTAGCCTTGAACCCTCTTGCCCAAAGCCTGAAGCTGTGCAACTGGTTACCTTTAATTTTTGACCACTGATTGCTTGACAAACACTCCAACATTATACTCTGACTAGGACTAAGATTTTGGTTAAGATTTTGGAATCCTGAATGTTCTTCAGGGGTGGGTTCTACTTACCTTTACTACCGGTTCGCAAAGGGCAGTGCGCGCACGCTTGCTTCGCTCGCATGCATGCTCTTCTGCGCATGCGCAGAAGCATTCTGATGACGTTGGGTCAGTGGGCAGAGCCTCCCGCCCAACTTACTACTGGTTCTATAGAATCGGTGCGAACTGGGGGCAACCGACCACTGATGTTCTTGTATGACTATCCAGTTAGATGGAATCTTTAAGGGTTGTCTTGTCCGTATGCTGGGCTAGATATATTGTGCAAATATATTTCTAGTGCTCCAAATCCCCTCATACTTAATCAGAATGTGATATTTAATTTTTTGTTACAATAGAAGGGCTGATTATCCAACAACTAGAAAATTATATGCAGTTCCAATCCACGATTTAAGATTCCTGGAATGCTCCTGATAGTGCTACTATGATTTCAGGAGCTTTTAGGGAAAACAAAACAGATTTTGCTGTTACTGCCCTTTGGAACATAATTCCTCCTGAGATTACATGTTCTTAAAATGATTATTTATTTCCAGGAATGGAGGTTGGAGTGTTAGTGTTCATGGTATGGATATTATTTGTTTAGATTGGTTTGGCTCCCTGTCTGTTGTGTATGTTTTATATTGTGTTCTAGTTTTTTTTAAAATGCTGTAAGCCACCCTGAGTCATTTTTGTGAGATGGGCTGTTACTGGTATATAAATTGTAGAAATCAATAATAAAATTAAATGGATGTGTTATACTTCAGAGCAACAACCCTATTTATAGTCACCCAAACCTCCATGAAAGGAACAAAATGCTGAGTTCCTCCCTCCTCCATCACTGACATTAATGTATCATCACTACCATGCCACTTGGAGATGCTACTTTTTTTTAAAAAAGTAAAATCCCTGCAATAGAATGTTTCAAAGGCTGAGCTGCATCAGATGCTGATGGAAGGAATGAGAAGCGGGAAATCTGAGGAAAAATTACTATCAGGCCTGCCGTGTCAATTTAGGCATTTACCCAGAGTGTCCAACCTTTGGCAACTTTACTACCTGTGGACTTCAACACCCAGAATTCCTAAGCCAGCATGCCCATGAATATTTGGAACATAAGAAAGGATCAGGGGCTGATCTTGCTAATGCATACTCTTAATCTGATTGGGTGGCCACCTTCAGATTCTTCCAGATGTTGAAAGCAGTGGTGGGTTGCTACCGGTTCGCACCGGATCAGGCAAACCAGTAGTGGCAGTGGTGGGAGGCTCCGCCCACCCACCCGGATGCTTCTGCACATGTGCAGAAGTGCCGTGTGCGCGCAGGAGCAAACCGGTCGCGATGGGATTTGGAACTCACCCCTGGTTGAAAGGCCACAACAGGCTTCAAAGTCTATCTATTTCATGCTGCCGATGTGTGTTTTCAATGAATATTAAACCAACTAACACCTAAAGTTCCATCTTCCCAACAATAAGAATAAGTCAGTTCAGCGTGATATTTGATCTGAAAGTACAACCATATTTGGGTGGAGAAATGATTCATTTCTTAATCCATCATTGAGAAATGATGGAGTCCATGATTCCCATCTGGAGATGCCACTGGAGATGCCACTCTGCTTTGCAACTTGGACATTGTAACTGAAATACAAACACAGTAAACAGGAACAAATAACCTGGTGTGAAACCTGGCGGATCTCAAGGTCAAAGAATTTTCCAAAATTGTGTAATGTTCCTGGTCAAATAATTTTTTTTTCTCATTTGCTTTAAGAAGGGAAACTTTTCCCGTGCCTGCAGCAACTAAGGATTCAATGGCAACATGCCAGAGTAAAAATTAAATGGGGATGTAATCCTCTAAGGAAGACAGACTCTCCCCCCTTTTAATGAAGATTTTGTTTTGCAGACAACATTAACTCTAGTCAGACAATAGCAACAACATCTGTTGATGGTAGTAACAACTGACCTCTTAATCATGAACAACTCATTTCAGAATCATAGCAGCCTGTTACAACCACAAAGCAGTTGTTCTGCAGCAAGACTGAATCCTGATAATTGCTTATTTTATATTTTCATTAGATAAATGACTTCTAGATTTTTTTCTAAAAGATTGCTTATTAAATACTGACACAAAGGAATAAAATAGATGGGAAGTGTGGCTCTCATCAAAGACCTTTTTTTTTTAGACTGCAGAGCTCTAGGGTAGTATCCTGATAGCTATAAGATTAAATTGATTCCCCAATGAGCGCCAAGAGAAGACTCTGATTTTGAAGGGCTGAATGCAGCCACAGAGTCTTCCTTCCTGCCAGCCTGGCTTTTTCCAGGATCTGGAAATTCAAATGTTACGCTCAAAATGTGAGTCTCCTGTAGGTCTCCCAAACCAGCTATTCCCAAAGCAGGTGCACACTTTCAACCAACCTTGATGCTATTGACATTGAGCTACTAACAAGACTTTGGTATTGGGAGCAATTTTGTTAAGAAGTAGATTTGTTCTGCCTAAATGCTTCCAGGAGAAGAACTGCTACATTGAGAATATTATAGTATCTTGGTGTAGCATTATGCAATTAAGGATTATTTGCAGTAAACAAAACAAAGCAAAGCACTGGATAACCATGGCAGGCTCATACATGAAAGGTGAAATTGTATGGTTAGTCTCTTGCCCCAAATACTGTGGACAAAATAGGCAATTTCATAATGCAAGCTGTGGCTCCTCGGTGTCACATATTTATTAGTATTTTATTCCTATTGTGTTACATTATGTTACAATTATATTACATGGTAATATAATACATTACTCTTTTTGGCAAAAAAATAATAATAAATCACCGTGCTTTTGTTTGTGTATCAAGTGGAAAGCATGGCAGAGAAATATAAAATAGGCAGGAAAGATGAATGATGGTCAATGGTAAAAAAAAAACAAACAAACATCAAGAGCAGCTTTGCGTGCAAATGGAACTGCAGAAGTGACATGCTTCTTTTCAATGGTTATGTTCACATTTTTACTGTAACTCAGATGTAAATTTGCCACTTGCACAACATGACAGGCATGGTTACTGTTAACTTTGGTTAGGTTTTTGTAGTATAAATTAAGTGAGCAATTAGATTAAGTATGTTCTGTAAAACCAACAAAATGCTGTCTCTGTGCTATTTAATACTTTTTCTATGCAACTGCTTTTTTTTAGTTCTAACACAAACTAAGCAGCATTGCCCAAATGATGTCCTTATTTAGGGAGATACTCTGATTTAGCAGTAGCTTTCCTATGGGATAATTTTCACTGATGCCTTTCTTTGGCTCTCTGATCCTCAGAACCAAACCTACTCCAAAGAACAAGGAACAATTCAGAACAAACAGCAGAAAGTGGGAATTTTTAAAAACATGCTCCTTCCATTCAGGAAAACCTTTTCTGGATTGGAAATCCTTCTGTGAATCAAAAGACAGCATTGCATTTGAATTAGGAGATGGCTTGGAGTTCTCTCATTGAGGTGGTGTCATGGACGAAGTGTGAATCTCATCAAGGAACTTCATGTCATTCCGAATCCTCATTGGCAGTTCAATTAGCCTGAAGACAGTGCTGATGCTTTCTAGTGAAGTGAACCAACACAACTGCTTTGCTTTTAGAATAGGAGAAGATACATTATTTGTGAAGCTGCTTTGAAAGAAGTTCATGGTTTTATTTGTAAAGAAAATTATTTTTTTCTCAGCTAAGGGGTACAAATAAGCACTCATCACAATTGGAGGTTTAAATAAATGCTCCAAATATTTTCTATTTTTAACACTTTGATTTTCATGCATATTTTATTTTATTCACTTCTATTAAGATTTTGAACTGATCTATCTATAACATTTCCACTCAATTTAGTTGGGGTTATGCAGGATACTTTTGGTGCAAACCTGATCTAAGGAAAAAAAAAAATTTTAGCTGGCGATTTCAATAATAGCTTAACAGTTATCTCCAACATTTTGCAATCAGTCTTATAGCTCTTGATCCACTCCAGGTACAAAAGAAAAGAGGCAATTCAGGTGGTTGCTTTCTGGGAGGGTAGAAAGCTTCTCAGGAATTCAAAGGATTGAATACAGGTTGATGTATCAAGGTGTTTCTTCAGCTCAGCCTCAGACGCCTTTATTTCTATGTAGCTTAATATGCCTAAATCTTACTCATATTTCCAAAGAAATCTGTCAGAAAACAACTGAATAAGTGGAATTTCAGAAAGTAAAAATAAGTGCAAACAAAGAAGGGTAGGTAATTTTGTATGTTGATTTTACAGTAGTCGAAGCTACTATCATGTCTGAGAAATAAAAATGCCACATATCATTCATAGAACTGTGAAACAATAAAGAACAGTACTTAAAATATATAAATGTAATAACAGCTGAAATAATAAAAAGTTCTCATTTTTGAGACAGGAGATTTTTATGGATACTGTAAAAAATGGATCATATCCTCAGGAGGGAAAATGGTCTTGCAAATGCTGCTGTGGTTCATGTGATCTCTAAATGCATTACATCTCAATATACTGCATTAAGAATGGAAATGTGTCACTGCTAGTGGCTTCCAAACTCCCCTCCCCCCCTTTTTTTCAATCCAAATATCTGACTCGTTTTCCATTGCTTAGAATTGGTAGAATGGGTTTTTGTCATTTTACATGTAAGGATACATGTAAAAGCTATAATACATACAGTACACATACACAGAATAGAAGAGTTAGAAGGAATATTGGAGGTCTTCTAATGCCTGCTCAAGCAGGAGATCTTATAGCCCCCTCACAAACAATATTTTACAAAAATTTGGAGATCATCCATTTCACTCATAGAGCAACCTTATATTTTTTATAAAAAAAATAATTATTTTACAAATTTCACCTGCATGCATTGCAGTGACATTTTTATGTATACTTTCAACGGCTCTAAAAAGAGTCCAAAACTCAATTGCCTTTAAATGGAGAATTTATATGTGTGATAATTCTCCATTATCAATTGAAAATCAAAATCTATGTTTTCTTGGGAGTCAGTTTTTCTTCAGATTTCAAAAATAGTATGCATAAAAATTAACCTAAATTCTCTACTCAGCCTTTATTAACAACAACTACAAAAAGTAGGGTGATAGTGCTTAAGGGGCTGTAAAAAATAATAAAAGGTAGGAAGGAGGAAATGTATTTGTTTTTCAACCTGATTAACTGTGCTGCTGTTCTTCTACTAATTGGTCTATTTCTGCTTCTCTGTTTTGAAAGTCTGTTTCCCATTCATGACCCACAACATGATATAAAACATAAACAACCAAGGAGCTAAAGCAAAGTAGACCAATAACAACATCGCAAGTTGTAACTTAACACTCTGACCTTCGTGCTCAGGAAGTCTTCTGCTAACTCGTTGGTTGATTTTTAAATCTCAGACAGGCTTCTTATACAACTTCAGGCTGGGGTTCATCACATTTCTCTTGATGCAAAATCAGATTGTATGCCTGCAAGTTCTTTTTCTGATGGGAAAGGAGGTTCTTGTACTCATAGATATACACATTTAATAAATGAGTTCATTCTGACGTAGAGTAATGGGTCTGAGGATGTAGGACAGAAGCAACTACTTTGGATTCCCACTTACAACTTGTTTGCATTAGGCTGGTGTGCGGGGGATCAGAATCACTTTATACTGATAAATGAATACTGACCCTTTATCTTATTTTAACTGAAATTTTAGTCTACTGCATGTGGGTCAACTAGAAGTAACACATGCAAGCTCCCTTGAATCTGCCTTCATAAGGCATTTAGCTTCAGAAGTCTATATGGGAACTATTTTAATATTTATGACTTGTTTATATGGTATAAGAATTTCATGCTATAATACAGGTTTGACCTCACACCACACCAGGTTTGCTTTATCTAGTCAATCGTACACCTATCCAAAGAAATATCTTTGGACTATTAGCTATATTAGCAAGGATGTGTTTCTTCCCCCCCTAAGAACCAACTCTACTAAACTCTAATAAATGTTTTTAACTCAGATAGGGTATATAGCTGGAGATTGGCAGGTTTCATTGTTTGAAATGTTTGATTTCCAATTTGTCTAGGATACAGCTTGAGTAGAATTGTAGCTAAGTTGAGATTGTGGTGTTTCCGTGAGCCAAACTATTTCCCATTCTCTGAAAACTTCCATGTTAGGGCCAAAACATCTGGTTGTCTTCCTGCTTCACCAGATCCCCTTCTAGTGCCTGCAAACCAAAGAAGATGAAACCTCATATGTCTGGTGATTCCTTATAGTTGAAGCCAGCGAACTCTCCCCTTCCTCTCATAGCTTTGAGTTGTTATTGTTAGTTGCGAAGTCATGTCCGACCCATCACAACCCCATGGACAACTTTTCTCCAGGCCTTCCTGGAGACCCCGGAGACCATTTAAGTTCATGACGACTGCTTCAGTGACTCCATCTAGCCACCTCGTTCTCTGTCGTCCCCTTCTTCTTTTGCCCTCAAGCAAGCTCTTCTCCAGTGAGTCCTTCCTTCTCATTAAGTGGCCAAAATATTTGAGTTTCATCTTCAGGATCTGGCCTTCTAAAGAGCAGTCAGGGTTGATCTCCTCTAGGACTGACCAGTTTGATCACCTTGCAGTCCAAGGGGCTTGCAAGAGTCTTCTCCAGCACCATAGTTCAAAAGCCTCAATTCTTTGGCGCTCAGCCTTCCTTATGGTCCAACTTTCACAACCATACATTGCAACTAGGAAAACCATAGCCTTGACTATAATAGCTTTGAGAAGGAGCCTTAATTCCTCACTAGTTTCTCTGCCTCTCTTGTTTTTCATATTCCTCTGACTTATTCTCCACATTTCTTAAGAAAAATGCTCTTCCTGTCTTCCTTCTCATTTTCCTTAGCTCTAATTCAGTTTTCCTCCCCTCTCTTTCATTACCCAGTTAGCCTTTTTCCTTCTTCTTCTATTCATTTTTTTGGGTCAATCATTTCACCTCCCATTTTCTGACTCCTGTATATTTTAGTAGTCTGTTCACTTCCAGCTGGCCAAGTCTTTCCTTCCAGCTTTGATGCAGCCATGTTCACTCCCAGCAGCCATTTAACAAGCAGTATGTTTGGACCATCTGTGTTATTAGTTTGGGATTCCTCCATCTGCAGCTATCCCAGTTCTCTCTCTCTTCCATCGGAAGGGGTGGCTTGCACTGATACGCTGCCACAATTCTTCACCTCTGAGAAAAGTTTCCATAGACTGCTTCTCTGATCTCATGGTAAAAATGGACTTTGCTTTAGGGGAAAAAAATCCAAATGGAGTGATGTAGAGCATCTATATTTGATACAAGAAAATTATGGGGATGCAATTGTCCTAGTCCTACCCATGACTTTATTGTTAAAGTCATGCTCACTTTTGATTTCTATAAAGCTGGATGAGGGAAGGTTTCTCTCTAAACTGCTTACTGAAATCTTCTTTAGGGCAAATGCTGGAGAAGGTCTGAGCTTTAAAACTTGACAAAACAAAAGACATTCTTGAAAGTTAATATATCCTACCACGTATTCCCATATACAAAAAGCTCCATTCGAATCAGGACACCTTAGCTGGTAAGTTAGTGACTAAGTTCAAGTGAGGTGAGTCTGACCTCTTTTACACTATACTATTCTATTTTTTTTTAATTGACAATGTTCACATCTTTGATTTTTTTTAGATTTCGACTTTGATAAAATTGGCTTGCAAAGGCAGATGGCAGGCTGTTATTTTTAATTCACAAGCAATGTTAAATATATGGCATATGTTAAAGAACTTCTCAGGCGCAGCCTTTGAATGCTTCCACAATAAACTTACAAACTCACATCAAAAAGCATTCTGACAGGAAGAATTATGCATACTTCTTTTTTTCCCCTGGAAAATGAGGCAAATGGTTAGACATCTTATTTGATGAAATTATACGAAATCCATCAAACCACCTTTGTAAAGATACTGCCTTATAAGTAAAAAAAAATTGGAGATCTTGGTAGAAGCAATCAAAAATAATTTTAAATAGAATTATTTAGGGGTTTTTAAATGGAAAATGCTATGATCATGCTTCTTTTGGTTTGTTTCCATCTGCAAGCAAACAAGGTGATCATAAGAACACTACAACTAAATTATCGTTGGTCTAGACTCTAGACCAAGGGTGGGCTACTATGGCAACTTTCAAGTTGAAGTCCATAGGTCATAAAGTAGCTATAGTTGCCCACTTCTAGTTTAAACCAGTGTTTTTCAAACTTTGCAATTTTAAGATATATATATTAACACTTCTTTGAGTGAGGGTGTCCTGCCGGCCGCCTTGAAAGAAGCGGTGGTGAGGCCCCTCCTCAAGAAGCCCTCTCTGTATCCGGCTGTTTTGGCTAACTATCGTCCAGTCTCCAACCTTCGTTTTATTGCGAAGGTTGTTGAGAGTGTGGTGGCACGGCAGCTGCCACAGTTCCTGGATGAAGCTGTCTATCTAGATCCACTCCAGTCCGGCTTCAGGCCTGGGCACAGCACGGAAACGGCAATGGTCGCGTTGGTGGATGATCTCTGGAGGGCTTGGGATAGGGGTTGTTCCTCTATTCTGGTCCTATTAGATCTCTCAGCGGCTTTTGATACCATCGACCATGGTATCATGTTGCGCCGATTGGAGGGGTTTGGGGTGGGGGGCACCATTTTGTGATGGTTCTCCTCCTACCTCTCTGACTGGTTGCAATCAGTGTTGACGGGGGCAGCGGTCGATCCCGAGGTGCCTTGTTTGTGGGGTACCGCAAGGGTCAGTCCTCTTGCCCCTTCTGTTCAACATTTATGTAAAGCCGCTGGGTGAAATCATCCGTGGCTTTGGGGTGGAGTTCCAGCAGTACGCTGATGACACCCAGCTGTACATCTCCACCCCAGACCACCCCAACGATGCCCTTGAAGTGATGTCCCGGTGCCCGGAGGCTGTGCGGGCCTGGATGGGGAGAAACAGGCTCCAACTCAACCCTTCCAAGACCGAGTGGCTGTGGCTTCCGGCATCCCGATATAGCCAGCTAGTGCCATCGCTGGTTATTGGGGGCAAATCACTGGCCCCCATGGAGAGGGCTTGCAATTTGGGCATCCTCCTGGATGCACGGCTGTCTTTAGAAGAGCATATGACGGCCATGGCCAGGGGGGCTTTTTATCAGGTCCACCTGATACACCAGTTGCGTCCCTTTCTAGATCGGGACTCCCTACACATGGTCACTCAGGCACTCGTCACTTCCTGCCTGGACTACTGCAATGCTCTCTATATGGGGCTCCCCTTGGGGTGCACCCGGAGGCTCCAGCTGGTTCAGAATGCGGCCGCACGGGGGATTATGGGAGCAACCGGACGCTCCCATATGACACCTCTCCTGCGCGAGCTGCGCTGGCTCCCGGTGGTCTTCCAGGTGCGTTTCAAGGTGTTGGTGACCACCTTTAAAGCACTCCATGGCTTAGGGCCGGGGTATCTTTTGCCACAAATAGCCTCCCACCGGCCAGTATGCTCGCACAGAGAGGGCCTCCTCAGGGTGCCGTCCGCCAGACAATGTCGGCTGGTGACCCCCAGGGGGAGAGCCTTCTCTGTGGTGGCACCCGCCCTCTGGAACGACCTCCCACTAGAGATACGCATGATACCAGACCTCCGGACTTTTCGTCGGGCCCTGAAAACTCATTTATTTCACCTATCCGGGCTGGCTTGATCCCATCCGTTTCAGTTTTAATTTGAAATTGGTTTTAATTGGGTTGTTTTAAATTGTGGGCCGAAATTATTTAATTACCTTTTAAACTGTTTTTTAAATTTTGTATGCTCTGTTTTATCTCAGCTGTTCACCGCCCTGAGTTCTGCCGGAGAAGGGCGGTATACAAATAAAATTAAATAAATAAATAAATAAATAAATCTTAGAGTTGCCAAATTTGAAAAACTGGTCTATGTGGTCATCAACAATCAAGTTTACCTCAACAGAGTGTCCACTTATCTTTAAAATATAGACAATTTTATTAATTTTTATTATTATTAATTTTTCTATTCCTTTATTGTTTTTACAAATAATTCAAAGTGGTGAACATATCCAATACACCTTCTTCCTCCTATTTTCCTCACAACAACAACATCCCTGCAAGGCTGAGTGAGAGCAACTGGGCTCAGAGTCACCCAGCTGGCTTTCAGGCATAATCTTCTGCTATCAGGATAATGATGTCAAAATAAGGCAACATGATTAACTTTTTTATATTCTCTGTTGTAATTTTGCCACTGCCTGTAAAACTTCAGAGAATTATATATAGTGTGCCCATTGGATTGGTGATCTGCTTTTAAATCTCTAGCCAAAATTCAAAATTAGCATCTGCAAGCTAATCAAGTGTGGCAGAGTCTAATCAAAACTTAAAACTTCCATATATAAATTCTTTTGTCAAGAAGCCCATACAGAACAAGCAAATACACCTACTCAGTACCCTTAAGAAAAAAAAAAAAAACAAGAGAGTGAAGAAAATAAATGCATCCTGAGAAATGCAATGATTGCAATCAAGTAACCATGGTAGTTCTTATCCGCCTTTTTAACAATCACAAGGAGACGCACTACTACGAGTTGCTGGGATTCTAGGAACAGGAAAAGATGACTTACTGTATTGTGCAGGCTGGTAGATAGTTACTCTGTCTAGCCCTAAAGGTGTTGGGGAAATTACAATTATTTTTGATAGGGTAAATAGTCACACGGCATCTGATGGAGAAGAACTGTAATAAATCTCCACTATATTGTAACTGTTCTTCAACAAGGCAATGTTATCTGGCACAAAACGGATTCTTCCTGGCCCTTTCCTTTCCCTAGATACCTATTCATTGACTTTTTCATGCATTTGCATCACTTTTCATAGACCTGGGATTACGATTGGCTTGCCTGGGAAGAGAGGCAGAGGGGTCTAGCTCACATGATGTTCAAACACAGACATCTACTCCTCCGGTGCACCGATGCAGCCCCTTGTGGCAAACTGGATTGACAATTAGCCTAAGTTATTTTGAGAGGGTAGTTCATTGTGATTGCAGATTTTATTCCAGATTCTAGTGCACTTGAACTGCTGAAAACTGCCTGAAGCCACTGGGATGGAAGTTTTAAAGAAATATTATAAATGAGTGCCAAGGAGGAAGTGCATTTTCTAGGCAGAGTTAGAATGGCTGGAGTTGTTCATTATAAATAATTTATCCTTTCAGCATTGGGGTTTTTTAATGAATAAATTATTTGAGGTTTTTATTTACTAATAAATTAGATAGCTAACTATTCAGCAAATAGATTTTTATTCTCCATCATGGATGAAGAAGTGAAGAATTTCCCTTATAGTAACTGAATTTAGCATTTTAGTATATAACAGTTATACATGGCATATTAAAAACAGTGCTGTGTTTTATATATATATACATATATATATAGATAGAGAGAGAGAGAGAGAGAATGACAAGAGAGATTTTTTTATTATAAGCTAAATACAAATGAATATACATAGAAGACACATAAATGTAATATGATATTGTCTGAGACTTTAATACCTTTCATGTGTCTAAACTTCTGCAGAATTAATAAAGTGATTTAAAGATTTCGTTTCCATTTTACCAAATTGAGAAGCTGTTTAATCTAGGAAATTAAGTCTAGTTGTAAATTGCAATCCAAGATCAGTATCCTATTGATACCATGTTTCCTGAAAATAAGACCCTGTCTTATATTTTTTTGAGTCCTGAAATAAGCACTTGGCCTTATTGCCATGCTCTCAAAAACCAGATTGGGTTTATTATCAGGGAATGTCTTATTTTGGGGAAAACAGTATTTATGGGATAAACATGAAAGGTAGGTCTTTTGATCTTGTAACTATGGTTTTGGAAGGCACCAGCTTTTTCTTGCCAGCTTTTTAACATGGGCACCTCTGTTGGACGGCAAGTCAGGTGACAAATGATAACACATATACTGTATTATGATGTCATTACACAAAGATGCAACATGGCACCATTTGTGTTACACCATAATAATGCAGCTTAGTACTTGGATCATATCTGCAGCAAATACATGCATTGTGTTATTGCATGATGGCAACATGTGAATGAATTATGTCTACTATTAAAACCAAAGCATTTTTGTGGTACTGCTAGAAGCAGAGAAAGCCTAGCCTAGAAGTGGACAGATAGTTACTACTTTCATAAAGTTCTATCTTGTTTCACTTGACAATCATTGCCTACTCGGCTTATTTCTCCATATGATTAATTATGTCAATATACACTTCCAAAATTTATAAGTATCTAGTAGCATAGATTTCCTTTGAAATAAGGCCTTTCTTAATTTTAAATGATATTTTGTATTGATAATAATGAGGCCAATTTCACTGAACACTTATTTAAAAAAATAGTGAGCATTATGGAACAATCATTTTATTGAACCAAAGATGCTTTTTCAATAAGCAACTAGACTTTCTTTGATGATATTTTCCTTGTCATCCAGGAAGCTTCTTGAGCTTCTCATCCAAGAAGTTTCTTCAGCTGAAAAATGTAGGCCACCTTATTCACGGATAGCCTATTTCAGGGTATTTTAGTTAAAAATTTGAGGGCCTACTTATCCACCCTTAGGGTTGTATGTAACTTTATTGGTTGCAATTAGAGTTTGTGGCAAGACATTGAAGGGGAAAGAAGGGGAAGACTTAAGGAAAGGATTTTTTTCCCAGATGCCAAAAGAGCATAATTAAAAGTGGGAAACCAAATCTGCCATGTTGCCTTATATTGTTTTCTTCATCACTGGACCAAGTTTGGTCCCTGTAGCTTTGACACTGATCAAAAAACCTTCCCAATACCTTTTGCTAGACTTCCCTTCACCTGTCTAAATGCAGCACTTGCTATTCACTACTGATTCTTATTGTCACACCTTCCTACATCAACAGTGGGGCTTGGCAGGACAACCTTCCATCATCTAGAATAAGAAGTAAACAGATAATTGTTATCATCAATGTTATGGAACTAATACCGGCAGCTGCTACTCCATTTTCTCTCCTTGTGTTACCAGCTGTTATGGGCAGCAGTGACTGCTGGCAGAAGGAAAGGCTGGGAAATTTTATTGCTCTCTTCAATCTATCCTTAATAAAAATGGAACCTCACAGGTTGCCATCTTATTAAATCACCTTCCCCAACCTGGAGCCCTTTGTCCCAGGCTGCATGATGAAATTTGGACACTAATTACTCACACTTGTAATGTAAAGAGGCACAATCTATTTTATTCAGCTGCATGGTTTGAAATAATTGAGATCTACTTGGTTCAAGTCTCCAAGAAATTCACATGGGACCTTGAGTCTGTTGCTAAATCTCAGATAAAACCAAGTGCACAAAGTACAAGGGCAGTAAACATGTATAGCACATATACGGGGTTTTTGGTTTTTTTTGGAGGAAAATGAGATATAAATGAAATAAATGGATAAAATTCATTCCATGAAAGGTTGATTTGAATTTTTACCTTACTATATACTTGCCTTTAAAAAACATAGCAGAGCATTGATGTTGACAGAACAAGAAACGTGAGGTGATACTTTAATCTTGATTCTTTAATTGGCCTGATGTGATTAGTGTGTGAAGCAACCTTTCTAGAAAACAAGAGTTATGTGGAAACATCTCATGGGAAAATAAAACATAATGTCAGTAACTCGGAGAAAACGTAAGAGTTCAAAGCAAATCTGAGTAGTACAGAAGATCTCAGATGTTGGGATCTTTTGGGAGGGGGTTAGGTTGAAGGAGGAACAATTACCTTGCATCCCCATGCATGAAGGGACCCCATTATTAACCCTATTGGTATTTGAAATAACCACATAAAATAATCTATATTTTATTCAAGGTGGCAAATGTAATTACTTAAAAATACAGTGTTTATTTGTATTTCTGACCATTCTGGATTATTGGGCTTTTCATAGAGCTGTGGTGGCACAGTGGTTTGAGTGCAGCATTGCAGGCTAATTCAGTTCTGTAAACCTCTGAGAGCTATAAAGCACCATGAAGTGGTATATACGTTTAAGTGCTATTGCAATGGAGGAAATCATTGCATTGACATAGATGTTGTGAAAAGGGAGATGGATAGCTAAGGGTTAGATGGGTGGTTAAGAAGTGTGAAATATAAATAAATAAAAAGAGTCACCTGGGAAACTGAGATGAGGGGCATATAAATTTAATAAATAAAAAGAAAATGGCAGGCATGATGGCATTCAAACCTGCTGCCTCTAAAGCAGGGAGTTCCAAACTTAGCAACTTTCAGACTTATGGACTTCAACTCCCAGAATTCCCCAACTGGCATTTATGCTTAAACCATGACAGTAAACATGCTAGGACCGTGTTCTCCCTTCTATTTTGTATCATACAATCCCAATCAGAGTTCTATATTCTCATTTTGTTTAATTCTGTTTACCTCCTATCCTGGCATTGACTCCCATATTTATTTCCACAGCCAAATTACTGCATTTACAAAAGATCTCTAATGGCATAATAAGGAGAAGGTGTTTCTCATAAGATTGAGAACTTGAAGTTAAATGAGCGTTTTTATGGAACACAGTAATTATTATAGTAATGTATACTTTTCTTCTGGATTGGCTGCCACCTACCACACTAATCTAGAAAACACTAACTCATTTGTAAATAGCATCATTAGGCACTGCAGTAAATAAGCAGCTGATCTGCCTCATACTAGGCACGAGGCTTTGAGACTTTTCTTTCCTCAGTTCTTCCCCCCTCCCATGTTTGCACTCATTAATTCAGTTTTCATGGCTGCTGCAGCAGGTGGAGTATTTTATCTTCTCATCTCATTAATCACTAGAGGCTTGCTGAGGAGAACTCTATTAATACTTGGTCAGGAGACAGCCGCGCGATAATATATAAAAGCTCTTTCAATAGCACAACCGGTGGGACTGTGCAGTGTTGTATGGTCATATAATGTGGATTAAGTAATGTGTGCGGCTTGAATGTGAGACATCTGTATGTTAAACTTGGATTAATTTAAACAACAGGCTAACATATTTTGGGGATCAGATGAACAAACCTATAATTGGGGAACAGGATTCTTTAAAAAAAAAAGAAAGCTGGGGAATTTTCTATATTGACTGTATGGTGGAGGCCATATATCCCACTGAAAATGTTTATATACTGGCAAAACAGAGATCAAGAGGGAACCTTTGGATGAATTATGTTTTATCCTTCTCATCTTTACAAAGAAAGATTCCATAATGCATTATTTCAACAATAGAGGAAACTTTCTCTTCTATTTCCTGCTATAGTATACTGAGGCCTTATAACTGTGGCCAGTTGCAGAGAAATAATAGCTGCAGGCAAGTGTTAAGTTCTTGAAGCTATTTCTCACACCTCTTTATTCATAACAGTCAAATTGGAAAAAAAAATGTTGGAACCCCATTCATTCATTCTGTAAGTATGCTATGAGCTATGGAAAGAAGTATACTATTTTTAGAGATAAATATATTGAGTTAAAAACCAAGTTGTGTAAAGTATCAGAATGGATGGTGTTATCATGAATGCCATTCAAGGCATACCAGAGGCAACCTATTTTCCTGCAAATGTTTTGAAAATTAGTCAGAAAGCACTCTGTAGATGGAGAACACATCAGATGTCATCTTCATCAAAGGATAAATTGGATTCTTAGTTTGTACTGAAGATTTATCTCTGGAAAATTTTATTTGTCATGTCAACACACCTTTCTTGTTATTCACTCTGACTGAATTTCTTTCATTAGAAGCTCTTCTATTTTCAATATATTGAACAAAAAGTTGCTTTAAAGAGAGTCCCAAATCTATAAGCCACTTATACTGCACCTCTTCATATATTTCAGTTTATGGAAATCACTCATAGGATATACCTACTGAGTTACCAACTTTTTAACTGGCTTCTCCAGATAAGTCCTTAACATGCCTTATATGCACATTTAGCAGATGAAGATTTTCACCTGGCAAAAAATCATGTTATATGCATAACAATATGGTGATGTTTATGAGAAGATCCCATTGAAAAGTTGACACTTGTAAGCACCTCTTATCTAAAAATCATACGAATAAGGCACTTTCCACATAGTCTGTGGCAAAGAGTAAAATTTAATAGGAATTTTTCTGAGTGGAGGAAGGTAAGAAATGGTACCACAAGGATCTGTGTTTGGGCCACTGCTTTTGATTTGTTCATAAATTTTCTTGATATAACAGTAAGTGATGAACTTGCCAAGTTTCCAGATGATGCCAAACTATGCCAAGTGATGAAAACCAAAAGTGATCATGAAGAGCTTCAGAAGAAGCTCTTTAAATTGAATCAACCAAATGGTAAATGCAACTCAATTTAAATAAGTGTAAAGCAAAACACTTTGCAACAAAACCTTTAACTTCATATATACATTGATGGGGTCTGAACTTCTATAACTAACCGGGAAAAGAACTATCTTACAGATAGCTTGGCAAAGATGTCACTTCAATGTGCAGCAATAGTGAAAAAAGGCAAAATTCATACTAGGGATAATTAAGAAAATAAAACTGCCAACATTGCAATGCCGTTAAACAAATCCATGATATAAATCTTTGATTAAAAAAAAAAATAAAGGAAAAATAATGCAAGTGATATGAAAAAAGTGCAGAAGAAGACAAAGTGATTAGGATTTCCAACAGCTTCATTTTAAAAAAAATTAAATTAAATGGGGATTTGGGTTTTTTTGGTTTATTTTTGCTTGAAAAAGAGAATTTGGGGGGGCATGACTAAAGTTATAAAGTCAGGCATGGTAAGATATAAATGAGCACCCCCCAAAAATACATTATCAAGAGCTATCCAGTGATAAGAAAACAGACAAAGAAAGTGAACCTCCATTAATTAGTGGGATTCCTTGGCACTGTTATGATATTGCAATAGTCACTGTCTTGTCTTGAAGAGCCGATGCTATTGTGGTTTTGGAGAAAGCATTCTAACAAATGGCAGTTGGAGAAAAGCGGTAGGGAAAAGTAGGTCTCTTCTCCTTGTGCATCCTCCAATAACATCTGATGGCAATTGTGAGAAATGAAATGTTGGAGAAGTTAAGCCTTGGCCAGATCCATTAGAGCTATTCTCATATTCTCCTTTATCGGCTATTCTCATGCTGTTTATGAAAGTTAGTAGCTAGCATCTTACGGGGGCTGGTATATGTTTCAAGTATCATGCTATTTTACAAGAAAGTATAGAACAGTTTTCAGACTGCAGCATGCTTGAAATTTGAATCAGTGACTTAGTGGGACCAAGATTGAAAACTGAAGACAGAAAGTGGGCAGAAGAAAAACTAGATTTGATTCAATTTGATTGTAATGAGATGTCACTAATTAACTGCAGTTAATATTACTCCGTGCGTTTTCATAGCTTACTCTCATAGGCCACACTCCTTATCTCACCCTTTAGTTGCAGCTTTCAGCAGGTCTCTGAGGGTGATCTAGGAGACTCTGATGAGGTTTCCATGGGGCTCTCAACTCCAGATTAAGCTCTTTCTGTATAGGAATTTAGGCACAGCAAAGTCTTGTATATATGTATGTTTCATTATGTACCATTATTTCAGCTTTTCTCTGGGGAGGGACAATATTAGGCTTGGAACTTAATGCTTTACAGGCATTTATATAATCTAATAATTGTAAGATAGAGGTCAAATCAGAGTTGGGATTAATTTACCTTCCCTACTGGTTCGTAAATGTGAGCGTGCAAATGTTACCACCTCTGTGCATGCACACCGCCTTTTGAGCATGCGCAGTAGTCTCACATTACATCCGGGCAGAGCCTCCCGTAGTCGCCGCTACCGGTTCGCGTGATCCGGAGAGAACCGGCTGAATCCCACCACTGGAGCGTCAAATATTTTCAAATATTACCTTTGAAAAAAGCAATTTTACTCTTTGAAATGAAGACCTATTGATCTGGCCACACACTTTGATTTATTCCAATATCATTCTGGTTAAAATTGTCAGAAAGGTTTCAGCCAGTGGTGGGATTCAAGTAATTTAAAAACTGGTTAACTGCCCTAATGATTTCTTCCAACAACCAGTTTGCCAAACTACTCAGAAAGTTAACAGCCAGTTCTCCTGAAGTGGTGCGAACTGGCTGAATCCCACCACTGGTTTCAGCCTCATTTCAAACCCAAGGAATATGAGAAAACCCAGCCTTTCTGTCATCTCTGACCTTCCATCCCTCACCCAGAACAAAATCTCACTCCACCCAATAAATAAGGGGCATTGCCAAGACAGATTTGTCCCGGTGGTAAATTATTAGCAGAACTCGTTTTGACAAACTGTGTGATCATTTGACAAACTGTGTGATCAACTGTGTAAATTATTAGCAGAACTCGTTTTGACAAACTGTGTGATCAACTGTGTGATCATCAGAACCAGCCCCCTTTTTTTAATCAGTCGTCCCATTATCAACTTCTTTTGACGTCTAAAATGTCTTTATGTTTCCAAGAAAATGCAGAACTTTTACAAGTCATTAGCATACAGCTGCTGTGTGGCAGCGCACAGCCGGACTTTATCCCTCCCATCCTTCTCCATAAAAAATAATAATAAAAGATTTGCATGCCAGAGATTTTATACCAAAATTCCAAATCGATGGAACATCTGTTGGCTAAGATATTGGCTCCATTACAATTAAGAAAGGCCCAAGAACTGAAGTCAGCAGTAGCACAATCGATACATGTCGTCCAGAGTTGACCATTTGAGGTTTCAAAGGCTTTTCAGTGACATACAGTACACGCTAGGCCACTAACCATTCTTGATTTGATGATACATTTGAATACTAATCCCCTTTGAATAGGGATTAAGTTCAATGAGCGGGGAAAGAAGTCATTAGAATTCATCTCATCTTCTTGTTTGGAAAAAAAAAAAGTTTGTAGTCCAGTTTGTGCTACTTTTTTAGAGCTGGCAACCAATTGCCCAGACTAGCCAAAGTAAGTGTCAATGACATGTTGAAACTAACTGCAACCATATTTTTTTTGTTCTTGTTCACTCGAAAAAGCCTCATTTTCTATGGACAGAAAGACACAATTTTAACACATAATATCCACTGTCACAACAGCAAGTTCTCGATCTGGCAATAAATAGAGACATGCTCCTTAAGTAGGGAAAGAAGCATAGCAGTGGCCTCAAAAGAAGGCAATCTCTTCTTGACTCCTGCACTCTGGTGGCTGCATTCATAATTCAGGAGCACAGAAGACAACAAGATCAAGTATTCTGGTGCAACACGTCCTTGAAAACAATGAAAGATACGGAATCCTTGATAAAAGTCAGCAATATTTATTTATTTGCTCAACTCATGCATGGTGGCTCTGGATAGATTACAACATTTTTAAAAAAATCCACAGCATTAAATCCACACAATCCCATCTACACACACATACACACATGCACACACAGATGTATGCACAAACAAATGTGTTGCACCAACAAACACAATCATACCAATCACTTAACTGGCTCTTTAGCAGCCGGGAGTTCCCAGGCGTGCAGATGGAACCATGTCTTCAGGTCCTTCTGGAAAAGCAATAAGGTGGAGGTTTTATCTGCAGGAGAATGATAATCCATGAGGAGGAGGCTACCACTGAGAAGGCCCTTTTTCTTGGTCTCACCAAGAAAATTTCTCCAACAGATGGAACCCACAACATACCCTGCCTTCAGTCCCTAGTGGGTCTGGTAGATGTAACTAGGGTGATACAGTCCTTCAAATTACCTGGGTCCAATCCATCTAGGGCTTTAAAATATGATACATCATTGGCTGAAGTATTTTAATCTCTTAAATAGCAGAAACAAGAGCCAATTGGTCTAGTAGCTAAAGCTCACACTGGATAGAAATCAGAAAACTTTGAATTCTTGTTTTGCCTTAGTATGAAAAGCAGCTGAGTGACTTTGAGAAGACACACACTGTCTCAGCCAAACTCACCTCACAGGACTGATGTTGTGAGGAAAATAAGAGGAGAAAGGAGTATTAGGTATGTTGGCTGCTTTGAGTTATTTATAAAAATAATAAAGGGATAAAAAAAATCTAAAACAAAAAAAAAATCCCCAGTTTCTCAGCAGAATGATCCTGTGGGTAATCTCTCAAGGATGATTTAGGCCAGGGGTTGGCAACCTTAAACACTCAAAGAGCCTCAAAGGTCCTAGCCGGAATCCCCCCATTCAATTCTGGAGCCGACCAGAAGTCCGGTTCCCCCACCATAGAGTCTCCTCCTAGCACGGCATCCTTTTTCCTCTACCTGTCCTAACCTAAAGTCCTATCAATTGTGGAGCTGACAGGCGACAGGGAGCCGCAGCAGAGGGATGAAAGAGCCACATGTGGCTCCAGAGCCATGGGTTGCTGACCCCTGATTTAGGCTAATAGCACTCTTATAGATTGATTGAATCTCTCTAATGCAATAGAACAAGTGTGTATATTTTTTTCCCAGGCTAAAGCTCACACTTTTAATGGCAAGCTGGGTCAAAATTTTGCTCATAAGTGGAAATATGACACAGAAGGTTTTTGACCGGGGGGGGGGGGATCCAGATTGAATTATATTTGACTACTTGAAATTAAATTGTGTTGATGTAATTAGTGCTCATTTAATAATAATGAAATAATTTATTATCAAAATATAATATTTTTCTCTTTAAAAAAGGAAAATTCAATGTCAAATTTTTGAGGCTTCAGCATCTTCAATTCTTTTAGCATTACCATTGTTGTCATTGGTTCTGTCACCTGAAGTTACCAAACGTTTTCAGCACTTCCCCACTAAAAGTTTTTATACTTTTTAAACCTTGGAATTTGAATGGATGTAAGTATGTATGATTTGTGCCCCTTTGGTTACCTATGAGTAATGTTAAAATTGAGTATTTATTTTATTATATAATACGTTGCTAAGGTTTACCAATTGGAATAAAGTTCAAAATAATGGCAATTTATTTCTTACAGGTGAAAACAAACTAGTAACTGAATGGATGAAGCCTAGATGTGCAAAGCACATCTCCAGAATAACAAGAGTTGGAAGGGACCTTGGAGGTCTTCTAGTCCAACCTCCTGCTCAGGCGGACAAAAACCATTCCAGACAAATATCCAACTGTTGTGGCCCGCCAGCGGTCTGCGCGGATCGTGGCTGATCCCGACGAAGAGGAGGCTGGTGTGGTGTCGCGCCAGCAGCCTGCGCAGCCAGCGCTCGCGTCGGCACCGAGGAGGCTGAAGAGGATATGGTGCCAGAGGCAGAGACTCAGCCAGGGCCTTCAGAACCTCCAGAGGTTCCTTCAAGTGGAGAGAGCGAAGTGGAGGAGCCTCTCCTCAATGCTCAAGCACACAGGGCTGCCAAAAGGCAGGAGTGGCTACTCAGGAGGAGGAGGTCTACTCGAGAGTAGGGCTTAAGGATAATTGGCCACTCCCTTAGCTTATTTAAGTCGCACGCAGCTAGTGCGTTCTTGCTGGAAACAACTTGTATTTATTATCAGAGTATTTTGGTTTATCATATCTTGTTTTCTGGCATGGTTGCCAACCTTTGCCGGTCTTGTTTATTCTTGCTACTTAATAAATTTGATAAGGACCGTTGGTGTGTGTCAATATCCTCAGAAATCCGGAGCTGGGGAAGAACATCAACCCCCTGCTCAGACAGACAAATACCTATACCATTCCAGACAAATATCCAATCCCTTGTTAAAAACCTCCAGTGAAGGAAGACCCTTCTGGACGCAAGCTTTTCCACTGATTAATTGTTCTGTCAGGAAATTTCTTCTTAGTTCTAAGTTGGTTCTCTTTGACAAGTTTCCATCTGTTACTACTTGTCCTGCCCTCAGGTGCTTTGGAGAATAGGTTGACCCCCTCTTCTTTATGGCAGCCCCTCAGATAATTGAAGACTGCTATCATGTCATCCCTAGTCCTTCTCTTTCTTAGACTAGACATACTCATGTTCTTGCAACTGTTCATCATGTGGGGATGGGAGTCACCACACAAAAGAGTTTTTAATACAAAAATTGCTACTAGCCAGCAGAGTTGCAGCAAAAACTGGATTAACTACTCTGATTTTACTAGAGATACTGAAGCTAGTATTTTGGTCAAACTAGGATATGCATTATTAAATAACTGACATTGTAAACCCTTACCAATCTACTGCATAGATCCCGTAAATCTTCACTTACCTCTTCCCAACCCCATGTTTAAAATTTGGCTTGCTATCCTACTTAACTATAGGGAATAGAAAGCATTACATTTGCCAACCACACTTTAAACTTATTTGAACAGTTGGAAGTTGTATTCCTCACTGGGATAAGTTATCAAAAGATAAGGCCTGCTACCTGGGAAAATATTCATTACAAATTATTTGTCTACTTTTAAAGTTAAACAGTCACTCATTATAATTAGCTAGCCTATCTCCCAACATGAAGACTACACACTCATTTTAATTACATATGTTTTTTCCTCAGTTATGTAGACCAAAATGTTACCGACCCACATTGTTTATTGACCACATAATTTTAATTACAGTTCTATCCGGTCTCATATTGATTGTGGCAATTAAGTGGCTAGGCGGTGCATCCTGCCATTGTCAAAGGTAAGAGAGGCAAATGGAATGCTAGGTGCAAAAATTAAAGATTGTATTTGGCCACAGCTACAGTTTACAGTCTAGTGCAAAAAGGAATCAATATAGATCCAATAAAGGCAATCTCGGTCGTAACAATTTAAAAAATGGAAATGCATGTGCACACACAAACAATGTAATAGCTTAATTTAGAAACTTAACAATGATCATCTACAAAATGAAATATTAATTAGAATAGTAACTATTATTGCAGTGTCCAGCTAGAAAATCAGCTTAATATAAGCTAATTTTATATTATCAGCCTGTACTTATTACATGCAATTGTTCTAATACTGGTTTTAAAAGGGGCTTCTCCATAAACTATGGATCTACAGCTATAGGCCACCTCTGAAATTCCAATTGGAAGCCTTTGGTCTTAATATGTCTACATTAAAAATGTGCAGATCAGTGGAAATCCACCCCATAGTACTGTCTGCATAGGTTTTTAATGAGAACTCTAAGAAGAATATTTACCATTGTTAGGAACTTTCATAGAGTGGTTTGGTACATAATTTTGTCTAAGGTGTATCTTAATAGGGCTGCGCAAAGCTTCAAAACAATGCTGATTCCCTCAAGATTCAGCATAATCAGTCTATCATGGGGATGCACTTTGAAGCAGTGGAAAGAATTAGGTGATTTCAGCCTGCTTCATAGCCTTTCAAAGCACTTCACAGATAGCAATGCTATTTTTTTTTTTTTTTTGCTGTTTTCAGAGCATTACAGATAAAATCCAATAGTGTAATTGCCGTTTCATATATGGAGAATAGCAGGGGAACAATGTGATTTGAATGATCTGAGGAGCTGTCTAATATTGGTAGAGAACTAGAAGGGACCTTGGAGGTCTTCTAGTCCAACCCCCTGCTCAAACAGGAGAATCAACACCATTTCAGACAAGTGACTCTTCTATCTCTTTTTAAAAACCTCCAGTGATGAAGCACCTACAACTTCTTTTTTTTCCCTCCAATTTTTATTTATAAGTACAAACTAAACAGAACAATGAAACATACAAAACATAAAAACATATAAACATCCATTTCAATACATGTCCAGTTTGTCGCAACTATAATATGCATTTTTGTAATTCCTTTGTGAGTCTATCTAATTCCGCACATTCCATAATTTTATTGATTACTTTATCTGGTGTTGGTATATCACTACTCTTCCAGTGTTGCACGTATAGTATTCGTGCTGCTCTTATCATATGTATAATTAAATAGGTTGTTTCTTTTTCATAGTATCCATTCACTATGCCTAATAAGAAGCTTTCTGGTCTTAGTTCTATCTTTTGGTGTGTTATTTGCACCTACAACTTCTAAAGGAAAACTATTTCACTGGTTAATTGTTCTCACTGTTAGGAAGTTTCTCCTTAATCCCAGGTTGCTTCTCTCCTTGATTAGTTTCCATCCATTGTTTCTTGTCCTGCCCTCTAGTGCTTTGGAAAATAAGTTGAACCCCTCTTATTTGTGGCATCCCCTCAAATATTGAAATACTGCTATCATGTCACTGCTAGTCCTTTCTAGACTAGCCAAACCCAAATCCTGCAAACATTCTTCATAAGTTTTTGTCTCCAGGCCTTTAATCATTTTAGCTGCTCTTCTCTGCAGTTTTTCCAAAGTCTCAACATCTGTTTTTTTGTAATGTGGTGACCAAAACTGGATGCATTATTCCAGGTGTGGTCTTACTAAGGTTTTATAAAATGGTACTAATATTTCACATGATTTTGATTCTGTGTCTCTGTTTATACAACCAAGGATTGTATTAACTTTTGGGGCTGCTGCTACACATTCCTGGCTCATATTTAAGTGACTGTCCATTAGGACATCAAAGTCCCTCTCACAATTATTGTTTTTGAGCCAGATTTCATCTAATCTGTATTTGTACCTTTGTTTTTTTCTGCCTAAATGTAAAACCTTGCTTTTTTCCACATTAAATTTCATTTTCTTGGATAGGGCCCATTGTTCAAGTCTGTCAAGATCCTTTTGGATCCTAAATTTGCCTTCTGGGGTGTTGGCTATTCCTGCCAGTTTAGTGTCATCTGTAAATTTGATGAGTTCCCCTTCTATTCCCTCATCTGAGATATTAATGAAGATATTGAAGAGAACTGGGCCTAAGATGAAACTTTATGTTACCCCACTGTTTACTTCCCTTCATACAGATGTAGTAACATTAAGGACTACTCATTGGGTATGGTTTGTCATCCAGTTACAAATCCATCTGGTGGTGATGCTGTCTATTCCACATTTTTCTAGTTCACCAACAAGTAAGTCTACTTTGGTCTACTTTGCTAAATGGGACTTACTGAAAACTAAGTATACTATGTCCACATCATATTGCTGGTCTACTAATTTAGTCACTTTGTCAAAGAATGAAATAAGATTGTTTTGGCATGATCTGTTTTTAACAAGCCTGTGTATAAGTATAGTTTCTCCTTATAACACCTGTTTCTAGATGTTCACAGATCTGTTTTTTTACTATCTTTTCCAGTATCTTTCCAGATATTAGTGTAAGTCTGATTGGTCTGTAGTTTCCAGGGTCTGGGGTTTTGTGTGTGCGGGTTTTTTTTTTTTTTTTTTTTTTTAAGATGGGACTCATAGTCCTCAGGTAGTTTCCCATTGCTATAGGAATTTTGAAAGATATGGTACAATAGTTCTGAGATAACATCTGCCAGCTTCATCAGAACTCTGGGATTTAATCCGCTAGGTTCCGGTGATTTATGTTCATCAAGATCAGACTAGTGGGTTGTTTTTTTTTACCATTTTCTTCCTGATTTTAATTTTTATTTCTTGTCTGTCTTTTACGGTTATGTTAGCCTGTCTTTTATAGTTATGTTATTCTCTCTTTTAGATTACGTTATGTTAGAATTTAACAGGACCCTTAAAGGAAGGTAAAGCAAAGAAAACTCATCTACTTTTCAGTTAATCTAATAGTGCTTCTCAACCTTGGCAACGTTCAGGTGTGTGAACTTCAATTCCCAGAATTCCCCAGACTGCATGTTGAAAAACACTGATCTAATAGATCTGTCCCATTTTAAAGATAAATTGTTTTGGAAAACTTCGGCCTTCCTTAAGGTAAACATAATAGGGTTAGGTATTCAAAAGCAGAAATATATATTTCAGAGGATTTATGAATGAAATTGCATTGATATGTAGTACCTTAAAGCAGCCATACCTTTTCCTGGGATCAGGGAACTCTGGAGATGTCTGAATCTGTTACTTTAAGGTTTAAGTATATATAATATCATATTCATCTTAGAGTGATTCATCTGTTGCATAATATGCCTTTTAGGTTGTAATCTAACTATGCATAAGCAGAATTTCACATGTGTGACAAACCTGCCTCTCTCTCCACACCAGCGTTTCTCAACTTTGGCAGCCTGAAGATGTGTGGACTTCAGCTCCCAAAATTCCCCAACCAATTCCCCATGCAGGCTTGGACATTCAGGGAGTTGAAGCCCACACATCTTTAAGTTGCTGAAGTTAGGAGACACGGCTTCAGACTGTTGATAGAATCAATTTGGTTTACTTTTTTTTTGTCTATTTATTTTGTCACTGTATTTTTGTACACTGCTGAAAGTGGCAATTGTTTGGGTTGGGCAATCAAGTAAACTGTTTAAATAAAATGAAATAGATAACAATAAAATAATTGGTGCTTATCGGCCATTTTTCTATCTAGAAGACAACTCGATTCTGAACCCTTCGGAAACTTTGCATAACGTGAAGGGGGAGAAGGACACTTATTAAATAAGCACTCTTCCCTGAGACTATTGGGATTTTAGATCAGATAATGTATGGTTCCTAGGTAAGCTTACAGATTCTGAATAAACAATGATAAACAAATAGCACATAAATAAAAATGACTTTGAAGCTGGTAGACAGGATGCTGCTGAAAATGTCCCAGATTTTCCAAATACTTACACTAGTACTGGTTCCTAGAACCTATGTTTGCAAAATATTACACAGTATGTTTGTGTTAATTCCTGGTGTGAGGAATACAGACAAGAATCACAACTAGGACCTACCCCCTCTATCTTTAAACTTAATGTATATTAAAAGAATCTTGCAAGACTGTGTATATTTATCTCTGTGTTTCTTTTTTACTCTCTGGAAAACTAGGTGTGTCCCTTCTGAAATGTTTCCCACATCCTCCCTCCTTCTGGTGGACTGAGATACACCAGTTATCCAAGCTGTGTCTCTTCCTCTTATCTCCCAAGCAGTGGTGGGTTGCCCCCAGTTCTATAGAACCAGTAGGAAAACCGGTGGGAGGCTCCACCTACCGACCCCGATGTTATCAGAACGTTCCTGTGCGTGTGGCCCCGTTGCGAACCGGTAGTAAAGGTAAGTAGAACCCACCCCTGCTCTCAAGGTTATTCTCACATGCCATTACAGACTGCCCTAATAAGGAAGAATCTGACGAACACACACATTAGTGGGCTGTTGGTTTTAGATTTAACTTTTAAGTCAGCTCCATCATTATAATTTAATGGTATATTTCATTCAATACTCTGTTGAAATTTGTCATCCAGTTAACCCAAAACTTTTATTTTTCCAAATTCATTTACCTTCTTTACAATTTTCCGGGGCAGAAGTCTTGCACTTTATTATTATTGAAGGGTGGCAAAAAGTATTGATATTGCAATGTTTATCTCTTTATCATTTTACTGGCTCACTGAAATGACCCATAGAAGACCGTCCTGTTGTCTATCTTTGGGATTAAAGGAAAACATTGCAGGAAAGGATGTAGACCCACTACAAAGACTATACAATAACAGTGACACTGTTGTCACAAACTCTGGCCACCTTGTAAATAAGATAGGTACAGGAATCTAATATTCCAGTCATGAGAATTTCACTGAAATATTATCTTTTTTTTTTTTTGCTTTAAAGTTTTTTATTTTTATTTTTTATCAACATATTCAAATGTACAGTCTTTTGTCCATCATTAATCATTATTCATTCATCTTATTCTTTAATTTCCATTTGCTAATTAGTTGTTCGGGTCTGTTCTTCTACCATCTCCTTCCTTTATTTTAATACAACCTTTCTTTTTCTTCCCTTCTCTCTCCTCTTCTGTTTCTTTCTGCTTTCCTCATTCCTCCTCTCCTTCCCTTTTCTACTTCCTTTCCTCTTTCCCTTCTCCTCTCTTCTTCCTCCCTTTCTTACCCTCTTTCACTGAAATATTATCTGAGGGGGAAAAAAACCCCAAAAGCTATTTCTTCCCCATCCGACTGAATGACAATGGTTTTAAAAATGTAGAGGGAATTTTCAACATAGCACTAATTAAATCTCTGGTGCTTCCTGAAAAGCTATCTATCAAGAACACAGAAGGACATTATCAATGGCGACCCCACAGTCATAAAAGTACGAGCTTGTAAAATATTACTGTGTGGTTCTAGTCAGCTGTAGAAAAGGCTGGTGTAATTTTAGCTCACTTTGAAAACAGCCATAGATATCATCCTCTTACCAAGAGTTTTAAGCCATTTTGCATAAATAAAAGTGTGATGGAGCCCTGCCATTTGAGGTGCTCTGGATGCAGTGAGGAATTCATGTTTAAGTAAGAAATACCGGGTAGCTTTTCATATGTGATCCAACTTCATAAATGTTAATTTATATTGCTAGTCCATGTATGATATTCCATATGCTAAATAAATAAATTCAACTTGATTGTTTCTCTTAACTTTAGTCACAATTTGAGTGCTACCTTGGATTGTGGCTTGTCATTTGGTATTAAGAACAGAATGATTTTGAACCAATATTAGTAGATGCTTCCTTTAAAAAAAGCTTCCTAAATATCTATAAAATTAATCTTTCACTTATTAACTTCAATGGACAGATTCTGAAGGGCAAGGACCTTATATATTCAGTAATCCAAGTTAGTTTTTCAAATACACTCACTTAAAATGTTTCAAGTCTTCCCTTTGAGATACAAAGATTCTTCCAGACACGTCAAGTTTTCATCAGCCTAATATGTTTTTTAAAGACTCATAGTTTTCCACCCGCTACCCAGCAGAAATATTCTCTCTGTATCTCCATCTCATGCATAGCTAAGACCAGCTAATAAAATCCATCATAACAATGGTGAAAAGAGGGAGAGATGGATGTGCAAATTCATAATGGATTAATTTGCTAACATAGATAACCACTGCCCAATTTAACATCTCAATTAAACAGCACTGTATGTGGCTGAAGCTTCTGGAGTTTTGGAATAAAGATGATGAGATATGATTAGCTGAGCTGCAATGCAGCTTTATTAGATCTCAGATTCAGAAGAGAAAAATATCCTCACTGGTAGCCATTTTAGGAGGAGGAAAATGATAATCTTCCGATTCCTGTTGCTATCCCCATTTTAGCAATCAAAAAAAATATGTCTGGCTGATTCAGTGCTCCGATATTAAATAAAAATACCAGGTTGGAAACAAATACAATATATAGACTTTAAAGCACATCAATCTAACATAGTTTGATTATAGAAATGTCAGTACATGGCTGGACTTCAGTTACCGTATTTTTCGGAGTATAAGACGCACCGGAATATAAGACGCACCTACCTTTTTTGTTTGTTTTTTTTTATAAAAAGCTTTTTTTATTTTTTAGACAAACACGCATACAAACATATAATGTATTTCCTTTGAACAGAGTATTTGGCCGGTTCACAAATTTAAACAGTGTTTAGCCATTTCAATTAAATTTATAATTTCTATATTTCCTTTTTGCCATATTTATTCCTCATCTATTTTTTTATAAAACCAATATTACCCTTTATCCTCATCTCTAATCTTAATCAAATTCAATTTTTCCCTTCTATTCTATATTATACCCCTTCCCATTGTCATGTATTTTTATATCCATTCTCACATTGATTAATTATGTAATATTACAGTTGTTTAATACAAATTCAACATTTTAATATAAATCAATTAGTTATATAACTATCTTTTTTGTATATTAATCAATATGAACATGAATATTCCAATTATTTCCATGCAATCCAATTTCTTACAAATCAATTAATTATATTTACCAATAATAATAAACCAAACAATTTTCCCCATATATTCCTCCAAAACCACAACTTAACAATTTTTGCTTTCAACACAATATACAATTAATAGTATCTCAATTATTACAATTCCCTAGTTAAATAGAGCTTTCCCCTTATGTTACTCATTTTCACATCTTAAACTCTCCCAATAATCCAAATAGTTTTGCCCATATAATCCTCCAAATCACAACTTAATCATTTCTACTTTCATCACAATATATAATTAAAAATATTTCAATTGTTACAATTTCCCTAATTAAATTTAAAAATGTTCTAGCTGTTATCCAAGTTACAACTTAATCCTGTTTACTTTCACCACCATATACCATTAAAGGTATTTCAATTATTACAGTTTATACTTATTCATATTTCTAAAAAAAAAATAAAAAAATAAAAACTTATCACTGTCTAGATTTCAAAAATACAAAGACAAATATTCCAATTATTATTCATTTCATTTTTACAATCATGATTTCCCATTTATTTCTTACTACTATTCATATTTCAATTCTAAATATGTATAACATCTTTCTCTTTCATTTCTTTTTCCTTTTCTCCCTTTCCATTTTTATTTTTGCCTTTTTCTTTCTCCTTTTTTTCTTTTGTGTTTTAAAATCTTGAACTCTCCTCTTTTGCCCTAAATTTCCCATTGCACCTACCTTTTTTAGTGAGGAAAAAAAAGAAAAAGAAATGCCTCTGCCTAATTTTTCCTTGCAGCAAACAGCAAACAGCCTGCTTTACTTTCAGTTTTGTTTTCGGTGTAGCTTGATTAGCACAAGGGAAAAAATATCTGCTCCAGCAGTCTTTGCAGGAAGCAGCAGAGTCCTGCACAAAACAGCTGAGAGCAAATCAGCAGAATGTTGGGAGGCCGATTCAATCAACTTGTGCTAATTAGCCTATGCTGAAGCTGAAGGGAGCTGTTTTTTCTTGCTGTTTGCTTGCAAGGAGGTAATTGCTGCGAGGCACAGGCCAAAGGTGGGGGGCCAGGGCTACATTCGGTGTATAAGACGCACCTAAATTTTCACCCTCTTTTGGGGGGGTAAAAAGGTGCATCTTATACTCTGAAAAATACGGTACATTGTGTGTTTTTGTCTTGTTGCCCTATAGGCATTGAGTAAGAACTTAGTAATAATTATATTGACAACTTCTATTAAGTAATGAATGATAATCTTGTTGGATTAGTCTGGATTAGTTCCAACTGCATGTGTGTATAAACAACAAACATCAGGAATGCATATATAAGGCTCGGAGGTCTTGTTTGCTTTTCCCAAACAAACAAGCTAACCCCTTGAATTTTTCCGATTGTAGCCAGAAATAGGATCACAATTTTAATACCTAAAACCAGAGGTGGGTTTCAGCAGGTTCTGACCAGTTCTGAAGAACCGGTAGCAGAAATTTTGAGTAGTTCGGAGAACCAGTAGTAAAAATTCTGACTGGCCCCGCCCCCATCTATTCTCTGCCTCCCAAGTCCCAGCTGGTTGGGAGGAAATGGGGATTTTGTAGTAACCTTCCCCTGGAGTGAGATGGGAATGGAGATTTTACAGTATCCTTCCCTGCCACGCTCCCAAGCCACGCCCCCACCAAGCCATGCCATGCCTCCCAAGCCACGCCCACAGAACTGGTAGTAAAAAAATTTGAAACCTACCACTGCCTAAAACTAAAAAATTGAGATCCCAGAGGACTTTGCAATCAGTTCTAGAATAAAACTCATGGATCATACCACAAAACAAAAATGCAGCCCTCAAAACAAAAACCCAACCCATCCTCAGCTGTACATCCCCAGTGTATTTGATGTATTTTCTTGGCTACTTAATTTCAATGAACATGTTCAGATTTACTATGCTTAGGTCGTTTAAAGCCACATTTTCCATAGATTGCCGTCTACTTTCAATCTACCTAGTTAGGGATTTCAAACTGAATGATGAGAACAGAAGACCTGATGAATTTGCTGCAAAACATATGTGACCGATGAAGAAGTACTTGGTCGACAGTGTGAAGAAACACCACACCCAAAGAAAATAACAGGGGTATTTTTTTGTCACTGCTGACAACAATATTAAATAAGAATTCCTTCAGATCTATCAGTGTCCAAATTGCACCATGATTAAAATCTCATTGAGTGGAAATGCTCAGTTCTAAGCTCTCTTTATTGACTTGGACGAAAGATAGATAGACTTGATCTTGAATGGGGATCTCAATTGCAATCAATGGGAGAAAAATAGTCAACACACACAATTGACATTAAAAATAATCAAAACATACATCAGAAAAAAAGAAAATTTTAAAAAGGAGGCTGGTTCTTTTTTTCTTTCCTCCTATTTAAAATATTGTCTCCCCACCCCTCTTTCAACTAATTCTGCTTTGCTCTAGTCTTTACTGTATCTGACATGCCACCTTTGAGCATTCTGCTTTTGAAAGGGGAAAAAAAGCCACTTTTTCTGAATCCGTTGTCTAAACCTTGACTTTTTATTGTGCATCTTAATAAATTTCTACCAGCAACCTTTTTATGTAACTGAATTGCATTTGATCTTCAACAAATTTGTCACTCTATACCTTTGATTATTTTTTTTTTTAAAAATTGCAGTAGCTTGGAAGACTTTGAAGGTATTGTTCTGCTCTGATGTGAAGTTAATGGATTTACTAAAAATGAGAGTCTCATCATTTAATGTTATACATTGGGGCAGTGTAAGTATTATGCTGAGAGAAAAGATACATCTCCATAGTATAAATGAAACAGTTCAGAGGACATCAAGAAACCTTCTCAGAACTAGTGCCACCCATTGAACTTCAACTCCCATGATCCTTAGCTATTTGTCCAGCAAAACTGGTGAGTGTTAGTTTAAAAAAGTTGCATTATGCATATACCTAATTTATATTATAAAGATAATTTAAGACTAAATCTGTGCTATAAATTAGACAAGAGAATTTCATTATGTTACCACATTGTTCTTAGAAAATACCTCATTATCTTTCTTTCCAAACTCTAATTTAAAAACTGTGCACTACATCATACAACATCTTGAATCTTCAAAAACCTACGCAAGGGTCTTCTTTGTAGACTTTAGTTCAGCATTCAACACCATCCTTCCAGACATTCTTTTAACTAAGCTAAACCAGATAGCAGTACCTGAACACACTTGTAAATGGATCATAAGCTTCCTAACAGACAGGAAGCAGCAGGTGAAGCTAAGCAGAATCACATCAGATACCTGTACAATTAGCACTGGGGCCCTTCTCTTCTCTCTATATACCAATGACTGCATCTCAAATGATCCATCTGTTAAACTACTGAAGTTCGCAGATGACACAACAGTGATCAGTCTCATTTGAGACAATGATGAATCCGCATACAGACGGGAAGTTGAACTAGCCTCATGGTGCAACCAGAACAATCTGGAACTGAACACACTCAAAACCGTAGAAATGGTGGTGGACTTTATGAGAAACCCTCCCATACTACCACCTCTTACAATACTAGACAACACAGTATCAACAGTAGACACCTTCAAATTTCTAGGTTCTACATATCTCAAGACCTAAAATGGACACCTAACATCAAAAACGTCATCAAAAAAGCACAACAAAGAATGTTCTTTCTGCGCCACCTCAGAAAGCTCAAACTGTCCAAGGAGTTGCTGATACAGTTCTACAGAGGAATTATTGAGTCTGCCATCTGCACCTCTATAACTGTCTGGTTTGGCTCTGCAACCCAACAAGACAAGACACAGACTTCAGAGGATAATTAGAACTGCAGAAAAAAAAAAAAACCCAATTACTACCAACCTGCCTTCCATTGAGGACCTGTATATCGCACGAGTCAAAAAGAGGGCTGTGAAAATATTTACAGACCCCTCACATCCTGGACATAAACTGTTTCAACTCCTACCCTCAAAACAACGCTATAGAGCACTGCACACCAGAACAACTAGACACAAGAACAGTTTTTTCCCGAACTCTGCTAAACAAATAATTCCCTCAACACTGTCAAACTAGTTATTAAGTCTGCATTACTATTAATCTTCTCATCATTCCTATCATTCATCTCTTCCCACTTATGACTGTATGACTGTAACCTTGTTGCTGATATCCTTACGCTTTATATTGACTGTTTCCTAATATGATTTGATTACTTATTTGTTCCCTATGTTTATCATTAAGTGTTGTACCTTATGATTCTTGATGAATGTGTGTTTTCCTTTATGTACACTGAGAACGTATGCACCAAGACAAATTCCTTGTATGTCCAATCACACTTGGCCAATAAAGAATTCTATTCTATTCTACTCCTGTACTGTACTGTTCTGTTCTGTTCTGTTCTGTTCTGTTCTGTTCTGTTCTGTTCTATTCTATTCTATTCTATTCTAAAAGGATATATTATTTTGAGCAAAAATGAGTTTGTTTAAAAATTCTTCTTTCAATTTAGCACTATTTATTCGGAAATAGACTTCATTAAATACATAGACAATGTACCAATAGACCAAAGGGTTATATTGTATTCTTGGAATTACAACATACATAACCATCAATTTATATATGTTACCTATTATCTTTCTCCAAGAACTTCAAATTTCTCTACCCCATGTTTGGTAAGCAGTTCGCTTATTTTAAAAGATACATTTCAATAATAAACAACTTAAAATAAAAGCTATTTCAATTATTTATTTTTATAATGCATTGAGGCTACATATATTTCATAAATTCAATACCATAATTTTGTGTTTCCATAGCTTTTGTCTTGCTTGGTTGTGGGATCCACCTGCTTTTACATTGTGCTTACCTAGTTCATATAATGAAGCTTTTGGTACATAATGTGATGATAGGTTTCATTTATTAGCCAGTTTGCTTCTGAGTCTGATGGTGATGTGGAGAGAATGTGACTGGTTCAAGGTCACTCAGATGGCTTCTGTGCCTAAGGCAGGATTGGAACCCGGCTCTCCTTGTCCCTCTGACACATTATTCTTTTTCTTCATATTATAATTGAATGCTGCTCTTATGACGAAGTAATCATTTGGGTAAATTGCAATCTGACATGGTACATCTCAGAGACAGGTTTTCCACCTCAGTGAAAGCTGGGAATGTGTATTTCCAGAAAGACAATTTCTCTGCTTGGTTTCTAAAAAATGGTGAGTATGAAAATAAGCTCGGTCTTGCCTCTTAGTGCAAGCTTATCTCCCTTAGTATCTCTCTATATTGTATTTCCTCTCCTTCTTGATTTCAGTTGCGGAAAGCTACCATTTAAGAAGGAATTACTTTATTGATGATCCTGCTCATCACAGTAGATGTGTGGAGAAAACGTAGACAACATGGTCTCAAATTTCTATATCAAATTTCTATGTACCCCCCCAAAAAAAAAACATACAAAAGAAGACAAAAAAGTCTACTTGTTAACCAGTAATAACATCAATACTGGATTATACAGGGTGTGTTCAAAAACTTTACTTTGACCACACCTTCCCTAAGAAATCTAATAGAATTTTTTTTAAAAAGCCTCATGTATGAACAGTATTTAAGGGACATGGTGGCCCAGTGGCTAAGACACTGAGCTTGTTGATCGAAAGGTCGGCAGTTCAGTGGTTCAAATCCCTAGTGCCACGTAACAGGGTGAGCTCCCGTTACTTGTCCCAGCTTCTGCCAACCTAGCAGTTCAAAAGCACGTAAAAAATGCAAGTAGAAAAATAGGGACCGCCTTTGGTGGGAAGGTAACAGCGTTCCGTGTGCCTTTGCCGTTTAGACATGCTGGCCACGTGACCATGAAGACGTCTTTGGACAGCACTGGCTCTTTGGCTTTGAAATGGAGATGAGCACTCCTCTAGAGTCAGGAACAACTAGGACATATGTGCGAGGGAAACCTTTACCTTTACCTTATGAACAGTATTTGGGTCAATTACCAGAATGATAGCTCCCAAAATAGGGATGGAGTGCCAGACAGGCCTGGATGGGTTTTTGTTTTTTTATTTGTGTGTGTGCATGTGTGTATCAGAACAACCAGGGGTGAAATGCTCCCGGTTTGGACCAGATTGCCCGATCCGGTAGCGACGGAGGCGGGTGGTTTGGAGAACCAGTATCAAAAATCCCTGCCCCCCCCACATACCCAGCTTTAAAAGTAAAAAAAAAAGCCTCTGATGATCGCGCGGCTCAGCTGGGATCGTCAAATACTTTTAAAACCCTCTGATGATTCCAGCTGAGTTGTCTGATCGGCAGAGGCTTTTTTTCTTTTAAATGGCTCTGACGATCCAAGCTGAGTTGCCTAATCAGCAGAAGCATTTTTTCTTTTAAATGCCTCTGACAATCCAAGCTTTTTCTTTTAAAAGCCTCTGCCGATCAGGCAACTCAGCTGGGATCGTTAGAACCTTTTGAAAGCATTTTTTTACAACCTCTTCGCCGAAGAGGTTGTAGAAAAAATAGTTTTAAAAGTAAAAAAAAAAAAAATTGGCCACGCCCACCCAGTCACATTACCCCCCCACCAAGCCACGCCCACAGAACCAGTAGTAACAAATTTTAGATTTCACCACTGAGAACAACCTTTCAACTCAAACTTAATTCAAAAGCAAAACAAAACAGAGAACATATTATGGGATTTTCTTAGTGTGTGTGTATATATGTATATGTATATGTATATGTATATTATTATTTATTTATTTAATTTGTATACCGCCCTACTCCCGAAGGACTCAGGGTGGTGAACAGCCAGATAAAATACATATAATACAAATGTTAAAAAGCATTAAAATACAATTAAATAATTAATTGTATAGTACAGTACATATGTACTGTATATGTATATAAAGTGCTTTTCTATCGAAGACCATATTGGGTCTACCCCAATATGGGAGGGAGCATACTGCTTCCCTTTTGCCTTTCAGCTCCAATCCAGGAGCGCTCAAGCAGTCGCATTCATGACAAACCATTTTATACCAAATTTATATTTGCTGATAAAGAAATAAAGGGAGACTAGTATAGATCTATTTCAAGCTATTTAGCTCTCATCAGCTAGCCATACCCTTACTTGGATTCAAACTTGGGCTGCCTACTATGATGGCAAATCAACGAAATACTTCGGAGAAACAATGTTGGAGTCGCTTTATTCCACAAAGTATTATTGTCTGCATAATAATATTTATATTATTATATTATAATAATAGTTTTTCTTTTAAAAAATGGTTGGATTTCATGGGATAGTGTCAGGTGCAAAAGATTAGGTCCACATGTGAAGGTACAAATAAAGCGATATCTTGCTAATTATGCCTATGCACAGGAAACTCCTCAATTTACAGTTAGTGCTGCTTGGATTTGGATAACGTCCATGGAATTCAATGGGGTTTCATTTGTGGCTACGTAGGGATTTTAGGCTGATCCCTCTTTTAATTCTGCCCCAAATTCTGCCAGCCCTATCCTATAGATAGAAATCTAACAAATAAGCAAATACATTTACTGCTATTTATATACTATTGAGTTCCAACAACACTAATAACAGTATTGACTAATAACAGTCAACTTGTTAGCTACTGACCCAGTAGCTAGGAAAAGAAGTCCTAGCAGTGAGTTGTTATGGATTCTTCTTATTTTATGTAGCCTCTTCAGGCCCTGGCATTTTTAAAAAACTACTAGGTTCAATATCTAAATTCTGTTTTAAACTGAACTGTACATTTCCCTCGTAAGTCACCATGGCTTCAATAAAATCCTTATTTTAAACTGTACTCGGATTATGAAAAAATATCATAATAGGTTTATATTATGGTTATTGTTTAAATGGAATAGAATGAGGTTATAATTAGGGTCCTAAATGAATAAGACATGGAATATAGTAGCAAACAGGGGTATAAGGTAAAGTGGGAGAGTCTGTGGAAAAATTATATATACTGTATTTTTCCAAATTTATATTCTGCTACTCATGTGGATCTGGCATCTATTTCAAAGGATTGACCAAGCTGTTCCTTTTCTTTCCAAAAGGAAAAGAACATCTAAGGGTTTGTTTCTGTCACTGGCTGAGAAGATTCGTAAAAACTTTGTTTTTTGCCCTTAGCAGAAATAATTTGCACTCTTCAATTTTTTGAAACTTCTTTCAGTCTTCTTGTCTTTCCTTTCCTTTTTTTTTTAAAGTCATGTAAAGTTAGTTGCTGACTTTGCCTCTTTTTCAGCTGTAGCCCCTTGAGGTGTGTTATTGAGGCTGTGAAGTTGGTTATGTTAGGTGTAGGGTTTATGAATATGAAAAGCGGGAAATTTGCATGATTGTAGTGTATCAGTCATTGAAATTCTCTCCGAGAACATCAAGAGGATATCAACGCATGAAACATTCCATTAATGAAAACTAAATCCTTAAAGACAAAAGAACAAACTAAAAAAAAATAATAACCAGGAAGAAGAAAAACACGAAGCATAGGATGGTGCTTCTAACTACAAAATCTTTAAAGATAGAATTTGAAGTTCCTCTGTCCACACCACCGTGCCTTCAAATTTTAGCACTGCCGCAGATTATCTCAGCATTTCACACTTTTGCTTCTCAAACCAAAACAAGGGAATGTCCCCTCCCAACTGGGGATTTTGCTTTCAGGAAATGAAAGCCTTTGAATGGCACAAGAGCAGCAATTATGTCATCTCAAACCATGAAAAAAGTGTTTGAGAGGACAGCAGCAGTATTTAAGGGAAGAAGAAAAAAAATGGAAAAGAGAAAGCCCAATTTCAAGGATACCAGCAAGTTTTACCCAGCAATGGGTAATTTCCCTTATCTATGATTTGCATGAAAACAAATAAAAGATCAAGCCAAATTGGTCTCATTCTCACAGAGAACAGGAAGAACTTGAGAGGAAGTAAATAACTCTTAATTAATCAACTATATTAACTGCTATTTGCAGACGTAATAGTGGCTCCAGTTTGTATTGCTTCTCAAACTGGTTTGAACTTCTGTTTTTGTCTTGTTGTCCACACCAATCTTGTAACTAGGGAGTTACAGGATGCTGATACATTTAGAGTTAGAAACCTTGACTTGTATGACATCTGTGTGAATCAGAACTGATAACATAAGTAAAGCTGGGTCATTCCAAAACTTTGATCTTCTTCTGGTGATGCCATTCTTTTGTTGATTTGGAGGTATGTTCTGGGTCATTGTATTGTATTGAAAAATGGAATCCCTTTTCATTTTCAGAATTTTACTTAGCAGAGACCTGCCAATTTTGTGTGCCAAAATTGAATGAGATCTGAAGTATTCATAATTCCCTCCACCTCGACCAAAATCCCAGTTCCAGCTGAAGAAAAGCAACCCCAAAGTATAATGCGGCCACCATTATGCTTCACTGTGGGTATGGTGTAGTTTTGTTGATGTGCAGTGTTGTTTTTGTGCCAAGCATACTTTCTGAAATTATGGCCCAAAAGTTCAAGGTTGGTATCATCAGACCATAACATATTTTTCCACATATTTTTCTCAGACTTGATGTAGGATGTGTAAAATGTAACTGGGCTTGGATCAGTGATAAAATCTAAAATTTGTTACTACCGGTTCTGTGGGCGTGGCTTGGTGGGGGGGGGTTAATGTGACTGGGTGGGCGTGGCCAATTTTTTTTAAGATTTAAAACCATTTTTTTCTACAACCTCTTTGGCGAAGAGGTTGTAAAAAAATGCTTTCAAAAGCCTCTGAAGAACCCAGCTGAGTTGCCTGATTGTCAGAGGGTTTTTAAAAAACCCTCTGCCGAGCAGGCAACTCAGCCTGGATTGTCAGAGCTTGGATTGTCAGAGGCATTTAAAAGAAAAAAACTTTTTTTCTTTTAAATGGCTCTGACGATCCAAGCTGAGTTGCCTGATCGGCAGAGGGTTTTTTAAAAACCCTCTGACGATCAGGCAACTCAGCTTGGATCGTCAGAGGCATTTAAAAGAAAAAAAGCCTCTGACGATCGCACGGCTCAGCTGGGCATGTGGGAGGGGCCAGGGATTTTTGCTACTGGTTCTCTGAACCACCCGCCTCCATTGCTACCGAACCGGGAGCATTTCACCCCTGGCTTGGATGTTTTTCTTTGTAAGAAAAGGCTTCTGCCTTGCCACCCTACCTCGTAGCCCAGACATATGACGAATTCAGGAGATTATTGTCACTTGCCTTAGTACACAATCAGTACTTGTCAGAAATTCCTGCAGTTCCTTTAGTGTGCTGTAGGGCTCTTGATGGGCTCTAGGAAACCAGTTTTCTTCTTGTTTTTTCATTATGTTGAGAAGAACATCCATTACTTGCTAATGTCACTGTTCTCCCATTTTTTTCTCCATTTGTTGATGACTGTCTTCACTATGTTTCATGATATCTCCAATGCCTTGACAATTTTTTAATATCCTTTTCCTGATTGATACCTTCCAACAATGAGATACCTTTGATGTTTTGTAAGCTCTTGGCAGACCATGGCTTTTGCTATATAAGCAACGAAATAAATGTCAGAAAAATCCTACTAGAACAACTGAACTTTATATGAGCTTGATCAGAGTCACTTTAATTGATAGCAGGTATATACTGACTAGGTAGTTCTTAATTTAGAATAGTTCATTTAGTGACTGTTCAAAGTTACAACGGCACTGAAAAAAGTGATTTATGACAGTTTTTCACACTTATGACTGTTGCAGCCTCCTCATGGTCATGTGGTTAAAATTCAGACACTTGGCAACTGACTCATATTTATGATAGTTGCAATGTCCCTGGCCCATGTGATCACCTTTTGCAAAGTCAATGGGAAAACGAGATTCACTTAACAACTGTATTACTGTATCTAGATCCGTTCCAGTCGGGCTTCAGGCCTGGATACAGCACGGAAACAGCATTGGTCGCATTGGTAGATGATCTCTGGAGGGCCCGGGACAGGGGTTGCTCCTCTATCCTGGTCCTATTAGACCTCTCAGCGGCTTTTGATACCATCGGCCATGGTATCATGCTGCACCGGTTGGAAGAGTTAGGGGTGGGGGGCACCGTGTTGCGGTGGTTCTCCTCCTTTCTCTCTGATCGGTCGCAGTCTGTGTTGACAGGGGGGCAGAGGTCGACCCCGAGGCCCCTTGTATGTGGGGTGCCACAGGGGTCGGTTCTCTCACCCCTTCTGTTCAACATTTATGTGAAGCCGCTGGGTGAGATCATCCGTGGTTTTGGGGTGAAGTATCATCAGTATGCTGATGATACTCAGCTATACATCTCCACCCCGGACCACCCCAATGATGCCCTTAAAGTGATGTCCCAGTGCCTGGAGGCTGTACGGATCTGGATTGGGAGGAACAGACTCAGGCTCAACCCATCCAAGACCGAATGGCTGTGGTTTCCGACGTCCCGGTATAGTCAATTGGTGCCATCACTGACTATTGGGGATGAGTCATTGCCCCCCACGGAGAGGGTTCGCAACTTAGGCGTCCTCTTGGACTCACGGCTGTCTTTAGAAGAACACTTGACGGCTGTGGCCGGGAGGTCTTTTATCAGGTTCGCCTGATTCGCCAGTTGCATCCCTTTCTGGATCGGGACTCGTTAAAAACGGTCACTCAGGCCCTCGTCACTTCACGCCTGGACTACTGTAATGCTCTCTACATGGGGCTCCCCTTGAGGAGCACCCGGAGGCTCCAGCTGGTCCAGAATGTGGCCGCGCGGGTAGTTATGGGAGTATCATGACGCTCCCATGTGGCTCCCCTCCTGCGCGAGCTGCACTGGCTCCCTGTGGTCTTCCGGGTGCGCTTCAAGGTCTTAGTTACTACCTTTAGAGTGCTTCATGGCTTAGGACCGGGGTACTTACGAGACCGCCTTCTGCCACCAATAGCCTCTCACCGCCCAGTACGCTCCCATAGAGAGGGGCTTCTCAGGGTGCCGTCAGCCAAACAATGTCGACTGGCGGCCCCCAGGGGGAGAGCCTTTTCTGTGAGGGCACCCACCATCTGGAATGAGCTCCCCCCAGAGATACAGAAGATTCCGGATCTGCGCACTTTCCGCCATGCCCTCAAAACATTCCTGTTTCAGCAGGCCGGCCTGGCCTAACTTTCCCTTTATATTGCTTTTTGATTTTATTTTAAACTGGGATGTCTTGAATTATCTAGGACCAGAATGTTTAGTATATTTTAATTGGTTTTTTATTATTAACGTTTGTATTACATGTATTTTTATCGTTCGCTGTTCACCGCCCTGAGTCCCTTAGGAATAGGGCGGTATATAAATTTAATAAATAAATAAATAAATAAATAAACTGTATTACTAATTTAACTGAAATGATTCACTTAACAACTGGAGCAAGACAGATCATAAAATGGAGCAAAACTCACTTTACAGATCTTTTGCTTAATAACAGAAATTTTGGACTCAATTGCAGTTGTAAGTTGAGGACTACCTGTATTTAACACCAGTTTGAATACGATTGGTTAATCGTTAATAGGTAGATCCCTATTTATAAGAGGGTGCAACATTATTGTACATATTTTTACTTTTATTGCTCTTCCTTCCAGGGTGATTTTCAATTGAATTGTACAGCTTATTGAAGGTGGAAAAAATTATGAAGTCATTCATCTTGGTCTGATTTTTTTTTTTTACATCTCAAAAACCAGGCATTTTAACAAGGCTATGTAGACTTTTTATATCCACTGTATTCTGAAAGCCATATTGATGGATTTCACTTTATAACCTACTTTTATAAAAACAAACAAATCCATTTACTTCTTTTTTTAAAGAAAAATTAAAATGCAATTAAAATAGAATATGATCATCTGAAAGATAATATGTAAGGGTAGTGATCTAATAAAATCATTTTAAAAAGATGATTATTTTTAATGTCCTAAGCAGGATTTTACTTTAGAGATAATTTTTTGTTCTGTTTGTTTCTTTCAGATAGGATTATAATTTTTAGGTTAGGTTCTGTGAGTGAATATATTTATTTTTGAATACATAGTTTATCAATTCTGCTTTGGAGCGGGGGGGGGGTGTCTCCAAACTTGGCAACTTTAAGACTTGTGGACTTGTGGGGAATTCTGAAAGTTAAAGTTCACTATTCTTAAAGTTGCCAATTTTGGAGACCCCTGATTAGAAAATCAGTGGGCAATATTAATTTAGGATTGGGTGCGGGTCCATACTTTTACTGGCCACTCAAACTGCTTAATCTGGTTCTGTAGTGAGCTTTATTGTTCCATAGCTGTATGTTGTAGCTAAGCACAGATACAATCATCTCAGTAAGACATGATGATCTTGTACAGCTGAGAAACTTGTAGGGAAACAATAGTTTTCCAAAAGTGAGGAACTATGAAGTTTATGGAAAGAGAAAGAAAGAAAAAGCCGATGAACATCATTGAATAAGGCAGCTTTGGAGAAGCTGAATCATTTGCCTCTTCCAGGAAAGTCCAGGACACGATTCTTCATGTGATTATGGATCTAATCTATAGAAAATCATTGAAAAAGAAGATGGATGGAGAGATCTTTGCTTCAGGTGATCCTTTCCAAATGAAGAAGTCATTTGAGGTGGGATCATATCACACAAGAAAAGTTACAGAGACCGAGTGTTGTCATCAGAATCCATAATGGAGCAGGGAAGTAGGAATTTCTATGCTCTTTCACACTAAAATCAAAGGTTGTATTTTTCAAGCAAGACTGTTACTTAGATACACTCTCAAAGAGTAGCTCATAAATCCAATCCACATTCTACTAGTACAATAAAAGAAGGAAGGAGGATTTGACCCTGCTTATGCATGCTTATTCAGACAGGCTGAAATCATTGTCTTGTACGCTTGGAAATGAAATTAATAACCAATCTCTTGTATGACTGAAGACAAAACCAACAAACAAAAAGCAAAAAAGCCACTGGAAGGCTTGATGTATGCTGAAGTGCTTGCATAAAACAGCAAGCCGAAGTACTCATTGTAGTGGCAATGTTGATAACAAAAGCCATCAGAAAAATCTCAAATTCAAAGTCATTTGGTATAACCAGGCTACATCGCCAAGTGTTGCCTAGCATCATATAACAAGTAATCAGGATGTGAAAGTTCAATTGATATCTGTGAATACTGGCACACAAACGCACCTCTTACAAACCAGTCACCAATTACAATAGAATCATAATGTTAAAAATAGGAGCTTTAGAGAAAGTGCAAGGCTGAAATCTCTCTGTAGCCATCAGCAACTCAGTGCTACTTTTTTGCTTTATAATTTTGGGTAGTTCAACTTCCTGAGATATACACTACAAAAGTGTATATCTGAGCCTTGGTAGTAAACTGAGCCTTGGTAGTACAGTGGTCTAAAGCACCCTGTTATTAAGACCAGCTGCCTGCAATTACTGCAGGTTCGAATCTCGCCAGGCTCAAGGTTGACTCAGCCTTCCATCCTTTCTAAGGTAGGTAAATTGAGGACCCAGTTGTGGGGGCAATAAGCTGACTTTGTATAAATATACAAAAGGATGAAGGCTATTGCTTAGCGCATTGTAAGCCACCCTGAGTCTCCAGAGAAGGGCGGCATATAAATCAAATATATATATATATATATATATATATATATATATATATACATACATACATACATACATACATACATACATACATACATACACATTTACTGCAATATCTTAAATTTATTTGATTGGAATCTATCCAGGAGTTCTTGTGATACAATTTTTCACCTCAAGTGAAAGCATCCATCCCACTCTCTTCTTTAGACAGATCTAGTAATAACTTCATCTGCAGGAAAAATGGTGCTGGAGGAATTAAGCAGACAAACCAAGTTAAATTAAACTCTGACAGCATCCTGATTGCCAGAGCTGATTGTTGTCCTTTGAAGTCAGTTCTCCACTTGGGAATCACCCTTTGTCCACTCTTGGGTCTTCGGCATAAAAAAGGGTAAAAATGCACCATCAGTCATGGTTCTGTTTGTCATTTTTAGTGATTGGGGTGGGGTGGGATGGGTGGGTAGATAAAAGTGTTTTAATAAATATGGTCAGAGGCCAAAGAAGTTTTGGCAGTTTTCAAGTATGCACCCAGTTTCACCATTATAACTCAAGATCATTTATAGTCTGCTTTAATTGTCTTGAGTGAGCCCACATCTACTGCTTTCTATTGCATGAAAAATATATGAACGTGCCTTCGAAGGAAGAGCTTAAAAAAAAAAAGTTATTTTGTTAAAATATCAGAATCACTATTTTCCCAAAGAGAACAATTGGATGTTTAAAGTACAAAATCCTGATTAACAAAAGGAGAAAGTTTAAAGCATCTCTAAGATATGAAACGACTATTTTCCATTGCTCTTTGGCAGAGTACAAATTGTCCTTTCATGAATAAAAAGTGGCAATAATATTAAAAATAATAGTAATTATTATTATCATCAGGCTGCTTTTTTTTAAAAAAAAAAAAAATCCAAGTGTACTCTCAGGGAAAAAAAAAGCACAGGTAGCAAAACTTCATCTCCCCAAAATGCACTTCAATACATTTTATGTCTAAAAACCTAATTTAAAATAATGTCAGCATCTTTCAGCTGCAGAATATGAAGCTCAGCATCTTTAAATTATTTAAGAGGTCCTCAGAGAGTCGGTTATGCTTATAGCATCAGATTTACTCAAAGCAATGGAAAGAGCCAAAGCAAAATGTCGAATCAGGGCTTCCTAAGAGATTTCACAGAGGATCCTTTCTTTTTTTACTTCACTGCAATTGAAACCTTATGAAATTTTTGTGCAAAAATATGTATCCTTCAAGATAGGTTTACTGACAAGCTTTGTTTTCCACTTAATTTAAAAGAGCCGATCTTTGAGAGGACTCCAGTGAATGTCTCCATCAAGAATGTATCAGGCTAATTTGAATATGAAACATGCAAGTCTATCAAACTCTAAATGATTGATCTGGATTTCCTGGGTAGCTCCTCTCCTGAGGTATTTTCTATCCGAAGTTCAAGAGGGATGCTCTGTCACAAAAGTACCATGCTGTATTTGGATGTATAGCGGGAGTTTAATGAACAGAATAACATTGATGCTTATTGGTGAATAGTGATAATGTTATTCAGTTGAATAACTGAAATTGAATAACCTTGGAAACAGTATTGAATAACAGGAATTGAATAACCTTGGAAATTAGCTTTTGTCAGCCCCCACTAAGTAGACCAGAAACAATTTTTATTGAGAACTGGCTATCATAACAGAGCTATAATAATGTATTATATAATATATATATATATAAAACCAGTTTGCTCTAGTAATTAAGGTATTGGAAAGCAGATGACCATGGGTTCTAGTCCCACCTTAGCCAGGAAAGCCAGCTGGCTGACTTTGGGCTAGTCCCTTTCTCTCAGCCCTACCCACTTCATATGGTTGTTGTGGGAAAAATAGGAGGAGGAAATTGAGTTGGATATGTTTGTCGCCTTGAGTTATTTGTAAAAATAATAAAGGTGGGATACAAACAAATAAAATAATAGCATTTTGAAGTCTGATTATTCTTCCCCTTCTTGTACTCTTGTAAATTAAGGTGATGTCGGTTTGAGAAACTTCCTAATGTTATCTGGATAATCTGAATTTTTGTTTATCTCCATCAAGGTCATCTTCCTTATTCTTTCTATGCCTTCTTATCACATGAGATTTCAGATGATGAGCACTCTAAAATATCTATGGAGTCATAGCAAAGAGGGTGTTTTTTTTTTATCATCCCAAATGCTACTGATGTCATCATACTTGGTATAGATCATATTCATGCCAAGCCATTTGAGTGTTTGGGGGACTGTGGTGTCTCCTTCTCAACTCTTCATAATCTTTCCAAGTTGGCCACTATTCTCCCCATTCTAAAGGACCAAATATATTTGTTGGCTGAAATTTGTTGTAATTTTTAAATCTGTGGCTTCATAAAGCACCATTACTTCTATCTACTCTAATTATTATTGGTATTAAAAAAAGGATATTCAAGCTGTCTCACAATTAAAAAGGCCACAAAATTACATTAAAATTTTGAATCATGATTGAATTAATTGAAACTGATCTTTGGCTGTTGAGATTTTCATAACATGTTATTTGGGAGAAAACCAAATTATTCAGAAAGTGATGACTAAGCTGCATAAAACAAATGGCATATAAGAAGAAGAAAAATTGTGAATGCACATTATGTTCCTTGTTGTGGGGAGGATCAAGTGGTTTACTGAAGGAACAATTTTTCATTAGAAAAAAAATGGAATTAGCAGTTATTCACAGATGAAGCAAACATCATAAACTAATTGGGAGAATTAAACCAGCCCTAGTTTAAGAGAAAGGAAAGATGGATTTGTTATCATAATCACATTTTTTTCTTATTTTGCTGGTTCAAGTTTATAAAATCGGATTACCATATTGAGAAGAAACACTTGCTGTTGCACTGTGAATTTATATTAATATGTATTTACTTATTCAATTTCTATAACCACCTATCTCAGTCAATGACTCTATTGTTCTTATTACTCTTACTTAATATTTTTTGTTATGGAGGAGAATCCTGAGAGTTGCAGATCAAAATTGCTAGAAGCAATTTGTGGGAGTTGATGGAAATTGTAGCCCATTTTCCAAATGGAACCAGTTGAGCCAATCCTTTTCATTTCAAGAAGCCAGGTCAGGTTTTGCATTTCTTTCTGTTTCAGTAAGATGATATTCCAAAGGACAAAGACTATAATTAACACGGTGATGTTTGTCATCAAATCCTCACAGAAATCCTTGAGTTATTGATTACTAAGCAAAATTAGTTTTTTTTAAATCAAAAAGAGAGAATTAGAATGCACAGCTTCCTCGTTATCATTCTATCTTGCTCCATGCCTGAATTCTGATAGACATGCTTAACTTATTATATATAGGTTCAAATTCAATCATAATTTAATTGTTTATTTAAGGTGTTCTCCTTTAAATGGAAAAACAAGTAATCATTTCCTACCTTATAACTCACTAGATTCTGTTTCTGGAATCAGAAACAATTTCTCCCTGCAGCTAATAAATAAATGCACCTATTTCAAGAAAAAAGAATAGCAAAGGATTAAAATAAATAGCCATACACCAACTCTTCCTAAAGCTAGAATGTTGAAGATACTTTTCCCTCTATAATTATTGCATACAACTTTTCCTCTTGCCTTCAAGAATCATGAATGAAATACTAAGATCTTTTGAGTCTTCCCTGTTCACACTACGTCCGGCAGCCAAAACTTCATTACTCCGCAAATGTGAAGTGCTACAGATCTAAAGTTGTATCAAAACTTCAGTAATAAAACTTCATGCTTATAAGAAAAGAAACCTTAAGAGCAGAGCAACGAAGATGATTAGGGTAAAACATACGGTGAATGGTTGCAAGTACTTGGCATGGATAGTTTAGTGAAGAGAAGGACCAGGGGAGACATGAAAGCAGTGTTCCAATATTTGAGGGGCTGCCACAGAGAGGAGGGGGGCAACCTATTTTCCAAAGCACCTGAAGGCCAGACAAGGAATAGTGGATGGAATCTGATCAAGGAGAGATTCAACCTAGAAATAAGGATAACTTTTCTGACAGTGAGAACAATCAACCAATGGAACAGCTTGCCTTCAGAAGTTGTGGGAGCTTCATCACTGGAAGCTTTCAAGAAGAGACTGGACTGCCATCTGTCAGAAATGGTTTAGTCTCCTGCTTGGGAGGGGGTTTGGACTAGATAACCTACAAGTCCCTTCCAACTCTGTTATTAAAATAGCCCAAACTAAACTTGTGTGGAAAAAAACAAAATAGCTGGAATTAGGATGGGTGGGGATGTAGACTTAAAATCATCACCATTATTCTGATAGGTCATTTTCTTTTTCACACTATTTATCTATTTTTTCAAAGTTCAAGGGAGGGGAGAAAAACCTCTGCCTCAAATTCAGGATCCATCCTACTTCAGAAGGAGCACCTCTTTTTTCCATTTCCTCTTGTAGGTTGGATACGACCATGACTGTGATGCATGAGAGCCCATATTATTATATACATTCAATACCGCAGAAAAGGCTCTGAATGCCTTTGGGGAAATTTGCAGTCTTCTTTAAAGAAATCAGATTTCTGTTGGCTAAAACTAAGAATAGCTCGCAACAACATTGCCTTCTTTTTTATTGATATTTTGCAAACTGGCTTAACTTGTAATATAGAAGAATAGACCACTATTTTATAGTATATAGAATGGGAAGAGTATAGTGTGACATGGTAAGTCTCCAATGCTATAGCACTGCTATAATGGTATAATGCCTTAGGCACTAGGCACTAGAACAGGTTCTAGAACTAGAACCTTCAGTCTTCAACTTTCTACACAATCTTAACAAGGTTGGCTTTGGAACTCTGGGAGTTGAAGTGGACAGGTCTTAAAGTTACCAAGGTTGGACATCCCTACCCTAGAACTACCCAATCCACTGCCTCAGACTTCACTCCAAACCAAACCAAGCCACTTTGCATTCAGAAGCCGCACAAAGAACAACTTGACATCTAATCCAAAACAGGTGCATTTTGCTTTTCAGCAAACCAGTCCCATTTTCTAGTAACCTTCACAATGGATATTTTAGCACATTTGATACAGGTTCCTATATATGACACCTTTCTTCTAAAGCAGTTTCAAATAATGCAAACAGAACAGATTCGTCCCCCTTCATCATTGACTCCTCTATACTATTGGTCATGCATCAAATTTCATATGATATGAACCTCCTAAATTACATCCCATCTTCCTTCCCCTCAGACAACATTGAGACATCCAGGGCTTACCATAGAATATAAAACACAGGTGGAGCGGAGTCTGACTTTAAAAAGTTGGGCCTGGAACGCATCCTTAAACCTTTGATGGACTGCAATCATTTCTAATAGTTCTTAAAACATGCAAGATTTTTGGAGGAAGGAGAGAAAGGTGAAGATTCCTTGTTTTGGGATGTTAAGTTTTTTAATTAGCATATAGGTTTGAAAATTACTTTTCATGGCAAGGCAGCTATTTTTCAAAAACTAAACAAAATACATCTCTGACAGGCTTCTGGTTGTTGCAATGCAGCTCATTGGTACTCTTTTTCCTTCCTCTTTTAAAATCTTTTTTTGATTGTTCAGTGTGCGATCTAGTTGGTGTACTAATGATGCCACAATCTATTATTACATTATTGTATAGACTGCGTATTCTACTTTTGCATAGATTCAGTTTTCAATTGAAGTGGCATAAAAGCACTTGTAACAAGTGACTTAATACTTTTAACACAATTCTTTTAAAGTGGTGGTTATTCATAGGGATGGCCCCAGTTTTATTCTATCCTTGTAGCATTCTTTGGCAATGCTTTGCTTACATCTTTATTTTAGAGCGTAAACAAGGCAAGAAAGAAGGAAGGTATAAGATTGGCTATAGTTTTGCAAAGGCGTAGGATGACAAATGTGTACGCCAACAGCATGTTGTTGCTGCGCTCCACATTCTTCTCCTGCGATCATCACTTATACAGGTAGTCCTCAACTTATGACCACAATTGAGCCCCAAATTTCTGTTGCTGAGATATTTGTAAGCATCTGAATTTTAATCCCGTGACCATGGGGATGCTTGAGACAGTTGTAAGTGTGAAAAACAGTCATAAGATACTTTTTCCAGGGGTGTTGTAACTTTGAATGGTTACTAAACAAATCGTTGTAAGACGAGTACTTCTAGGGCAGGGGTCAGCAACCTTAAACACTCAAAGAGCCACAAAGATCCTAACCAGAAGCCCCCGTTCAATTCTGGAGCTGACTGGAAGTCCAGTTCCCCCACCATAGAGTCTCCTCCTAGCGCGGCGTCCTTTTTCCTCTGCTGACCAGAAATCTGGTTCTCCCATCATAGAGTCTCTTCCTAGCATGGTGTCCTTTTTCCTCTACCTGTCCTAACCAAAAGCCCTAACAATTGTGGAGCCAACCGGCAATAGGGAACCACAGCAGAAGGATGAAAGAGCCACATGCGATTCCAGAGCCACGGGTTGCTGACCCCTGTTCTAGGGGCATGGGGAATGCAGACATTTATATATGGAGTAAACAAACAAGTTCAACTAAGCTTATGTTTCATGGATGTCAGCCTTAGCTATAGAAACATCTGTTTTAGGTCCACCAAATCTGGGTTGCAAACATCCAGGCAACCTCTAGATGTCATCAGAGGGTTGGGGTTTTCTGAGTCTCTTTTCTGGCATTTTTTTCCCCAGCCTAGATATGGTCGCCCTAAAGAGTTGGAGTGACTGAACATCTGTTGTGGCAGCTGTAGGTTAGAAAGCCGGAGTCAGGCACTCTAATTAAAATTAGATTTAAATCTATATCTCTTATAAATCATATGGTTCTTTGGACTGAACAAAGAGCAGACACTGTACGTCCATGGCTTTGTCTCTTTTGTGCATTGTTCTCCTTTATGTTGTCTTCCTATTCCAATAATGCCTCAGTCTTTGGAAGACGATGGGTAAAATTTGGTTCTAACATGCTGCATTAAAGAGAAAAGACCAGATTTTATTATGCTCGTTTGCTGTGTTTCCTAGGGTGTTTATAAAACTTGGAATTTCTTTCTCATATCCCCATTCAGTTATCCGTGTTTATGTGTGTGTGCATGCTTGTATGCATGCATGTATTTTGTATTGATAATTTATATTGATAAATACTAGATTCATATTGTCCTAAACCTTTATTTTACTTTTTACATGTACAAAATGTTTAGATTTCTGTCCTTCAGATTATTAGACAACTAAGAGCTCTGTGCTTCTAGCAATCAGGCCCTCAATCCATCTAAATGATAATCGGGGTAGTTAAGATTTCAGCTGATTTTTTAACAATCAAGCACTTTCTCCAACGGGGAAAAAAAAATTGGCTTAATTTTTTTCAACTGCATCGCTTGAAATGTTATAAACTGCATGGGAGGGGGAAAAAATCATTCTAGTTTGGCCATTGGCTGGAAACAAAATTTAGTTTGTTTTGCCATTGATACAAATGAACTTGTTCCTTTTGCCATATATCTTAGCGATCCAATTAGATATTTCAAAAAATTTTATTCTGAAGCAAAAAGATAAGACTTGTCATTCCGTTTTAATAATACATATACCCCTACTTGCCCTATTATCTCTTTATTAGAAGTGGCATTTAATTAAATCAAATTTAAGAGCGAGCTCAGTGGATTTGTTGATGAGGAATTCATCTGCCGGAAGTGTTAACTGAAATATATAATATATTTGTAAGGGGAAAAAAATGATGGTTAAAAAGAAGGGTAACTTCAAATCTTTCCTTCATTAAATTAAAAGATAATGCTTATATTGCTGCCGAGAGCAATGCCTTCCCAAGATTACAGATATTGCCCCTGCTTCAGAGATACATGAATGAAGAATTAGTGATACCAATCAATACAATTAATAGCTATTTTCATTCTCTGGATTTAGCTATTAAGGGCTTTCATCGTGAGCCAACATGTAAATGTTGTGAAATGCTGAAGTGGGTTGTGATCCAGAACTGACACATGATTAAGTGAATGTCAAGCATGTGAAAGAGGCAGAGTTGGCATCAGGATGGTGTAGTGCTTTTCTGACGAAAGGTTGGATATTTCTGATTGGAAAAATGACTTTGTTTAAGGCAGCAGCTTCCAGGTTTACATCTTTGCAGCCTGATGGGGAAAAGAGAGGTGAACCAGCCCATGCAAGTGGTGGGCTGGCATGTGGGCATGCATGCGCCAGCCTGCCCCACACAAATCAAGCCCCACGTGAGTGTGCCAGCTAGACACTCAGTGGCTTGGGTTCAAACAGGCCACAGCCTGGAAGTGGGCCACAGCCCAGGGGTTTGGGACCCTTCCTTTAAAGAACATAAAACCCAATTTTGTCTTATTTGATGTTCTTCCCATTCTTATTATACATAGACTAGGTTACAAAGCCTCATTCTTCCCAGCTAGCATTCTGGAAATAACAATATAGAATAGTGGTGTCCAGCCCCCATCCTGTGAGCTGTGTGTGGCCCTGGACAGCTACTAATGCAGCCCACAAGATCATATACTTTTAACATTATTATCAGGGGTGAAATGCTACTGGTTCTCTCTGGTTTGGGCAAACCAGTAGTGATAAAAACTACCGATTCAAGTGAACTGGTAGTAAAAAAAAAGCTATCGGTTTGGTCGAACCGGTAGTTTAAAAGCTACTGGTTCAAGCGAACTGGTAGTTAAAAAAAGCTACCAGTTCGTCTGAACTGGTATTTCTGACGATCAGCTTTGCTGCATGGTTTATATTCTCTAGAAATCAGGAAATCCTGCTTTCTAGCAAAGCTAAATCGCACAGCACCACTGTTCCCCCCTCCCCCTTGCTGTTCAACTTATCTAGTGAAGTCTTCTTTTTCCGCATGAAGCGCACATTTGGAGAGCATGGTTCATGCACGCGTTTGGCACGCATCGCGTATGCGTGGGCAGCGAACCAGTGGTGATCTGCAGAGTAGTTCAGCACTGATTATTATGCGATTTATATACATTCGCTATATTTTTTAACTATATTATATATTTTGTGGGTGCAGTGACTCAGCTGGAAAACTGATGGCCCAGGTTTGAGACCTGAGTGTCATGTGATTGTGTGAGTTCCCATTACTTGCCTCAGCTCCTGCCCACCTAGCAGTTCAAAGCATGCAAATGAAATTCGATAAATAGGTGCCAATTCAGTAGGAAGGTAATAGCGTTCCATGAGTCTTGGCATACAGTCATAGTGGCCACATGACCACGGAAATATTTTCAGACAATACTGGCTCCATCAGCTAAAAAGTGGAGATAAACATTGCCCCCTAGAGTTGGAAACGACTGGAAAAGGGAAAATCTTTACCTTGTTATATATTTTACAGCATCATTCCCCGACCTTTCTGACTTGGTGGACCAGCGTCGGCAGGGGGAGAGGGGATGACTTTCATAAATGCAGCGTTTCACAGATGTGCATGCTCACCCACCACTTCAGTGGCTTGGTTCTGAACGAGGTGTGGCATGGTACTGGGCTGCAGATTGGGGATTGGGGCTCCCTGTTTTATAGGCAGCCCAAAACAATTCCTCTTCACTCAATGCAGCCTGGAAAGCCAAAAGGTTGGACACCCATGATATAGAGTGTAGTTTAGATAACAGTGGAACCAGTGGAATCAGTGGAACGACTTGCCTCTAGAAGTTGTGGGTGCTCCAACACTGGAGGTTTTTAAGAAGAGTTTGTCTGAAACGGTATAGGGTTTCCTGCCTGAGCAGAGGGTTGGACTAGAAGACCTTCAAGATTCCGTCCAACTCTGTTATTCTGTTAATAGGAATGTAGTTCAATACTCCTTAAAAACATTTTTGTTTCATTTACTAGATTAATGTACTGTCTTTATTTTGAAAAACTGTGGACAGAATGTTCCTTCATCTTTTTTTTCTCCAGATCAACAACCCACTGAAGCAGGGGTGAAATTCACTTACTTTCCTTACCTGTTTGCAAAAGTGTGCGCACCACGCACCCAGTCGCTCTGCACATGCGCGCCATAGTCCGCACATGTACAAAGTCTTCTGCACATGCGCAGAGACTTAAAATGTTGCACTGAAGTTAATTGGGCTAAAGAGAATGACTGGCCCAAAGTCACACCACCACTTGTGCCTGAAGAGAGGATTAACTGGGGAAGGCGGTATCTGACTAAATGGGAAAACAGGACCAATAATGGGAGTTTTTATTATTTTATTTTTATTATTATTATTCGTATTTCTATGCTGCCCACTCTCCGAGGACTCTGGGCAGCTTACATCAAAGACAGTATACTAAATAGCATATTGCCCCCAACAATCTGGGTCCTCATTTTACCCACCTCGGAAGGATGGAAGGCTGAGTCAACCTTGAGCCGGTGAGATTTGATCTGCTGATCTGCTGAACTAGCAGTCAACTGAAGTAGCTGCAGTACTGCACTCTAACCACTGCGCCACCTCGGCTCTTAAATTGAAGCTTAAGAATTCCTGCAGGCATTTTTTGCATTCCCCCCCCCCCCGGAATTTCACTGTTAAAATAAAGCCAGTTAAACCACTTAGCAAGATGGCAAGATCTGTATTTGCATTTGTCTTTGTGTAAAGTGACACAAGTACAGGTCCCAAATATTTATTGAGAGCATCAGCTCTAACTACGGAACATTGATGGATGAGGACAGGCTCAACTCTTGTGCTACTTTTTCAGGAGGAAGAAGAAAGTAAACAATCCACTTATTTAAAGTTGTGTTCCTTCCAAAGATAGATTTTTCTTTCCCTTAGCTGGTTAATATGTCCTAAGTTGAAAAGTGTTGTTTCAAATATTTGCGGTTATTAATTATGTTTCTAACAATATTCTGGATCAAACGCTCCACAATGAATTTGTGATTTGATTTCTTTTTTAGTATCATAATTACACATTGTAAACAACATTCCCTTTTCCCAAAAGGTTGTGCAATTTTATAAAAGCAAGAGAGGAAAGGGGGAGGGGAGTGAGCAAGAACAAAAAATTCCATTGAAGTAGAAATTAAAAAGAGATGTTTGATATGATAAATAATGACTAGATAATGGGTTTCAATGGGATATGGAAATATATTCTGCAACGTGAAAACCTGTTGAAAGGGTTTGCTGGAAAGGAGGGAAGAGGTGACATTGAATTTTTACTTAAGTTATCTAATTTTCTCTTCCTTGTGCAAACAGGAGCACATTTGATGGATTTTGATTCCATAGCAGACCAAAGTTGTAAATGTAAGTCACATCATCCTAGTTATGTGGAATGAATAAAGGAATTCTTTAATGGTATAAATCAAGGTCAGTCTACAAATTGTTTAAAGAGCAGGATAGATAGATAGATAGATAGATAGATAGATAGATAGATAGATAGATGGATGGATGGATGGATGGATGGATGGATGGATGGATGGATGGATGGATGGATGGATGGACGGACAGACAGACAGACAGAGATATAAATAAAACAAAAATGATAGAAAGTGTCCTTTTGTGTAGTATAATTTTGAAATATAAAGACCTTGGCAGTGGTCTTTATAGAGAGGATTGCTCTTAACTATTGCATCTGGGCCATAAGAGGCTAAATGTAACAATCAATTCCTCTGATACAGTGGTGGGTTTCTACCGGTTTGCCCCGGTCTGGGGGAGCCGGTAGCAATGACAGTGAGCTGAGAGCGAGCCGTTCACTCCGACTGTCAGCTGGGCCTTCCCTCCCACCCTTGCACTATACCTACCTATATTCATTCATTTTTAGTCCATCTGATAGGCGCAGCAGAGCAGATTGCCGTGCCTCAACTGTTCTGAAATGCAATGTGCTTGTGCAGAGCGCAAAGCGCAAAGCGCGTGCATGAAGCGAACTGGTTGTTACACCAGTTGAAACCCACCACTGCTCTGATACCAGGTAGGAAAATTCCAGTGCTCAGTGGGGACCTTCAGTATTTATAGAATGAGTAATTAACTGCTTTATCAAAAAAAAAAAAAAAAAAAAAAAAAAACCCAGAAAGGAGTGTGTAAGGGGGGAATATTAAGAATGAAGTAGTGAGTAGGATTCTGAAATATTGCTGATCTCTTTGTCCAACAGCAAGGGTGTCAAACTTGCGTCATCACCGCATTATCACGTGATGTATCGTGACTTTCCCCCTCTTCATTAAACCAGTCATGGGTGTGGCTGGCATGTGACACATCCGGCCCATGGGCCAGGAGTTTGACACCTCTGTCCTACAGGGATGCTTTGGAAGAATAATTTTCTCTGCAGCCAAGATGAATCCACCCCATTTTCAACTTCCATCTTTATTTTTGGTTTCTTCTGAAACACTAAATTTGGACCCATCATGTTCTGTTTTTGGAGAATTAACCTGGTAACAGTCAGACAGAAGAACAATTAGAGTCCCAAGTTTGTTTGTTTCCATTTCAACTAGTTTGTAATTCAGCTAGTAATTCAACTCCACCCATCTCAATTCTTTAGACAAGTTCCTTTACCTAGTCCTAGTTTCTTTCCAACATTCTTTTGGTTTGGAAACAATAAACAAGCATTCTAACAGTAAGAGCAGCCAGTTAGTCCAGCCAGTTATTCAGGTAGCTGGTAATTGGCTGCATTCAAGTAGATGGTAGACATATTCTTGTACATGGATTTCTACACTGAGCAGTAATTGGACAAAATAACTCAAATGGATTCTTTCAACTCCTTAATTCCATGAATCTCTGAATTTAATAATCCTGGAAAATGAGGAATTTTGGGTGATTTGAAATGTGAAAAAGTGCCATGTCTATGGATCTTGTATCTCTTTTGAAAAGATTGATGAGCCAGGTTCAGAGGAAAAGTTGAATTGCTCTCTACTACCATAACTGCTGGGAATACCCATTTATTTGTAAATTGTGGGATAAGTACTCAATAATCAATGGTAATAAATGCTATTGTGAATTTATTATTCATATCTCCCAAGGCATGTAAATAGACACAATAGAAGAAGTCTATTAATTTTTTTCTATTAGCTGCCAGATTTATTGCTAAATATTAGGGCATTAACTACATCTTGGATCAATAGTCTTTAAAAATTTGGAAAATTGTATCAAATGAAAAATTATCACAACAGCAAAGCATTTTAAAGAATCCTTCAATTAAGGATTGCTTTATTTAAAGTTAATATTCACCTTTGTATATAAAGACATGTTTTCACACAGAATCACTGAGAAAAAGAACTTCTAAAAAAAATAGTACCGGAAGTGAGATTTTTAAAAGTGCTTTTTTTCATCTCACAACTGTTTGGATTAAGAAAATTGCTCAGTAAGAGCTGTGGTGGCACAGTGGTTAGAATGAGCATTGCAGGCTAACTCTGTCAACTGTCAGCAGTTTGATCCTGACCAGCTCAAGGTTGACTCAGCCTTCCATCCTTCTGAGGTTGGTAAAGTGATAAGAGAGGGCTGTAAAGCACTATTCAGTAGTATATAAGTGCTATTTCTGGTGCTAGTTTTAAATAAATGTCATTACATTCTGGCCTGATAATTATCTTGGTAGCATAATTGCATCAGCTGAAATTTTCTTCAAACGGCAACTCAGAAGTTTCGGAACTGGTTATCCATTGATAACCAGCTGGGAGGCAAAGTTACTCGCGTCCGTGGCAATCCTTAAGTCACACATGCCTCCTGGGTGGTGCTAAATGAGTAACAGACGGACTGGTAGCCAGACATCCATGAGGATCTCCTGGCTTCACACACAACCCCACGGTCCTTTTAAGGACCTTTTAAGTTCCAAAAAACTAGCAGAAACAGCAGAAATAACAGAAGTAACAAATACCAATGCTAAAATGACTCGGAATATTGGAAGTTTAATATGCATATGCCAACTTAACATCGAAGGCAGTAGTAGATCAAAACGTGAACATCTCTCTAAACTACTATTTGAAAACTGTGTTGATTTGGCTGTGATCCAGGAAACACGCATTGAGAATGAACAGCAGCTTAAAAGCAGAGAAAGAATACCTGGATATGACATCTTAGGCACTATTTTTCATCAAACTTATGGCCTGATAACATATGTGCATAATAACATTGAAAATGCATATCTATTAGAAACAAGCATTGAGGATAACATCTACACTATCACAACTAAGATTGGAGATACCCAAGTCATGAACATCTATAAGCCCCCTACTGTCTCCTGGCCTAACTCAGTTCTCCCAAGGATTCCACATCCAGGCATCTACATAGGAGATTTTAATAGCCACCATACTCAATGGAGATATACGCTTAACGATACTAACGGCGAGACCCTCTGTGAATGGGCAGAGCAGAACAATCTATACTTAGTTTTGATGCTAAAGATCGAGGCACTTTTAAATCAGCTGCATGGAAGAAAGAGTACAACCCAGACCTATGTTTTGTTACACAAGATAATACCAAACCTATACCTGCCTCCTGACAAGTGCTACCAATGTTCCCCCATAGCCAACATAGACCTGTCATCATTAAAACAGGAATAAAGATACCTATTATTAGATCTATATCTTGACCAAGGTGGAACTTGAAGAAGGCTAACTGGGAAAAGTACATGATGGATCTTGAGAACACAATAGGATGTATTTCAGCAATTAGTAACAGCTACTATCGCTTTGTTGGAGCAATTATGTCATTGGCTAAAAAATACATTCCACGTGGCTTCCGCAAGGAATATATCCCAGGATGGAATGAAACTTGCGAAAACCTGTACCAAAAACTTTTAGAGGATGATGATGCTGAGATAGCTGATGAACTTCTTCATAATCTTGACCTGGCGCGCAGGCAAAAATGGGAGCGCACTACGTCTGGATTAGATTTTAAACACTCAAGCAGGAAGGCATGGAGCCTACTGAGAAAACTGGGAGGAGACCAACCAGCTCAACGTAAACAACAAGAGGTTACTCCAGATCAAGTAGCAACTCGCATTGTCAACTTAACTAGTGTACCCCATGATAAGAAACATACTAAACTAGTGAAAAGAGAACTAAAGCATCTAAAAACTCTGGGATTGCCTTACCAGGAATACGCTCGACCCTTCCAAGCAGCTGAAATAGACACTGCCCTGAAGAATGTCAAAGCTGGAAAATCTCCTGGTTTTGATGGAGTAATGCCAGAATTTATCATCTATTCTGGACCTCGCACAAGAGAATGGCTGGCAAAATTCTATACAGATATCCTAACTTCCAGTAGGCTCCCTCCAGAATTTAAAAGAATCAAGGTAATCGGCATATTAAAACCCGGAAAAGAAAGCAATAAGCCAGAAAACTATCACCCCATTGCTCTGTTAAGTGTCTGTTATAAACTACTTGAAAGATTGATCCTTAACAGAATTGGTCAGAAAATTAACGAACAAATACCGATTGAACAGGCTAGGTTTAGATCTTATCGGAGCTGTGTTGATCAGGTACTTAGTCTTACAAGCCATATTGAAAGCAGCTATCAGAATAAATTGAAAACATATGTTGTATTTGTGGATCTCACAGCAGCATACGACACAGTATGGAGGGAGGGCCTATTAAAGAAATTCCTCCACGCTGTCCCCTGTAGGACTATGGGCTGCCTAATAAATAACATGCTTTCAGCAAGGACCTTTCAAGTCATCATGGGTGACAAAATCAGTAAGCAAAGACATCTGAATAACGGACTCCCTCAGGGCTCCGTGCTGGCTCCATCTCTATTTAATCTACATTTCTGATATACCACCCACGATATCAAAAAAATTCTCTTATGCTGATGACCTGGCATTAGCATATAGCTACAAGGACATCGAAGCTACAGAAGGCGTGTTGGAAGAAACATCCTTCTAGGTTCTGCTCCAAGTGGGGAAAACACACACTGGAAACATGGAGACTGCTTGGAAAGATGGTTTAATGGTGGACAGGATCACATGGCTTGAGTTCCTGAACAGAAAAAGGGCAGATACAGAAAATCCTTGGGTTTTTATGCTCTCTCTGGCTCTGCATTTCTTGGGGCCCCAAAAGAGTATCCTGATTGGTTGTCAGACTCCCAGGGGGTGGGGGCCTTGCTGGCTGATGGTCAGATGTGCTTCCCAGGTCACATGTGGTGAGTTTCTACTGCTATTGTGTAGAGGGATAATCCTATCTTTCGCAATTCCTACTATGGCTCTGCCTGAAGGAGGTAGAACTTTGTTATGTAGAATAGACTGGCCCAAGCCTTAATGGCCCATTGACAAAGGGTGGGGGCAGGAAGGTGGGAGCTGCTTTCTCTGTAAAATATGCTTCTCCCAGGGAAATATAATATTCTGCCTTTTTCATATTTCCTAAAATGTTTCACTCTTCCAGGAAAGGGGTGGGTGCTAGCTTCCTACAGGCGTACTTACAGCCGACCTTACAACTTTGAGCACATACTTCCACCAATGGAGGTTAATCCCAAGTGTAAGTAAAACAGTTACATCATGTTTTCACCTCAACAACAAATTGGCAAAAAGAGAACTCAATGTATACCTAAATAACAAACTGCTCCCATACGAGGCAACACCAAAATACCTGGGGGTCACCTTAGACAGGACCCTGTCCTTTAAGAAACATATCCAGAATATGGCTGCCAAGGTTAACAGCAGAAATAACATCCTACAGAAACTATGCGGAACAACTTGGGGAGCTTCAGCCCCAACTCTCCGATGTGCAGCCCTCGGGCTTTGCTACTCTGCAGCAGAATACTGTGCACCTGTATGGATAAACAGCTCACATACAGGACTTATTGATGTTCAACTTAACCATACGATGAGGCTAATTACTGGGTGCATAAAGGTTACCAGTTCTTAGTCACATACTCCCCCCGCACTTACGATGATAAGAAGCTCTCATTCGGGAGTATAGTAAGAGCCTGTTAAATTCCTCTCTACCCATACATGGATACATTCCTGATCTCTTAAGATGCCGATTAAAGTCAAGAAATCCACCAATCTTGACAGCGCGTAAGTTGATGGCCGATCATCAGAACACCACACAAAAGTGGATGGAGGCGTGGAATAGCTGTTCCCCCCAAGATGTCTCCGAGCATATCAGTCCTAGTAGTATACCTCCAGGATTTAGCCTACCCCAACACATATGGGTGACATATAATAGAATTAGAACAACTCATGGGGTGTGTGCTGACTCCCTGTATAAATGGGGAAAGACACCTTCAGCACAATGTGATTGTGGGGCCCCTCGACAGACAATCCAGCACATAGTGACGGAATGCCCTAACAGAAGGTATCCAGGAGATTCTAGGGACTTCCTCTGCATAACAATGGCAGCTACTGACTGGATCTCCAAACTCGACATTAAACTTTGAAATGTTATTTCTGTTTTCCTTTTAGGTTTTCTTACTGCTTTTTTATTGTTTTTATTGTTTTTAACCTGTAAAAATGAAGTGTTTTAATACTGTGTGTGACAGTATTAAACCATACGCTAGCGTAAACCATACGCTAAATAAATAAATCCATTGATAGTCCAGAATAAAGCTTCCTACTAAGGCTCTGTGTTTTATTTACATGTTCAGTCTACTATTCCAATTAATATGTTGGTAAATTGAAATTAAATCAGTACATCATCCATTACTATTCTAATCTAACAAGAACAAAGCCACTATCCCCTCTAATTGTTTTCTCCCATATATTAGATTTCATGATTGCTTCTGCCATTGCTTTGACATTTCTCTCACTGCTCAGTCATACCTTGCACAAAGAAATTCCACCTGAAAAAAGTTCCCACTAATTCTTTTATTTTCATCAATCCATTATCTTCATTGTCTTTTCTTTAAACTATTATCTTAACTAATTTCTGGATGGCAATTCATTTCTTTAATTGGCCATAATTAGTTCCTTGTTCTGTCCTATTATAGACATCTTTCTTTCGTATATTTTAACACTTCATTTTATATATCTAGCAAAGAATTTACAAATCCGTTCCATTGCTGTGAATCTGACTATTTTTGAAGATATGTCAAAATAATATAATAGAAAAATAGAAATGTTATTAATTCTACTTAATCATATGGAGATGGGTGTAAAATTTATATGGTGATGGGTATAAAATTCTCTATCAGTTAAGAATATCCAAATTATTGGATATTATTATTGGTGTTCTAGATATTATACGGTGTATAACCAAATTCTCAGTAAAAATACATAAAAATAAGATATTTTATTTGTATTTACAGAAGAGAAGGCTAAAAGTGAAAGACAAGCAGGCAAAGCCATTTTTTCCCCCTTGAAACAGTACTTGATATTTCTTTGAATGTTTGATATTGTAAAGTAGATTTTAGATGCTACATACAAAAACATATGTATCATGCTGGCCCTATTTACTAATATCATCCTTCAGTCATTAAGGAAAGAAATTTCGCTGGACAGAACATGGTTTTAGGACCATGTGTTTAGTTTGGGGCACACAGCATATGAAACCATCTTCATGAAGGTTCTTAGGTACATACAGGTATATTTAGTCATATAGAGGATCTTTGGCACAGAATCTTAGGGTGCAGAAAGCATCATCTCAAAGAAACATGTTCTTATTTAAAGATGTATTATGACTCTTGAGGTAGCTAATTACAGAGTTTCCTTGAACTATTGCCATCTTCCTAAGGAATTAGAATCAGAATAGAGATGGCAGGGACCTTGGAGGTCTTCTAGTGCTGAAGCAGGAGATCCTATACCATTTCAGACAAGTGACTGTCCAGTCTCTTCTTAAAAATCTCCAGTGATGAAGCACCCACAACATCTGAAGGCAAACTTTGGTTTCATTGGTTTCATTGGTTAATTGTCCTCATTGTTAGGAAGTTTCTCCTCAATTCCAGGTTGTTTCTCTCCTTGATTAGTTTCCATCCATTGTTTTTTGTCCTGCCCTCTGGTGCTTTGGAGAATAAGTTGACGCTCTCTTCTTTGTGGCAGCCTCTCAAACAGTGGAATACTGCTATCAGGTCCCCCCTAGTTCTTCTTTTCTCTAGACTAGCCAAACCCAAATCCTCCAACCATTCTTCATATGTTTTAGCCTCCAGACCTTTAATCATCTTAGTTGCTCTTCTTTGCACTTTTTCCAAAGTCTCATTGACAATATTGTGGTAATTATTATGACCATAATATTGGGTAGAACAGCAGTTGTTCTCATGGATAAGAGACATGTCCTTTGTGAACAAAGGAATTCTGATAATTATTATTAGATTCACATAGGATGTTTCTGTAGCAGGCTTCCCAATCTATTTTCATTAAGAACACCAAACAAGACAAAAATAAAATACACGATGCTGAAGTTAATGGAAGACTGATCTTCTTTGGGTGCTATAATAGTAGTATAATAATTGTAAAAATTTACATGGTCATCTGCCAATTTATTTAAAAAAAAAGATTCCCAAATTTATCATTTTATTTTCATGCTGCAAAGCTGATGAACAAATTCAGCAATGTTGGTGGCGATAGAAATGGGCTGACAATTTTAAAACTTCTTATTCGTGGCAGCATTCACTCTTCTTATTGTACCATATGCTAATTTTATTTTCCAAAGTTTCCTCAGTGTCTTCAGATTGCTTTGTCCCTTTTATATTTATATTTTATTGTGTTGTTTTAATTTTCAAAGAGAGAGTGGGGAGGAGAGAGAAAGGGGCAGAAAGCACAAAAGCAGTCACAGAAAAAGGAACAACAGAAACATATTATGTTTCACACAGGAAATCATTTCTGCTAATTTTTAAACACATCATTAAACTTTGATCACATGGAATAATATTGATCAGTCATTTCATTATATTGACAGAAAGCTTCTTCATAATCACAAGTGGACACTTATTGATGTTCCAAGATTATACATATGCGGTATACTTTTGTTTCAACATTAGGCAGAAATCCTTTATGCTATATCCCAAGTTCTTAATTCGAGAGAGAGAGGGGGGGGAAGGAGGGAGGGGGGGAGGGAGAGGAAGAGAGTTATAATTAAATTTCTGATGCATAATAATAAAAAAAACATAAATCTTTTTAAGCCATAGCATGTAACACCATACTAACAAAGTTAAGAATATTAAAGTGAAGTGTTCAAATGTGCAACAAACACACAAAATTTATCATATACAGTAAACAAAATTTATCATTTAGATAATTTCCCTTTACCCTTTTTATACTTCCAAGACAATGAAAGTCATGTCTAATCCTCATTCTCCTAGACATCAAGTATCTCAGATTTGGAGTTTTAGAATGATATTACTAATGAATCTGGACCAAACTCTGGAATCATGGGATGTTTTGATTTAATATTAAAATTAAATATTTTATGCCCTCCAAAGCCCTCTTGCAACAATTCAAATGGTTCAGAAACTTTACCAGCAGTAAGCTGATCTACAGTATTAATAAATAAATATTTTTCTCTGCAATTTTCAAACTAGGATTACTAGTATCCAAGAATATTAATTCCTCATATGAATAAGGGTTGGAATTAAACTTTCATTTCAACAACTTCAGAAAGCGGCTTGCAGTCTTTAATACAGCACAAAAAATGGAACTATGATTAAAAAAATAATTCCAGCCCATTATGTAAATATTCACAACTTTTGAAATGTGTCCAGTGGCACTTCTATTCATGTACAGAATAGATGGGCTTCAGGTTCATAATAATAGTTGTTGTCTTAATTAAAAATAAAATCCCCTCCCTGTAGAAGCCCTGAATTTGCCAACCTGTGGTTTTTGATTGGCAAATTTGGTTTGGATCAATTACATTGATCATATTAGCTGCGTACCATTCAATTAGATAATAATCCAGACCAGACAATCCAGTTACTTTTCCTGATTTCATAGATGGAGTAGTATCGAGTTCTTTTGCTCCAGGAAAAGATAAATGTTCAGTTCATTAGGCAGCTTTGAGAGGTGCAATATTAGAAAGATTTAAGGTATATATAAAAATATTAATTCCTTCATTGATTATATTTGACTCATCATTGTATGGTCATTCCTTTAAAAAAAAAAAGTTGATTTATTGAGCCAAACTCATATAATTTACTCAGAGCATCTTCAAGAGTATAATTAGTGTTATATTGTCACAACTGTTTCAACCAGCAAATAAGTAATTTTGCAGGTCTTCTTCTTCTCTCCTAATATTTTTGTTTTATATGATTTAATGAATATTCTGTTTCAAGTGCACTGAGAGAATTAAGTAGCTGTTTAGCACTCATAAAAACCTACATATAATTTTGGAGTAGATTATCTTGCACACGTGCTCAACAGTTCACTATTCCCCCCTCCATGTTTTCTGAGAGAGAGAGAGAGAGAGAGAGAGAGAGAGAGAGAGAGAGAGAGAGAGAGAGAGAGAGAGAGAGAGAGAGAGATATTAAGGTGTCCTATACAAACCATATATTTTTAGAATGTTTACTTGTAAGAAAATATTCTGTACAATCTTATATTTTTAAACATGGGTCCTTAAATAAAGATATATGAAATCCAAGTTTTTATTGGTTTGTTTATTGGATAGGCCACCCAACTCTATCCCAGCTTTGGACAACATACAGCATAAAATAATTCAAAATAAAAGATTTATACAAAAATCTTACAAAATCTACCATTCTAAAAAAAAATAATCATTTGATATTGTTTCCTTTTTGTCTATACTCTGATAGTATTTATCCTGAAATCAGATCAGAATAAAGGACAGGAAGAATCAACATGCCTGACTTTTTTCTCCAAGTTGTCTGTGTAGAAGCTGGACAGAATGTAAAACTGTCAATCTTCCTCTTCCTCTGGGAATACAATACCCAATATAAGACAATATCAGTCTTAGTCAGAAGGAGAAAGCAGTTTTCCACTTATCAGCAAAAGGACATCACTGGGAATTATCACCTGATGATAAATGCTGGGAACGTAAGTTGATTTCTTGAAGGTAGATGTCTCCTTAACAAATGGAGAACAATTTATGGTGAATATGTAGTGAATCAAACAGGCATGATTTTTCCACACAACAGTTGTTTGCATATGTAGACACAGCAGTCCAACCAAATTAAACAGAAACAAAGAAGCATCCAGTGAGGTCAGGCCCCTCACATCAGTCCTTAAATATGAATCAAATGTCAAGAACTGATTTTTTTGCCTTTCCGAGCATGCTTTGTCTTAAAACAAATCTTAATTAAAAAGGAAATTAGTGAAAAGCAGGAGTCTCCATGTCACTTCTAAATAAGAAGCCGATTCAGGATGGGAGTATGGTCTTTGGTAACCATCATTCTGGTAGGGAAGCAATAGTAACATTAGTATTCAGATCTCTGGAAGAGAATGCTATTATTAAAACAACCGAAGAGGTTTATTATAAATATGTATGACTTTGTTGAACAGTAAAGAAATATATTCTGCTCAAAGTTCTCATTGTGCTGAATATTTTAATGAAACTTGCAGCGTTTTTCTACAAGTGCTATAAATTGCCCACTTTAAAATTAGTTAGAAACTATTTGAGAAATAATTATGAGTAGATGTTCATTAGAGCAGAGTTGGAAGGCTGAGGGATAAGGGCATTAGGTCAAGTCCCTCAATCTGCCTCCAGATACTCGTTTGCACTATAATACCCATAAGCACATTATGGCAACTGAATCTCAATATTTAGAAAAGTATAATTTGCTCCTTCACTTTCTTCAGCATGAAAAGACACAAATGGAAAAGAAAAAGGCTCTGGAAACAAGGTCTTTTGCATGCCCAGAGAGCTGTTTTGGCTTTTAGTTGTCAGCCCTGCCAGCCAGACAAAGCCAATTGTCAATCAGGATGTTACCAGGTCCTTAGGAAACGCTGCAACAAATTGTTCTATTTATTTAAAAATGGCATTGCTTTATCCTCGCTTTTCTGTTAATCACAAATAAGCCCCCTCCATCCAGGGCTTGCCAGGAAATCTCCTCTCAGTCCATTGCAAATTAACAACATAATCTGTGCAAATAATTAATCTGCTTGAATCATATTCCAGCAACACCTGCACAAGGCTACCAGATGTGGCTGGTACTGGCTACCAGATGTGCAATTGCTTCTCTTCTTGTATTTCACTAGATTTGTTCTTCCATGGTACAGATGACCCTTCACGACACATTAAAGGACACGGCACACTAAATAGATTAAGGACAGGCTTTCTTGACCCTCAGCATCCCATCTCTTATGGCAGAATCGCAGCCAAAATCCTTTTACAAAATTGCACAGGTGTCCTGTTTATCTAAAAAGAACAACAGCAACAATTAGAGTAATTTGTGTGACCAATTGACAGCATGTCTCAACAGCATTTCACCTCCAATTTGAGGTGCTCCATACTTTTGCCATGACAGGAATTCTGGGCTGTAGAGTCACAACTGGAATATGACTGATTGGAGATGGCTGAGTCCATTTGATAATCTTACACTTAGTAGTGGAATTTTCTCCCTCGGTTCCACAAAGTGGAAAGTCACTAAGAGGTAGGTGTTCATTAGTCCTTTATGATTTAGGATTTTAAAGGACAGGAAAAAGAATATTGTTTTGCTAATATTTTGTAAAAGTTATTGTAGTACAAGCTGTAAGATTTGTCACACAGCAATGGACCTTGTTCTTGACAAGTGCAAGTAGTTCTTGATTTATGACCGCAGTTGGGACCAGAAATTCCATTGCTAAGCAAGGTGGTCATTTTTCTCCTCCTCCTCCCCCTCCTCCTCCTCCTCCTCCTCCTCTTCCTTGAACAGTATGTGAGAAGGCTAGGTGCATCTCAGTTTTGTGTAAAGCTGCCCTCAGCTCAGACTTTTTCTATTTCTGCCACATTTTGGAATATAATATAATATGAATGATCATTCTGGAAAGTGATGGAGAAAAGAAGACTGTGAAACATTAAAAAAAAACTTGGGAGAGGCTAAGCAAAATTTAAACAAAACAGCTTGGGTTTATTTTTAAAAAATAAGTGCAGTTCTCCAGGATCCCTGTCAGTCAGACAGGCAGAGGGAATTAAGGGAAAAAGTTTGTTTTATCCCACCATGGAGTCTGCTATGACACAAATTCCAAATTTGTTTTTAGAGGAATAATGGCAAAATATTTTCATTAGCTGTGCTGATGGAGATTTCATTTATTCATTTTAGAACCCATTTTTTAAAATCCCATCTTGGATACCTGATGGCATTCAAGCTGGCTAATAGCAATGATGCAACTGAATACCCAGAACAAAATACAGTACAGTATGCCAGCAGTAAAACACAAAGGACGTGCTGTTAACACTCCAATCAAAACAAGGAGCTTATTGCTAAGTACAGCATATTTACAAGACACAAATATATTAATTAAGAGGTCTGTAGTACCACAACTTGTTTTGTTTGAGACACATATCAAAACACTGTAAAGCCAAACTATCTCTCTACCACATTCTCTAGCTAATCATCTTTTTGAATGCATTTCACATGTAATTCTCTTCAAGCTGGACCCCCAGGGAAAAAGGGGCTTGTGTTGGGAGGTGGATGGGGACCTAATTTTGGGGGTTAGAGGCTTCTGAATGTCTCTGGAGAAGGAGGTGGATAGCATGATCAGTTGACATGCATTATTTCCCACTTTCTCACTGGGAGATGAATATGTACAATGTTTAGTGTCACACAAAGCTAACAACCTGCACTGTGAAAATTTATAAACTGGGACTGGAAAATGCTTCCTTCCCCTGTCATTTCCCAGGAATTGGTATCAAGGTATGATAAGTAACAAACAGTGATCAATATTAGCAGCCATTGATAACTTGATCCTGTATGAAAATGTCCATTACCTTTTAATACCTTCTGGATTTCATAGTTGTCATTACAGTAATGGCAAGCAGTGAATCCCACCCTTTAACAATGTCTGCATGGAAAAAAAATCAGATACTCAGATCTAAATCCTTCTCTATTTGGATGGCTTCTTCCTCTCCAAAGTATCTTCCTCATGTAGGGTTTTTATAGACTTCCATCATTTCTTTCTCCATCCATCATCTATCACAGACTTTCTCCCTTCATTCCAAGCTAAAAGGTTCCAGTTGATGCAGTCATCTGATTTGGAATTGCCATTGATTTGACTTCATGATAAAGAGAGCCTACAAGCTTTGATAGTCTTTGAAGCTACATCAAAATAAGGATCAGGTAATTTGATAATTATCCCTGTCAGTATTTCTATACAATGCACAAGGAGAGCGAGAATATCAGAAAATATTTGATGACAAGGAAAGACTTCCACACTGACCTGGATAAAGACTTGAGTAATCCCTGGTGTAGCAGGGTTAAATTATGCAATGATTGGTGGCAGCAATAATTGTGTTATTAGTGAATCCATGTCATTTTTATTTTAAAAGCAAAGGTCTTAATAAAATGAGGTTGGAAAAATCTTATGAAAATAAAGATGTTTTTATACACACACATATTCATATTCATAGACATAAACATAGACATAGACATATGAAGGAATGATCAATAATAGCAACAGCATTTAGACTTATATATCACAGTGTTTTTACAGCCCTCTCTAAGCAGTTTACAGAGTCAGCATATTTCCCGCAACAATCTGAGTCCTCATTTTACTGACCTCAGAAGAATGGAAGGCTAAGCCAACCTTGAGCCGGTCAGGATCAAACTCCTGGCAGTGAGCAGTGAATTATTCTGCAATACTGCATTCTAACCATAGCTCTTCATGGGCCAATATGAAGTATTAGCCGTATTTTATTATTTTCTGCACACGTCGGATAATACAACACAGCTTTCTCTCCCTCTCCCTCCCTCCCTCCCTCCCTCCCCCCTCTCTCTCTCGCACACACACACATACACACAGGTGCAAATACTAACACGCACACACTCATGCACACACACACACACAGAGTTTTCATAAGAAGCTTAAAAATGATGCCAGGGGGAAAGTTTCTACTGAACTCTTGAAAGAAGGGGACATCTAAATATGATGTAATAGGATGCCTGAAAAAGAAAATCTCATTAACCTTTTTTCCTCTATATTTTGTTAGCCTTTAATAAGGAGGCCAGATGTTGCTCTGGATCTTTTTGTTCTTTTCCTTCCCCAAGGCATGTAGATTTCAATCTACAGAGTGAAAGACAAGGATGGCAAGGTAGAAGCCCAACAGACTCTAACTTCATTTAGCATTTCCAAGGATAACTGCTTTCTTGATAACTATCTCAGTCCTTTGGGATATTTGCAGATAAAAAAGCATTAAATAAATGTTGCATGTGTTGTACTGTTTTTAAAAGTTCAGCACTTATTAACTGAGGTACAGTTTTCACCTATGCTATAAAATGCAGATATAGTTTAAGAAAATGAGATAGGTAGGTAGGTAGATAGGTGATAGAGAGACAGACAGACAGACAGACTGATCTTCCTAATACTTTATACAATGGCAGTATTAATAGGAGCATTTACTATTGTTGTTTATTTTCTATTTTTTCCTTCCAAAATGTTACATCAAAGACAATTTTATTGCATCAAAAATATACCATCTCTGTACTATCTAGCTAGAAGAAAAACTATGAATCCAACAATTCAACTCTAGCCAATGAAAGAAGAAAGTGAAAGTGAGCCTTGGTAGTACAGTGGTCTAAAGCACCCTGTTATTAAGACCAGCTGCCTGCAATTACTGCAGGTTCGAATCTCGCCAGGCTCAAGGTTGACTCAGCCTTCCATCCTTTCTAAGGTAGGTAAATTGAGGACCCAGTTGTGGGGGCAATAAGCTGACTTTGTATAAAGTCCTTTGTCAAAGGGATGAAGGCTATTGCTTAGCATATTGTAAGCCGCCCTGAGTCTCCGGAGAAGGGCGGCATATAAATCAAATTTTTTTTAAAAAATAGTTGCTTCTCTGATTTACCCTCTTTTCATTCAATTTATGGTTGGTCTCATATCTGTTTATTAATTTGAGTGCTGCTATAGTAAAACCTTAGCTTGGACATTCAAAATTTTCAGTTTGGGGATTATTCCCCAGAATTTTTCTTTAATTCTTAGGATTTTTCTTTTCCAAGGAAAAGTATGACTAACAATTACTTATTTCCAAACACCTGGTGAATTCTAGAGTTATTTGATTGTATATCCAATCATTTTCACCCAATGGACTCATGGCTTGCAGAAGATGGGAATTGTAGTTTAATACATCTGTAGGCTACTGAATGCTATTTTGATAGAGTTTTGCTATAAAATTCAATTTTGATTCTTTAATTACCACATTAAACTTTTTGGCACTTTAAAAGCAAAGATAACCTTTTGTAGAAGGTTGCAAAAATTGTCAGCATAAATGTAGACCCAGGTATTCCATCAACAGCCCCTTTAAAAGCAATGGCCAACAGAGACCAGCCAAATTCATCCAAAATTATAGCTTCAAAGGTGAAACTATTTCACCCTTGACTTTCCTTTTTGAAATATCTGCCTTCCCTCTCCCCTGCGTTCCCTCAGTTCTTAAGAGAAGCTGCTTTCAATACGAGAAAATGATGCTGTCTGTTAAAATCCCACATATATTTAGTTCAATTATATTTGATTCCATTCAGTTTCGCTGTCTTCAAATGAGTTTATTCTCCATGGTAAAGATGCAAAGGATTGCAGATTAAGTACAATGCTTAAAATCTTCTTAAGCAGATGGAAGTAGTTCCACTGATCTTCGGTTCAAGTCAATTGACCATGATACGTTTCATCTTTCTCAAATAACAAATACTGCGTATATACTGCAGCTACAGTATAAGATGTCTGCAAATGTCTCTATTTAAGCACGATTGTTTTGTATGTGGAATGTCGTGCATGTTTTAAAATACTTGATGGAGATGGTTAGGCTTGAATGGCCCTTCAGAATCATACCTCTCTCCTTACTTTAAGAATAAGGTCCTCAGCTTATGAGTTGTTCCCAGAGTTCCCAGTTGTTAAGTGAGTTTTGCTTCATTTTACAACCTTTTGTCAGGGTTCCAAGTAACACCCCCAATCAATGAAGATTCCAAGGCCAGCAGTTCCTCAAAGTTCCATTTTATTAGAGATGTCATATTGGCACATCTGGGAAAACCTGAATCTGAAAGCCCCCGGAAAGTCAAAGTTCCTTCCCCTGTACCCTGAACGTCCTTGACTCCCAGAGAAAGGAATGTTGTTATGGTTATATATCTCCACCAACTCCATGCAAACCCCCTCCCGTTTTCCCACTGCACTAAGTGTGGCATCCCTGAAGATCCAAAGAAAAAGATGGCCTCCAGGGCTGACACCTTTCTTGCCAAGTTCTTAAGTGAATCACTGCAGATGTTAAGTTAGTTACACAGGTGTTAAATGAATCTGGCTTCCCCATGGAGAATATTGTAAAAGGGGACCTCATGACCCCAAGACACTGCAGCTGTCAAATACATGCCAGTTACTAAGCGGTCAAATTTTGATCAAGTGACCATGGAGATGCTGCAATGGTTATAAATGTTAAAATTGATGATAAATTACTTTTGCTGTTGTAACTTCAAACAGTTTTTAAACTAAACAAATTATTGCAAATTGAGGGTTACCTGTATATATTTAAGAATTATGTTGCATGAGGAAGAATTGGTTAGACATATAAGAGAGAAAGGTCCAATGCATATTAAAAGGCTTTACAATGTTTTGTTAGAAAGGGATTCAGAAACGGAATTAGTTAAAGATTGTATGATTAAGTGGGCACAAAATTTTGAAGAACCAGTGATGTTGGAAACATGGGAAAAAATTTGGGTTCAGAATGTTAAATTTACACAGTCGCAGAATTTGAGGGAAAATTTTTATAAAATGTTTTATAGATGGCATCTAGATCCTAAAAAGTTGTCATGTATGTACCCTAATGTTCAGCCAAAATGTTGGAGATGTGAATGTTTGGATGCTACATATTATCATGTTTGGTGGACCTGTAGGAAAGTTAAGGCTTTTTGGATAAAAATATGGTGGGTCATGCAGAATGTTTTGAAGAAAAAAATTCAATTTTCTCCACAATTGTTTTTATTGGGCATAGTTAAGGGTTTTACACGGGATGAAACAAAATTAATATTGTATATGATAACAGCAGCAAGATTGTTGATAGGTAAATATTGGAAGAATGAAGCTTTGCCTACTATCGAGGAATGGACTTCGAAGATGGCCAGTTTTGCAGAGATGGCGAAGATTTCAGCATATTTAAAAGATTGTTCACAAGAGACTTATGAATGGGAATGGAAAAGGTGGATAGAATATGTTCAGAACAAATACCAAATTAGAAAGTATCAAATAGCTTTTATTTGAAAACAATGTATTAGAAATATTTTAATATAAAGAGACAAAGAGGGAAAATTATGTAGGGGGAGGGATGGGTTCAGGTATATATATCAGTGTTATTAGTTATGAGTACATAATAGGGAAGTCTGGGGGGGGGAGGGTTAGGGAGGGTTAGGGAGGACGGGAAGTTTGGGGAGGGAGGTGGGGGGGTGAAAAAAAGGGGTGAAAATGTAATTGTAAAACTTTTGCAATAAAAAAAAAAAAAAAAGAATTAAAAGTTCAAGCAGAGCTTCCAATCCCTCATCAGTCAACTGAATGAACTTTCCAGTAGAAAGTTAGATCAAGGGTCTGATTCCCAAAGCCTTCTTTGAAATAGTAAACCACCAAAATATTATACCATATTTCCATTTGGGAGGAGTTTAGTGCATCATAAGGAAGAAAAGGTTTTGCTTTAATCCTGTATCTCCTTCTGAAATTGGTCCCGCTCACTTTTGAAGTGCAGCCATGGTGAGACCCTCAAGCTGATAGAAATTGGTTTAGAACAGGGATGTCCAACCTTGGCAAGTTTAAGACTTGTGGACTTTAACTCCCAGAATTTCCCAGCCAGCCATGGTGACTTCTGGGAGTTGAAGTCCACAGGTCTTGAAGCTGCCAAGCTTGGACATCCCTGGTTTAGAAAAAAGAGGAGCTGAGACCCCACAAGACTGCTGAGAGGAGGAAATAAAAATAAAACCTGAAAGAAGCTATTAAGAAATCCAAAGAATGAAGTTATGACACAGTCACTGATACTATTCTTACAGGAACGGAGCAATTTAGCACAGATTAATATACTCTCAATAGAATAATCATGGAAGAAATTGAACAAAAAGATGAAGTGCAATGTGAAAATTCTCCATTCATCAAAAACCAGTCTCTATTTGACAGCTACTCAGTTTTGTAACACAATGTTGGAATTGTACACTTCTTGGACACATAGACACAAATAGTATTGAATTCCAGATCATTAATCATCCATCCATTCCATTTTTTTCTAGGTAAGGAATACACAAATAGAAGGGAATTTTGGTGGCAGGAACAAGATTTTAGGGGATAGAGGTAGTGCTTGACTTACAACCACATTGCTAATCAAGGCAGTTGCTATGTGAGTTTTGCCCCATTTTACAAGTTTTTTTGTCACAGCTGTTAAGTGAGACAGTTCTCATGCAGTTATTAAGTGAATCCGGCTTCCCCAATTGACTTTGGAAGCCAACTGGGAATGTTCCAAATGGTGATTGCATAACCTGGGGACTGTACAACTGTCACAAATACATGCCAGTTGCCAAGTGCCTGAATTTTGACCTTGGAGATGTGGTCATAAGTATAGAAACAGGACATAAGTCACTTTTTTCAGTGCCGTTGTAACTTCGGTCACTAAGCAAATGGTTTCAAGTCGAGGACTACCTGTAAAAGCCACATCTGATGCTATCTGGTGCTCTTCCCTCTTGATACAAACTAGCATTGTGACAACTTTGCAGTGAAAGAAACATATTTATTTGTGCTTTGATTTGCTGGTTCCAGCAATGTCTTTGGAATTATATACAACATCTCTCCTAATGCCTATATAGATTAATCAATTGAAGAACTATATCTCAAGCCATAAAGTTTTGTAAAATGTGTTTTATATAATGGCCAAGGTGAGCTAGATGATTTCATGGACATACTGATACAGCATTACTGAGAACGATATAGAAGTAGTTAAGCACTGCTTTCTTCACTACCAAGGCTCTTGGTTAGACTGGGAAGTTGAAGAAATATTTTTCAACATATCTAACCGTCAGCTTTGTTATATTACTTGGGGATCTACAAGCCAACTCTTAATCTGATCCATTTTATTTAACTCTTTTTGAATTTCTCAACAATAAAAATTGAGTATTCAGTTGCATTTTTCTATACGGCTTTGATTATTATAGCTTTCATTAATACACATACAAAAAAAAAGCAAAGTTAAAGAGATAAAACAAATAACACAGAAGGAATTAGTCAAGATTGCTTCCAGACAATTGATAGTTCAGTGGAATCAGTCCCAATGCTGACTAATTTTCATAGCATACAGGAATGACCAGACAGAAACAGTGATACTCATATGGTAAACTGTTCATAATCCTAATGTTTGGGAAGATCTGTATATATTAGCAGAATAATGGATCAAACGTCTTACTCTGGTCAAGGAACAAACCATATCTGAAAAGAAACCCACAACTACCCACAAAATAGTTGACCAAATCATCCAATCAGCTCTTCTAGGATTAGTCTAGAAACCATGTTAAGCAGACACAGAAGTGACAAGTCTGCTAAAAACTTTATGGGAAAAATGCTATTTAAAAAAAAAAAATCAAATGTGCTTGAGATTTCATTTCTAAAGCACTCTGTGGCCACCCAGGACTTTGTAAATTTTATGTGTTAGGCTTTATTCTTTAGTGTGTTTTAATAATTCATGTTTCACTGCTTAATTATACAAAGAGAATGAGAGAAAAAAAAAGTGATGTTATATGGGATTTCTGCCACCGCAGTTCTTCATTTCTCTTTGTGTGGATTCTGCACAACATGTGCTTGTTCTGATTACAGATAAATACAGTTCTTTTTTTAAAAAAAATTGAAATATTGATGCAAGCCAACTTTGGAAGGAAACTTTTATAAACAAAATGAATTAAATAAATACATAGCTCAAACCGCCTTAAAACTGGTAGATTTTGTGGCTCCTGCGTAATGTATATAGAAGAGAACCTACATTCTGGATTTTTCTTCTAATTTTTATGCCATTGATAATAATTTAGACAGCTCATAAAAATAATCTAAGTGGAAAACTCCATTTATGAAGATAGGGTTCAGGATGGAGTTTAAACGCCCAGGTGTATTTCAACAGTTAAAATCTGGACTGTAGATTGAGCCAGTGATGGTATTCTGCCGGTTCTATCCAGTTTGGGCGAACTGGTAGTGACAGCTGCAGTAGGCTCCGCCCACTCACCCAGACATCATCACGTCCCATTTTTGACACTCTGCGCATGTCGCACGGGCATGTGCTCACATTTGTGAACCGGTAGCAAAGGTAAGTGAATACCACCACTGGATTGAGCACCTCGCCAAGTCATCTGGGCATCTTTTTCAGGATTGTTAGAAATCCTGTTTTTCTGTTTGCTTGAGATTATTTTTAGATTTGTGCCAGAACATAAATGTTTGTTGGAGAATTGAGCAGCAGCAGCAGCAGCAGCCCTCATTGGAGGACTATGTCTATGTCAACATAGACATAGTACTGAAAGAATTCTAAGTAATTAAGTAGCAGGGTGTCCTACACACAGAGACACAAAACATACATACACACAACACACAGGAACAAAGACACAAACACATACCGTTTTAGATGCAGAGGACAGGTTTAGCCCAGCTATCAGGGGATACTAACAGACATTCATTTTATCTAAAGTAAAATCTAGAATCAGTAAAGAAAGGCGTAAGAAAAGAAAACCCTCATTTTAAATGGTATCTTGAAGACAGGGAAGGGTGAGAAGACAAAAGAACGAAAAAGGAAGGAAGGAAAAAGAAAGAAAGAGAGAAAGAGAGAAAGACTTCCCTTCCCTCTAAAACACAAAAACTCTTTTACCTGACCTTAACTGTGAATAAGGAATCTTTCCCCTCATCATTCTCTCATGATCAAACTCATAGACTGGTATACCAAAATTTGATGCAGTGTCCCCAAAACTGCATTCAAATCTTTATAATCTTTTGTTTTTTTTTAATGCGCTTTATTGATGCATAAGTAGTCCTCTTCTGATGAACAATGAACACTACATATGTTTAAGAGCTTCTGTGGTAAGGAAGAAGAAGCAAATTTATCAATGGTGTGTTTCCTCGGTTTCCCATTTTCCCTATAATTTATGAATTCCCTTATATTTGCATTAATTTGTATTATTTGTATTAATTGGTATATATCAAGAATATTTTTAGAATTCAGAATAAAGGACAGGGGGGGAAATGAGAGGGACAAACCCAAATGAATTTTTAAAATATATATTTTCTTGCACGTTTCATCTAATACACTCTTTTGTATGACTCTTTCTTATCATACACTTCTTTCGCAAATCATTTCCCCTAACTATTGTACACTTTCCCCTAATAACCTCTGCCTGCTTTTCCACAACTGTATAGATTTTGATGTATTAGTTAAAAAAAAATCATAAAATTGTGAAAGTCACAAACATTGGCCCACAAATGCATTCTGGTTTGTCTGTATTTTTTGGAAATGGAACTAGACTAAGACTGTATAAATCTTGAGACCAAACAGATATTTCTTCAAAACCCGAGCAACTTCTTTGTAAGAATTGTTCTGAGGAAAAAAAGAAAACTCAAGTACCAGAGCGTAGTGAACTGTAAACAACGGAGAAATAATATAAGGAAATACAGACCAACATTATCAGTAAAGAGAAAATCCTCATAAAAAGGCATGTCTTGTTTTCTTTTCTTTTCTTTTTTTACAAAACCGCTCAAGAAAATCTCAAACATTTTGAGCGGTTTCCTAATGAAACTAAAGGTCCCTCACTCAGTATTAAGGCAAGCTAGCTGGCTGGACCTGCTTTAGGCTGCAACTGCTCTGGATTCTGTTTTTATGGCTATAATTGTTGGAAGAGGCCAGGCCACGAAGCAGATTGACACCACCTATTGTGTCAAAAGATCTAACTTCCTTTGCTCTCTAAATCTGGATCCTAATTATAATCTTGCCTTTACAAAAGCTATGTGGAGTCTTTCATACTGGCTAACTCTTATAAATTATAGCAGCCTTATGAAACGGCCTGCCGCCATTGTTTTGCTTCAAAGCCAGGGAACCATTTGAGTATCCTAGATCAAGCTGACTTTTTATTGGATTTCCCTTGAGTGCGTACTTTCAACTCCTGAGACAGGCCTGCCAAAATGCTGTCCTGTAAATGTTGAATAACAAGACAAATGAGGGCAGAATATACACCGTTCTGAAGGTGAAAGGCTATGGTTTAATTTGGCAAAAGGGCTTTAAATTAGACCGAGGCATAGGCTGTCTTCCCATTATTTTATACCATTAGCTTGGATGTTGAGAACATTTTCAAATGCCTCCACTTATGAAATCCTCCAAAGCTACATGATCGTCTCCTTACTGGAGAAGCGAGGGATGCAGAATAGCGAGACAAGGATTAGTGTAACTTTGGTCTGTTCTGATCAGAACTTTGGGCTAAGACCTTGATGGCAAAACTTGCAGCAAAGAATTGGATGATTCACTCTCCACAGACTCTAATCTCCAGCAAAATAGGGCAGTGAGAAGCAATAGCATTAAAGCCACATATAATGAAACTCATCATTTAAAGGCTGACCACAAATCCATTTACACAGGCAACAAAGTATGTATAATTACTTTGCTTTAGAAACTGCTTTAAAGCCTAGAATTCAGAAACATTGTTCTCGCAGTTATTCGGTTCTCTGGCAGTTTAGCTAACTTGCTTCTTTAAAAAAAAAAGCTTCTATTAACTGTAATTACTTATAATGGGTTTTTATTCTATATGGAGGCCATTTTTAATGATAGAAGGGGCTGGCTACGCAGATTTTTCTTCTGATTTTTTTCCCCTTTAATTCTAGAAATGAACTGCCAACATCCTTTCAAAACCATTTTTTACAGACATTATTTAATCATTTTGAACATTGCCCCCCCCCCATTTTTTTTTTAAAGAAAACAACTCTCAACAAATTTGTCAAAGGCTATGCAGAACCTCCTAATCAGGTTCTTCTCTTAGTTTTGCATTGCTTAAAGCTTCACTTTCAATGGCTCTAGTTGTGGATTTTTTGTCACAGAAAGCCTTCTCCATCATCAATTGCCTTTGCTATATACTATAAATTGGTATCAAGAAACAGCATTCCCGGTTTCATCTAAACTATATGTACGGAAGCTGAGCCTCAAAATCAAGTATACAAAAGGAGATATTTTTCCCCCAATGCTCTCCTGGGACTAATTCTTACTTGCAGCTACACAGCATTTTTATGTTTTCCACTTAAACCAGAAAATTAGCTGGCAAACATTTATGAATCTTAATTAAACTCTATAGCAAAATTCCTCAGAAATGCATTGCAAACATGACAATTTGGAATCTTTAGCCAAGCAAGTAATAAGCACATAGATACACTCATACTTCTGAGTTCTTTATCCAGCTCTGTAAAAGCAGCAAAGATGGTTTGTATTTGAAATATGTGGAACCTCTGTGTGTGTGTGTGTGAGAGAGAGAGAGAGAGAGAGAGAGAGTTTATGCACACATGTGCATATTTAGCACCGTATTGTTTTGCGTAAAGTTCAAACCCACAAACTCACTCTTATTCCTCCACATTACATGCTCTTTTTATAAAAACCCAGAAGTTTTGAATATGATAAAATTTGAGCAACAGAAAATATCTAATATTGATGCCACCTCTAAGTGAGATGGGCAGCATACAAGTCAAATAAATATAAATATGGGGCTGGCTATTTGCTCTTCTCTGGCACGGCTTTACCTGATGATATGAACTGCTAATGTTACAATAAAAGAGGTATCTATAGACTTAAATGCTATATTCCAGGGACCTCTAAATTTGGCAACTTTAAGACTTGTGGACTTCAACTCTCAGAATTCCCCAGCCAGGCTGGCTGGGGAATTCTGGGAGTTGAAGTCCACAAATTTAAAATTGCCAAGTTTGGAGACCTCTGTTATATTCCAAGATAAAATGTCCATGTGCTCAAGCATCACAGAGGACATAGCAAAACTAGCCCAGCCTAAGCCAAGCCTCAAGCATTTATGTTGTCAACTAGCTTAACCAACGGAATAATGTTAACTCTGGGATAAGCAAATGCATACATATCAGCTACACAATAGTTTAGAAACTGAAGAGTGTTTGGGCTCAAATCATCACCTGGGGATTATAGTACTGTGTTTTATCTTCCATGTTGCTTTGAATGTTTGTATAGCAGGAAGATGTTTATAAATTTATAAATCAATCAACCCAACCATCCATGCTCTAACTAGAGCTTTTGGAAGTAGTTGTGAGAGTTAGTTCTCACCCAGCCTGTTCTCTCTCTTACAGTATGAGGCTCACACCACATTACCAAAAAAAGAGAGTGGGAAACTAAGTATCCTGCCCCAAAGCAAGGACTATTGAGCCGTGGTGGCATAGCGGTTAGAATGCAGCACTACAGGCAGTTTCTGCTGACTGCCAGCTGCCTGCAATTTGGCAGTTAGAATCTCACCAGGCTCAAGGTTGACTCAGCCTCCCATCCTTCCGAAGTCGATAAAATCAGGACCCAGATTGGTGGGGGCAACATGCCGACTCTGTAAACTGCTTAGAGAGGGCTGTAAAGCACTGTGAAGCAGCATATAAGTCTAAATGCTATTGCTAAATGCTATTGCATAGTTCAGTCAAGAGAAAGAAGAATTTGGACTAAGATCTCAAACTTATTTAGATGTAGACTGATGCAGAAAAGGTAGTTTGAGGTTATATGCATATTTATATCAATATTGTTTTGGTCGTGAGTTTGTTTTCATCTTAGAAGGGTTGTAAAGCTAACCAACTAAAGAAATGAATGCTATTTTATTTATTTATTTATTTATTTATTTATTTATTTATTTATTTATTTATTTATTTATTTATTTATTTGTTCGATTTATATGCCGCCCTTTCTCCGGAGACTCAGGGCAGCTTACAATGCGATAAGCAATAGCCTTCATACTTTTGTATATACCTGCTTAGTACGGCTTTCGCCCCACCCACCCAAGCGGTGTTCCTTTTGTACACAAAGTCAGCTTATTGCCCCCACAATCCGTGACCTCATTTTACCTACCTCGGAAGGATGGAAGGCTGAGTCAGCCTTGAGCCTGGTGAGATTTGAACTTGCAGTAATTGCAGGCAGCTGGTGCTACTTAATAGCACTTTAGTCTGCTGCACCACCAAGGCTGGTTGCAAGGCATGTCTCAGGGAAAAAAATGGCCAATGTGATCATGCAGTTCAACACTTATAGGATGCTTGTTATTGGGTAGATGGAAAAAAAGCATCTTTCAGATATTTTCTTTTCTATTAGTGAATGATGGAAAACTTATCCCCATATTCTTGAAGCAAGGCAATGCCCAGGTCAGAGAAATCTGATGACAAAACTCACTGCAGTATGGGCTAGCATCTGTTCAGAGCAAACCCCACTTCCTTCTAGCACTGATGATTTTACCTAGTTGGGTAATGAAATGTCTGTATGAAAACAACCAAGCTCAGAGAGCACCAAGGACCCCACAGTTCAATCCTGAGCTACAAATATTCTTTTCTATCAGTACTCAATACACTACTGCAATAGGATCAACATCTAATTGAGCTGAGAAATTACTAGATGTACGTGTGTGTGTGTGTATGTGTGTGTGTGTGTGTGTGTGTGTGTATGCTTGTACTGTTTCACTATCAAAGGAAAAGGGTATGCAGAATAGACACATCCTTACCTTGCAGACATACCTAAATCTTTTAATGTTCAACAATGCCCTCTTCCGATATTTCTAAATTACGAGTGACAAACAACACACAATATGAACTTTAAAAATAGTCACAGGCCATCTGCTGCTCATTTGTCTGTGCAACAGAAGGTAAAGGTTAAAAAAAACTGAATTCTTTTAGAGCATGAATGTAGCTGGATAACTATTGTTAGCAGAAAGCACCGTCTGCCACCATCACCTCCCGGAAATATGATGTTATGTATAGTATTATGGACATAATGTATAACCTCAATTAGGTTGATCATTTATCACCACCCAGAGGTACTTTGTGGGTGAGATGGGAGGTTTCAAAATTTGATATAAATAATAAATATAACGATAATATATATATATATATTTTTGTGAGGTATATAATTCCTGAAATATATTTTTTTCAAGTTCATATCGGTAGTAGTAGTAAATGAAGTAAATAAAGCTTATTTTATTCATTTATTTATATCTCACCTTTATTATTTTTACAAATAGCTCAAGGCAGTGAATATTTCCGACATAAATTCCTTCTCCTACTTTCCCCACAACAACTCTGTGAGGTGGCTTGGACTGAGAGAGAGAGTCTGGCTCAAGGTCACCCAGTTGGCTTTCCTGGTTAAAGTGGGATTAGAACTCAGGGTATCCTGCTTTCTATTTTGCCTGATGCCTTAATCCCTAGGCCAAACTGTCAGATCATATGTAGTGTCTGTGTCTTTTAAGTATGATTCATTTCATCCGGGATATCTTTGAATACACAATATACAGCATAATGGTGAGCCAGTTTGGTCTATTGGTTAACACACCAGTCTAGAAAGCAGGAGACCCTGAGTTCTAGTTTTGCCTTAGACATAAGGCTGGATAAACCAGCTGGATGTAGAGGAGACCAGATATCCTCTTCTTCTACAGGGCCATCTCCCTGCTTGACAAGAGGGATAGAGCTGACTTAAAAGCCAGGACTAGCATTCTCTTAAGGGACAAACATTTTGTGTGGCGCTGAAGGTCGACATAAGCAAGGAAACAGAGGTTATGCCATTTGTGCATTGCTGATTCATTTGGCTGCATTTCAGGTTTCTGCTGTTCCCCCCCCCCCAATCAGTGATTTTACGCAGCTGTGCGTTTCACCAACTTTACTGCCTTGATGAATTCATTTCAGAAAATAGTTGGATAACTTAAAAAGTGACTAAACACACCCTAAGCAGCAAGGTGCTCATCTCCACCTCACTCGTGTTATTGAATATGATTAATAATTGTTTTCCTACTTGCTTTCCTCCTTGGCAGAGCGGAAGTAAAGTTAGAGTGTCTGCCAATTTTAACTTCTTCACACTGAAACTACGGGGAAAGCACCAGCTGCCAGTTTTATTACTATGGCAGGCTAAGGCTCAGCTCTCAAAGTACCTACACCTATTATTTAGTTTATTATCTTTAATCACCTGACTTCTGGTAATGACCTATTCTATAAATGTTATGCAGTATGCATATATAAATGTATGTGTAGGTACTGTATATGTATATATATATATATATATATATACACATATACATTTATATATGCATAATGCATAACATTTATAGAATATTATGAGAGAGAGATTGAGAGATTGAGAGATTCAGAGATTGGGAGATTCAGAGATTCAGAGATTCAGAGAGAGGGAGGGAGGGAGGGAGGGAGAAGGAGAGGGAGACAGACACGTGTTGGTGGAAACACATTCATCTTGCAAAGAGAACACTAGCCTAAAAAAGCAGAATGGCAGCTTTGTGCCCTCTCTAGTGGCATCACAACCATTTGGCCAGGAGACAAAGGTATGGATCAGAGGTGGGTTTCAGCTGGTTCTGACCAGTTCTGGAGAACCGGTAGTGGAAATTTTGAGTAGTTCGGAGAACCGGTAGTAAAAATTCTGACGGGCCCCACCCCCATCTATTCTCTGGCTCCCAAGTTCCAGCTGATCGGGAGGAAATGGAGATTTTGCAGTAACCTTTCCCTGGATTGGGGAGGGAATGGAGATTTTACAGTATCCTTCCCCTGGAGTGGGGTGGGAATGGAGATTTTATAGTATCCTCTCCCTGTCATGCCCACCAAGCCACACCCACCAAGCCACGCCCACAGAACCAGCAGTAAAAAAAATTGAAACCCATCACTGGTGTGGATCCTTTTGCATCTAAAAGATATATAGCGGTATATAAAGAATTGCTTAGTCAGCTGTGGCAATATGCAACTTAATAAGCTTGACACTCCAAATTCTTCCACCTGTGTGCATAGAAAAAGTTCCTTAGCAAGCTGTGCAGATTGCAGCATTGTATTGTAAATCACTCTTGCCTTTGAGCTTTTTATTTGCATTCCTATTTATTACAATTAAGATAAAAAGGACAGCCGAAGATTTCTAATCAAACACCTGGAAAGTGGAAGCTGAGGAGGCAGACTAGAAGCAACTTTTCCCATAAAAATATTTTTAGCAAAGGGTCAATTGTTGGGACACCTAGGTTATGGATAAAAGATGGCATCAGACCATCCTCAGGAGTGGTCTGCTAGGACCCTGTCTTGACTTAAGACATTAAATCCAGTGGCGGAATTCAATTTTTTTTACTACCGGATCTGTGGGCATGGTTTGGTGGATGTGGTGTGGCTTGGTGTGCATGGTTTGGTGTAGGTGTGCAAAATCTCCATTCCCACCCCACTCCTGGGGGAAGGATATTGAAAAATCTCCATTCCCACCCTACTCTGGTGCCAGCCAGAGATGGTATTTGCTGGTTCTCTGAACTACTCAAAATTTCCACTACCGGTTCTCCAGAACCTGTCAGAACCTGCTGAATAGCACCCCTGACTAAGTCAAGTTTTGGAGTTGCGACCAAGTTGCTGATCATAAGTGCAACTGAAGCATTTTCATCTGTTATTCTTTTTATCACATAAACAGATAGCAGTAGCCCTCAGATAATTTCAATCTTGGTGTAGATCTCACATTCTAGGAGGGATCGGTGTGATTGCTAATTCCAAGAGGCGATTTATTGATTAGATTAAAAAGTTTAGGGCCTTGGCTTGGTTGTATTTATTTTTTTATTACTTCTGTTTTGTTGTTTTGTATCATGAGCCACACAGAATCACAAGACAGAAATTGGAGGCTAGATGGTCTTTGAGCAGCAAAGATCAAGCATAGGATGAGCACAGGATGAGTTGAGATTACCTCAACTTACCTCCTCCATTGCTTAGGTCCGTTGCATTCTCCTGCATGCACAAACTGGTTGGTAGTTTTGCTAGATTTCCTAAACTTGGACAACTCGAGGTTTCATAAGGGATAGTGTGTGCGTGCATGTGTGTGTGTGTGCGCGTGCATGTGAAAATGATGTTGCACAGAATGCCATGTATTATTTTGTGTTTGCAAGTAAAGGAAAAGCATTTGCATGCAGAAATAAGATAACAAGAAACTGGAAAAGGAAAAAGGAACTGTATTATACAGTATGTGTGTGTGAAGCTATATAGCTCCATTTCTAAAAAAAGCTGTCCGACCCACCCACCCCCGTTTTCCCCCTCCTCTGTTATTTTCTTAAGCACAACATTAGAAATACCCCAAAGCACCCAAGGAAGAAAGCCTCTTTTTTTACAAGAACCATCCAAAATGCTCAAAAAAGCATGACCTCTCTGGCTGCCCTTTTGAAGCTTAATCACTTGCTGCAATGCTAGGTTAATGTGCATACCGGGTAGAATATATTGTGCGAAAAGGAGAAGAATGGAACTCACATCTTCAGGGGAACAGAAGAGTTTATTACCAACAGAGAAGAGAAGGAAGCCCTAAAACATACACTTTGCGAGTGGAATTTCTATTTACTCGTCCTTGAATTCTGCCAGGAGAAAGGAAGGGGGAAAAAAATAATAATAATCCAAGCCTTGGCGATCCAGCTGTATTTTGATGCACTTTAGAATAGCTCTCCTCTGGTTCTCATTCATCATCTGCGAGATGGCCCAGATGTCATGCAAAACACAGAGAAGCACCTAGTCAGCTATTTGACTGCAAATAAATGACGGTAATTCTGATATTTATGATGGCTCGATGACATAACGGCAAGGAGCTTATTAAAACAATAGCTGAAGAGTGATAAAGTAGCTGGCAGCTAGGAGGAGGAGGGGGAATGTTTCCCTCGCTTCTCCTAAGACAAGTGCTGGAAGAGAGGAACAAGGCTGAAGACAGAGGGAAATGGAAGAGCTGGAATTTAAGGGTAAGATCCGCACACTGGGAGCTCCTTAGAAGGGACTTGGTGAACCGGGCAAGCTTCATCAGCTTATCCATGTTCATATAGAGGAAGATGAAGAAGAAGGAAAAAAAAAGGGGGGGGACACCCAGAGATTGATTCTAAGCAGGGGTGAAATCCAGCAGGTTCTGATAGGTTCTGCAGAACCGGTAGTGGAAATTTCGAGTAGTTTGGAGAACTGGCAAATACCACCTCTGGCTGGCCCCAGAGTGGGGTGGGAATGGAGATTTTGCAATATCCTTCTCCCAGGAGTGGGGAGGGAATGGGGATTTTGCAGTATCTTTCCCCTGCCATGCTCACCAAGCCATGCCCACCAAGCCACGCCACGCCCACCAAGCCACGCCCACAGAACTGGTAGTAAAAAAAATTGAATTTCACCACTGATTCTAAGGCTAAAAGAAACATCTCCCTCTTGTATCTGTTGGGTGGAAAGACTTCATTCTTTTCTTCATGTTGCGACAGAAACAACACAAAGCACGGTGTTTATTATTATTATAACTATTTTTAAATTTCCTTTCCACTTCCTTTCATGATTTGTTTCTCTGATTCAGAAGAGGGCTCTTCTCTTTGAAGCATTAGCACATGGGTCCATATAGATGAGAGCAAAGATGGGTTTACAGATCCATCTGTAGATCCGTCCTTTGGGGAGATCAACCACTGCTTTGAAAAAACAGCGTCTTCGTGATTGATATCGAGATGTTTTCATTTTAGAGAGGCTAAAATCTTCCCAGTGGTATCTCAGAGGTTCTCTTTCACCGTGGAGCAGGATTCATATTTCTTTTGTCCTTTCTTTTCCAGGTGAGGATGGGACAGATAGGGAATAAAAATACCTTAACTTGCAGCCACAACCATGGAATCAAAGCTGTGTCCTTTTTTAAATATGCAATTTACATGCAATACACATATAAAAGGGTCCCACATCATGCTGCAGCGATATGAGCATAGCTTTGGACAGCAAAATCATGTTTTCTGTGTGTTCAAATCTGATGTGCTTAGCTAGATAAGGATCTCCTAAAAAGTCAGGGAGGCTTGTAAAAGAGAAACCAGCCTTTAAAATAGCCTAGTCCAAAATCATGTAGAACTTATACTGAGTAACTTGAGTTGTGACAATTGATTATCAGTGAACTTATTGTGATACTATAGTTGCCATGGGTTGCTACCGGTTTGCCTCAGATCAGGCGAACTGGTAGCGGCGGTGGCAGGAGGCTCCGCCCACCCACCCGGACATCTCTGTGCATGCACAGAAGTGTTGCATGTGCGTGTGCCCATGAGCAAATCAGTAGCAATGGGATTTGAATCCCACAACTGAATCTGACCCATTCAATTGGCTGGCTGGGACATTCCAGAGTAGCTAAACTCTCTGGATATTCTTCTGTGGAACCTCTATGTAGAGCATACTGTATCAACCAGCAAGTAAATCACTCATTTGTGAGCATAAATTTGCTTTATGGATTTGTTTTATGCTATATTTGTAAGAACTGAAGTGATCTGGAGGGGAAGACTTCTAGTGCTACTGTTTAAAATAACAATGTCCAACCTTGGCAACTTTAAGACCTGTAGTCTTCAACTTCAAGCCAGTATGGGAATTCTGGGAGTGGAATTCCAGAAGTCATAAAGTTGCCAAGGTTGGACACTCGCGGTTTAAATAATTTTGCACTGTTAATATTCAATCACAAATTAAGCTCCGATCTGTGGAATCCGAATAACAGAATAACAGAGTTGGAAGGGACTTTGGAGGTCTTCTAGTCCAAGTAGGAGACCCTGTACCATTCCAGACAAGTGGCTGTCCAGTCTCTTCTTAAACATCTCTAGTGATGGAGCATCCACAACTTCTGAAGGCAAGCTGTTTTAGGTTGAGAATTGTCTTAAGGGTTTTAGAATTGCAATCTTTGGTAATGATCCCACATGTTTGTATCACTGAAATAAGTGAGGTTTATTTTGATGAATTACATTCAGAATTGCAATACAAAGGTGCTTTAGGAAATGAACCAATAAAATCCTCATAGAAGAAGAACTTCTTCTATTATCCCAGTCTAAATTATTCAACCAGGAAGTAGTTCAACCTTCCTCTTACAATGTTAACACATTTGTAATTTTATCTCTAATTACAAAAAAGATCATTCTCCTTTGGAATACATGATTACCAGGGGTGAAATACTCCCGGTTCGGACCGGATCACCCGATCCGATAGCGATGGCAGTGGGTGGTTCGGAGAACCGGTAGCAAAAATCCCTGCGGTCCCCCCCCCATGCCCAGCTGAGCTGCATGATCATCAGAGGCTGTCTTTTTACTTTTAAAATCATTTTTTCTACAACCTCTTCGGTCGAAAAATGCTTTTAAAAGTAAAAAAAAAAAGCCTCTGATGATCGCGCGGCTCAACTGGGATCGTCAGAGGCTTTTCAAAGCATTTTTTTCCTGCAATCCCTTCGGCCGAAGAAGTTGTAGAAAAAAAACATGCCTATAAAAGCATCTGGCAATCCCAGCTGAGTTGCCTGATCATCAGAAGCTTCTAAAAGCATTTTTTTTTCTGCAACATCTTAAGGTGTTAAAAGCAAAAAAAAAAAAAAAAAGTTGGCCATGCCCACCCAGTCACATTACCCCCACCACCACCAAGCCACATCCACAGAACCGGTAGTAACAAATTTTAGATTTCACCCCTGATGATTACCACTTTGACAAGAGATTCCAACCCAAATACAGGTAATCCTTGGTGTAGAACAGTTCATTTTTACAGTGCCTGAAAAAAGGTACTTATGACTGTTTTTCACTTACAATCGTTGCAGCATCCCCATGGTCACATGATCAAAACCCAGCCGCTTAGCAACTGACTTGTAATTATGACGGTTGCAGTGTCCCAGGGTCATGAGATCACCTTTTGTGACCTGACAAGCAAAGTCAATGGGGAAACTTACTATCTTGTTACTAACTTAACAACTGCCATGATTCACCATTGTGGCAAGAAAAGTCGTAGAATGGGTCAAAATTCATTTTAATGGCTGTCTCACTTAACAACAGAAATTTTGGGCTCAATTATGGTCGTAAGTCAAAGGGCTACCTGTAATAAGGAAATGGATTGAGAGCTGAGAAGATGATAACTGTGCTTCTTATTTATATAACGTGCAGATTAGAAAACCTGTTTTTTTCCAAGGGGACCACACACTGCCAAAAGCGAGCACCAACTCTCTTGTGCTTTGATTCCTAAGTGACATCAATCCTGATGCAGCTGTAAATCATCTCTCTCTCTCCTCCCTCCCCCACCCTCCCTCCCTCTCTCCATCTCCCTCTCTCTCCCTCTCTCCCTCCCTCCCTCTTCTTCCCTCCCTCCCTCTCTCCCTCCTTCCCTCCCTCCCTCTCTCCCTCCTTCCCTCCCTCCTTCTCTCTCTCCCTCTCTCTCTCTCTCTGCGCCCAAAAGAAGTGCTAGAAAAGTAAGCAGAATTCATGACCGACCAGGTGGTTGAAAGCAGAACATCCTTGCCGTAATCAGAATCCAGGACAGACTTTCAGGAGCACCCATGGCTACCTGAGCAAGCAGGTCAAATCTTCGCTGTAACACCGATCCTTCCATTACCACGGTGTACAGGCTGCAGCTGTAGATCACTTCCACAGTCTCCAAAGCCGCTGAGCACTTATCAGTAACATTCAAAGATCCACTGGAAAGTCATTCATTTCACTTTATGGTCCTCATTAGCCATTTGTATAGTTCTATAATTAAATATGTTCCTTTCTCATCAAGTTTTTCACTTTAGTAATGATACGACTGTGCCACAAACAGGCCTCACGCTGTTTGGTTGGGGACGTATTCATAGCATTTAATTGGTCACCCAGTGGTTAGCCAATAACCCTTTCAATGGGAAGCCACACTCTGAATGTTGTTAATGGGCTGGAGGCACAGTGTTTGCCTCCTGGTACCCAGCAGTACTGGGAATAAAGCAATTTCCTCCACTGTGTTGTGTGCCCAATAGCTAATCCTTTCTACTCCTGAAATGCACACTATTTGGTTATAAGTATTTGTGCTGGCTTACTTACCGCTGGGTTGTTAATAGGCAGTGATTCTTCAATGCTCCTTCAGTGGAGTTACAGTCTGCTTGCTGACTGCTAATTAAAACAACTTTGCACTCTAAGACTACCATTAGAAGGTGGCCGGGTCAGGTTATTTAATGCAGCAGCCCTGTATTTAAGCGTGCTTGTGATGCCCCAAACACGAGGACGTTCTGCAAGCGCCAGTGGCTAATATCGATTATCTCTAAATAAAACGGGCTAATCTGCTAGGTTTTTCCAATTAAAATCAGCCAAATGTCTCTCCCTTTCCCCACTCCTGAAACCCGACTATTTAAAAATGCAAGATTTCCCTATTTCCCACCCACCCTCACTGCTGCTGAGTTTTGCCTGCAGAATATTTTACCTGCTGCTGTTGATTTAAAAAAAAAACACACAAAATGCTAACTAGATTGCTTCCAGTAAGTTGCAAAAAAGAAATCATAATGAGAGCATATATAGATCTATAAACTCAGTAGCCGGTTTGTTCATAAGTGAAGCATGGATTTTATTACGTTTAGCTATAAATTAGCATCTTACAAAAACTGCATTCTGTTTCTGTGGGTTTTTTTTAAAGTTCCCATTCTAGGTATTTATATTTTACCATCACCATAAGTTATGAAAAAAAATGTCTGGAGACAATGTAATTGGTATTTGCATGTCTGATTAGTTCAATCTTTCTTTTTTTCCCCAAATGTCATTTGCTTAGCTTCTTATTATACAGACAGAAGCAGGCATTGAATGAGAAGTAGTCTTTCAAATGCTATTATTTTTTGTACTTTCTTTTTCACATGACTGTATTCATTATGGCCTGTCAATATACCTTAGGTTGTATAAACATGTGAAAGACAATGCACAATAACAGTTTGGCTTAATAAGACTAGGAATAAATTTACTTTCCAGATTTCTTAATTAATAAAATTATTAGCATTACTCATAATTTATAGTCTAGCAGTATTATAGTTTAGACAAGAGGAAAGTTGCCAAATTCAATTCAGTTTTCCTTTTGTGTCAGGTTCAGTTTGCCAACATAAGGGGTTTTTTTTTTTTTTGTTAGGAATAACATTTGTATATATTTTGGTACATATTTTTCTGAAATATGTACCATTTGCTTGAAGTTTTATCTTCAACTTTCTTGCTCTTAGTCATTGCCAAGTCTTGTTGCTACTTGCATTGCCTGCTTTTTTTTTTTAATGTACTAGCCATGTAATACCTTGCACTGCCATGTTGCTTTTCTGTTCTTCATTTGGTCTTTTTTTACAAGAGTTTGGACTCTTTAGTATTCGGTAAGCTTTCATAATACATTCGCTTCTCTACGTCCTCTTCACTATCCTTCAGATATTCTTCAAATGCTCTTTCTTCTTCTTCAACTGTTTGGTGTACTTAAATCATTCTATACCCACCCATTTTCCTTGGTAAATAGAGCCTCTCTCTGCTATTGTGGATGAAGGGCGTGTTTCATTTTCATTATTTTTCTGGTATTCCTATCAAGTTTTGCTTGAATCCAGTCCCCTCTTCCAGATGTTGGAATAACTGGATTGCCCAGGTATTAATTGCCTTCATGGTATTTCTTCCACAGAGTTTGGGCTTTAAGATCTTCTTCACTCTTCTGATGTTTAAGATCTTTAAGATCTTTTTCACCACTTCTGAAGTGTATTATTATTATGCATTTCCTGATTAAGAAAACAATGATTATTGAATATATTTTAGCTTTAATTAGTCTATCTGTGAAAACCATGGGTTTTCCATCTCTGGATAATTCATGACTAACTTTCGTTGATAGTTTAATTGCTTTTCTTTCATTTTGCAGAGGATTAGACCAAAATATTTCCAATTCTACCATTCCATAATGCTATGATATATTAGTTTAAATATGCAGCATTAGATTAGTTCATATTCAAATGGAAACTAAGTACATTTCTTCCCATCAGTCATATGATTTAATTTAGTATATCTTGCTACTCAATTCACTCTGGAGGATAACATACAACTCTTCTCTTGGAAAGGAATACTTTCCCCCTTAATCCATTGCACTCACAATACACTTCATTGCGTATAAATCCTAGCAGTACACAATATATGCCAACTGTGCTGTTTGTAACTGAGAAGAATAGCTTATCTCTCAACCTGCTTTTGCTTTTTGCTAGACGGCAGTGAAAATTTACATATTCCATGATTGCTAAGTAAAAGCAATCAACTAATTCTAATAAACCAGTGCACACCAATAAGGTCTTCATTCTTGAAGAAGTTAGAACTTTAAGAGCCAATATAATGAGTTGAGCTTCCTCTTTGTAAAGCTGGATGGACTTTGAGCCTTTATAAATATGTGCTTTATTTTCAAATATCAAAGGAGAATATATGTGGAGACAAATGGACAGTCCTGGTGTAGACAGATGATTTGCCAGACAACGTTGGGGGAGAGGGGGAAACAGCCCCTCTTATTTATTCTGCTATCTTTGGTTGATGGAAAAACAAGAACAATAACAGCAGTAATATTGTGTGATGGGAGGAGGGAAGTTAGCATGTTACATAAGAGCAAAAGATTTCAGAATCTTTCTGGCTTGAAAAAAAAAAGAAAAAAAAAAGAATTGTCACTGCTTTAAGTCGTAGCTGAGTTGCAAGCTGAATAGCCCAGTGGGAGCCACAGTACCAAGAATGCCCTGAAGTGAGACACTGCCAAGATATGCCAGATAACACAACTCTCGTGGGCTGTTCTGTGGGGAATGTGAAGCAGCAATGGGCCTTGATTATTGCAGTTCTTGAGATGACAAAAAAAAACTTCCCTTCATGAGACTTGATACAATGCATGCAGGTTAACTCCATATTCCATGCGAATAAAGGGAAAAATTTCCTTCAACTTGGCACCCTCAAAATATATGGACTTTAACTCCCAGGTTCCCCAGCAATGTCTCTTCTTGGCAGAAGAATTCTGGGAATTGAAGTTCAGACATTTGGAGGACCATTGGGTTGAAGGTTGATTCATGTTAGGAACTAAAGTGGTTAGTGTTTTATGCATGCAGGAAGAAATTGGACATAGCAGTACAGTGGACAGAGTGCAGTTAGGTAATTGTAGACATTAGTTGGCTGTCTGGTACAAAAGACCAGGTCCACATATGAAGGTTCAATTTAACTGATTTATTGCTAAAAGCCTATGTACAGGAATCTTCTCAACATTTGGTTAGAGTTAGATAAGGGTCAGCAGCAGTCAAGGGGTGTGTGTGTTGAACTTAGTTCATTTGTGGCTTTGTGTGGATTCTAGGCTGATCCCCCTTTTCACCCCTTCCTGTGGCTCCACCAGTCCTTCTCTTACATCAGCAATTGGAATGGTTTTAGATCAAAAAATATATCACATCACCATGTGATAAGACAGCCCAACTGTGGATTCAGGGCCCTCTACTAATTCTGACTAGGCTTTGGTCTCCTACCTCCAGATTGTAACCTGCTGGCTGAAGGACTAGTGTTATGTTTTTCTTGCCATTTTATTATTTTGAACATCTATCACATTTTCTTGCTGTCTTTCACTCATTTAGCTGCAAAGGGCTTAGTGACAAGACCATTACAGTGGTCTCCTTTTATCTCTGACTTCTTTGTCTCTGTCCAAGCAAAAGAAAGGAAAAGGACAAAAATTTGTTTTGCTTAAATCTAAGTAGAAAACATACATGTGAACATGCAGAGATACACCATAATTAATACTGTCTAGAATGCACATCACTGAAAGAAAGAATAAAAATATGCTTGGTTTATATTATTCAGTAAACTATTTATAAAATTTATTTGTTTAGAGATATTGCTTCTGTAATTTTGCTTAACTGGAACCTTACACAGCTTTCACTGTTGCTCATGACAGGTGGAACTTTTGGGGCTTGTAGTCGCTCCCATGTACTACATGTGATCAGAGGTGGGTTTACACCTTAATAGGAAGGAGAGGAAGCAGACAGCTACAATGAGAGATTTGTGGAGAGAAAAGAGGAACAAAGACCAACACAATGTCCAAACAATTTTAAGGCTGCATTTCCATATACAGTGGTACCTTGGTATTCATCATTAATTGGTTTTGGGAGATACGATGCAAAAATGATGAGCACCAAACACATTTTTCCAATAAGGAATAATAATCACAAGACAGTCAACACTGGAAACCTCTAGCTTGTGTGTTCAATATTAAACAAACAACGAATACTTGGACAAAATTTTCATGTCAGAATGTGTGGAGTACCAAATCTGATGAGTTTCAAAGAAGTTGAGTACTAAAGTACCACTGTATGTATGTTCCGTGTTTCCCCGAAAATAAGACCCTGTCTTATATTTTTTTGAACCCTGAAATAAGCGCTTGGCCTTATTGTCATGCGCTCAAAAGCCCGATTGGGGATGTCTTATTTTGGGGAAAACAGGGTATGTTTGTTTGTATGTATGTATGTATATGCATATGTATATTCCATTCTTTGGGCATTTGCATATGTATAGATGTCTATGGAGATTCTCGGTCATCCAAAACATGGTTGTCACAAAGGTGTCTTTTCAAGAGGCAATTGGACTTCCTTGTTTTTCTTTGAAGGCATGCCCTTCTCATCCAAGAAGCTCCTTCAGCTCTGACTGGGTGGTGGGGAATGAAAGGATATATATAGATAACTGGTCATTTGCATTCTTTTAGAGAGTCATTAAGGCCACTTGGAGGTTTATCTGTGTCCTCAGGGTCACCTGATTAGTGCCAATGGGTGTGGAGCCTTCTCGGAACTGTTGAAAGGATTGGAGATTGGAGATAGATGTTGTTGAATCCCTCTGTTGAGAGAGGGCTGTTCAGTTTTGACATAGATGGCCTCTTTGACCCCTCTTTCAAACCAGTGGTCCTCTCTATCCAAAATGTGGACTTTGCTGTCTTCAAAAGAGTGGCTTTTGTCTTTTAAATGCAGATGGACTGCTGAATCTTGTCCTGATGGGTTTGTTCTCTTATATTGTGCCATGCATTTATAAAATGGTTTATTATTTATTATTATTTTATTATTCATATTTCTATGCCGCCCGCTCTCCGAGGACTCTCGGCGGCTTACACCAAAGACAGTATACTAAATAGCATATTGCCCCCTAACAATCTGGGTCCTCATTTTACCCACCTCGGAAGGATGGAAGGCTGAGTCAACCTTGAGCCGGTGAGATTTGATCCATTGATCTGCTGAACTAATACTGAAGTAGTTGCAGTATTGCACCCTAACCACTGCACCACCTCGGCTCTATAAAGCCAAGGTTGTTTTATTTCTTGGAGGAGAAGCAAAATGTCTTCAAAGAAAAACAAGAAAGTCCAGTTGCCTCTTTGAAAAAGCCCCTTTGGGTTGCATACGTATAGTTATCTCTTAGGGCAGGAGGTTGGATTAGAGTTTTAATCCCATGACTTTTAAATCTAAATACAGATAGATCATCATGCACACATTACATTACTAAAGGTGGAATTATAAATGTGTGCTTCTTCTTCATTATACTAAAAGATGTGGAATTAGCTACCTCCAGAAATACCTGCAGAGAGTTTGGACGGGAGAAGTAGAAAGGTAGAATGCTATAATTCCTGCATACTAAGAGGAAAAATGAGGAGAAAAATCTGCTTCTAACAGAAGATTTTATTCTTTCACTCTTGAAAATCATTTGCATTTTAAATACAACAAAATGAATTTAGAAAAGAACTGTTGCCCTTTGGCTGAGCAAAGAAATATGCTGATTTTAGACTTTTACAGAAGGTTACTTTTCACATTTAAATAGTGGGGTCTGGAAAGTTGCTGAATTTCTTTTTCAGGACATGCACCTATGCCAAATCTGCATTTGATCCAATTGTATCTTCTCTCCTGTCAACTGTAGGCAGGGAAAATGGATATTAATCTTAATATAATAAAATGCAACGCTTCTTCATCACTAATCTACTTAGTTAAAACTCAAGGAAATTATATGGAATGTCTACATTTTTTAATGTTATTTGCTAATAGGCAGCATTGATGCCCAACTACATTTGGAGCTTCAGTGTGCAAAGATCACCATTGTTGCCCTTACAATGCCTCCCAAGATATATGGGAATAAAGAGAAAGTGAAAAGAAAACAATTTTCCATTTTTTACTGGAAAAAATGGGAAGCACGTTTCCTTTTGTAGATGCAAGCTTTTGATTTGGTCTTTCATTTCATGGTTTGAGAATTGCCTCTCAATAGTTACCCAATGTGTCATTTCAAAAATCCTTAGCGTTCTGCAAAGCTTCATGTGTCCTTGTCTGTCTTGAGTATTCAGCAGATCAGCTGCTTGCTGAGCTTCAAGTAACCAGTCAAAACATATTTTATAATTGTGTGAAGCTTTCAACAACAGTATTGTTTAAGACAGGAGTGTTAAATTGGTGGCCCATAGGCCAGATGCATCATGTGCAGGCCATGCTTGCCCTGGCTCCGCAAAGGCAAAAAATGTTGCGATATGTCACATGACGCAATCGAGTTTGACAACCGTGATTTAAAAAATCAGTTGAATGAATTCAGCTTTTATCTGGTGCATAATTTTTTTTCACATGGGCATTGCTGATAAAGAGGGGGTGTAAAGTCTGGAAAGGGAGATGATTCTATCTTGATTTGTCCACTGCTATGTATTTCTAAGAAATTTTAGGAAATTGTTTTCAAGCTTTCCCTGATATTTCCTTCACAGCATCTATTCTAGGAGCATTTGCTCCTAGAGGATAAGCTAAAAAACAAACAAAACCAAGTTAGTAGCCATGATGATACAAATTGTAAGTTTCACAATTTTTATATGGAACTCACTTAAAAATTAGAGAGAGCTTTGACTGCATCATCACGGCCATCATCTTGACTTTTTTTGACCTCACCCTTCAGCACTTCCTCCCTTTCCACTTGTTTCATATGCTCAGTTGCTAAGTGATTTAGTCAAGCCTGAATAGATGACAGCAGATGAGGAAAGGAATGTAATTTTAAAAAAGAGTCTTGGCTTAGTGGTTTTACTTTTAATAGGAGCATGCAGAAGAGTAGTCGAAATCCAGTCCAAAGTTCAGAGAGCCAAGTCAGGTTTGTCAGCTAGCCCAAGGTCAGAGTTTCACAAGCAAGATCCACAACACACAAACACAGAAAATCAGACAATTGTTTCCACCAGAATAATGTGGATCAAAATTGCCTTTTCAATCAAGGCTACAGCCAGCTGTCTTTAACCAAGAGAGGCAGTCATTTGCTTCTCAAGGAGTCTTTCTGAGTATTTTGCTCTGCTTTCTGCTCTACTCTGTGAATCCAAATGCTTAGAATGTATATATCATCATGTGACTTCTCCAGGTATTCTGATGGTGCCTGTGTTTGACCAGCCTCAAGTGATTTGAGTGTTGAATGCTTCAACACTGGAAGTTTTTAAGAAGAGATTGGGTAACCATTTGTCTGAAGTGGTGTAGGGTTTCCTGCCTAAGCAAGGGACTAGAAGACCTCCAAGGTCCCTTCCAACTCTGTTATTCTATTCTATTCTGAATGATTCCTGGCTTGGTATTTCCTAAGGTTGACATTCCACTGATTTAGATATAGCAACTTGATTCCTGGACCTAACACCATTATTTTAAAAGTTTTATTGTGTTATGACAGAGAAGAGACATCTAAAAGTCAATTGAAATGTACTCAATCAGCCATTGGTAGATTCTTGAAATAAAATAGTGACAGGTTTTTCCTTAAGAAAAACTCAGATCTTAAACAGAGGATCCTGTTCCCTGAACTTTCCAGTGATCTTCACTCATGGCTTTGCACCTCAAAAAGTGCTCCAATCAGTTTGCACAACTTTCCTCTCCATTTAACAAATCCTATTCTCTCCAAGTGCCTTCCCACAGAGGCCATTCCATAAAAGTATTGTTCCAGCTCTAACAAGAAAGCATTAGCGTTCAGGGGGGCAAATGTCACATTACTAGACTCAAGCACAGAAGACAATTTTCTACAACCTGCTCTTCAAGGTGTGTATAAAATTCAGTCAAGTTAAGTGGGAATTAACGGAAGTTGTAATTCCAGAGTATGTAGAGGGTAGCAAATTGGGGCAGAATGGCCTGGAGGTCACGTAGACTGATAAGCCCTTCAGAAATGAGCCGTCCTTCTGTCCTTTTGGAAGGCAGAAGGTGGCATCAGTGACAGAGAAGATATCTCAATTAAAGTACTATTTTGTGCAAGAGATGTGGGCAGGCAGGAAGTTGAGAAGCTACCAAAACCTTCAGACGGAAATGAGATTGTTTGAGGAAGGACTGCAATCTTCTACTTTTCCCAGTTTAATGTTCTTTAGAGGGGACTTGTCAAGTAATGATTCTCATCATCTTCAAAACCAATGATCATGGGATAGGATTTGATTTTGGTTGTGTTTCCTGGAGAAGGAGAAGTTAAATTTGAATATGCCCTTCTCCCATCCTGACTAATGAGAAGAAATTAACTTTGGAGTCTTTGTACTTTCTCTGTATTTGTGTCTTAGATGAAGAGAAATATGCACACACATGCACAGATGTACACCCCAAACCAGGGGTGGGTTCTACTTACCTTTACTACCAGTTCACAACAGGGCCGCACGCAGAAGCTTCCTGATGATATCAGGGTTGGTGGGTGGAGCCTCCCACTGGTTTTACTACCGGTTCTATAGAACCGGTCTGAACTGGGGGCAACCCACCACTGCCCCAAACTCAAGGTTTTCAGAAAATAATTTTATATTGCTCTTCCTTTTTTAATATACGGCCACACAGTCCTGTAATACTGATGGTTAAATTGCAGCCAAAGCCCCGATTCATTTATACTGTTACTTAGTTGGTAAGTTAAGATAAAGCCGGCTTGACAGACAAAACTGAACCTTGTTAATTACTCCGACATGCCCAGTGGTAGCTTGTTATTCACAATCTCTGCCATGGAGGACACAGCCTGGCCAAACTAATGATGCATCTAATCCAGTATCCTCCTCCCGTCTGTGACGGTGGCTAAGACTGGCTATTCCAGACAAATCCTACAACCCCCCACAATTCATCTAATTATGTAGTACTATACAATGGGGATTTTTTTTTTCAGTGCCTCAGCTGGCAATCAGCTTATGCCCTGAAGCATCTGGATTGAAAGGAGAAAAGATAACATAAAATAAGTTGCATTTCCAACTCCCTACCCCTTGCTTTTAACTATTGCTTTGGCTTTGCTTTTGTTATTTGCTAATGGTTCTTTCTGCTAGCTTTTTTTTTCTTTCTTTTTTTTTTAAACTAACAAAAAAAAAAATAGCCTGGAGTGCTGGAATATATTCTGGATAGTCCCCCCACTATATGCTCTTGAGTAAGTGGGTGCCCCCGTGTGCAGCTAGAGCATCAGGCTTCCTGCTCAAGAAATCAAAAGAATGTATGAAACACAATGCTAAAATGATGATTCTCTACCTTTAGTGAGAGTATCATTTATGAACTCATATCCCACTACAGAAGACAATGAACAGAAGAAATAAAAAGTAATAATGAAAAGTAACAGCTGCTATTCTAGTTGCTCGGATAGCCAGCCAGATGTTCAGACTGGATTTGGCATTTTTACCCACCTATTGATTCCTTCTCAAGGAGCTGGGACAGGCAGCTGTCGTTGTTTGATGGTGTTAAACATACTGTTGCAGGATGAAAACTATTTCAAGTAAAACTGCCTTTTGCAATTGACCGTTGGTGATTTTGTCAATTATGATGGTTCATTGCACAGTCATCAAATGTTCAGACTGGATTTGGCATTTTTATCCACCTATTGACTCCTTCTCAAGGATGTGGGATAGGCAGATGATGTTATTTGGCCTGCTAAAGGTACCATCAAAGGATGTACTAAGCTGTTCCAGTGAAAGCGACCTTTTGCAATTGCTAATGCACTGCTGTTTCTATAGACTGTGTGTTGCGAGTGTGCTTACTGTCGTAGTGAATGTAAAACTGGTTTACTGTAAAGGGGAGAAATTAAGTGAAGAAATGGCTTTACAAGCTGCAAAAATGTGATCAATATTGGAGCAAGTTAAAACCTAAAGCAAGAACTAGAAAGTTGCAATAAGTGTCTTTGGATGGCCGTGTACCTGCCAGATTTTCAAGAAATCACTCAGTAGTTGCTGAACATCTAGATTTCCTTAGAAGATAAAGAAATTTACTGTAAATGTTACATTTAGAGGGGAAAAAAACAGTACAAGGTGTTCTGCTGCTGGTGTATTACTCCTGTGTTGGTTGCCAAATTGATTTATTTATTATTTATTAATGTTGATTTATTTGCATTCCAAAAATGACTGGAAATGCAATAATCATTGGATAATAATAATAGGAGCATTCTTTCATTTTGGGGTGTGGGTGGGGCTAAAGCTCAACAATTCTGGAAGGTGATTTTTAGAGAAGAAAACAAGTCTTAATGGTTGCATTCTTTTTGCTGCAGCTGTTTTCCTGCTAAACATCAGCAAACTTTTTAACCCTATGCAATATATAGAGTTGGCTTTGGAGCTGATAACAGCTCCAAGATACTTTATGCCTTTTACTGGGCATTATACAGAATTCATTTTCTAGAAGAATGACAGACTTAGCTGCAGCAATATGTATCTATGTGAAAAATAGCTTTATATTTTTTAAAAAATACAAGATCTAATACAGAATTTAATTTGGAAACCATTCACGGATTTTAAATTAGCACAAGAACTTGCGCTGTATCCAAAATTCTAGCTTCTCTGAATATGAGTTTTTAAAATATTAGATTCTGCCTGCTAGGTTAGAGAGAAATTCTTGTCATGTGTTAATTTTGAATAATGATGATTAGTATACTGGCTGTCTTTTTAATTTAATGAATATTGACCTGATTCGAATAAGAGTTTTGAAGTGCCAAATTGATATAAGATTATTTTATATGTGATATTAATCTAATTCTTCTTTGAAAAATATGTCTGTGTATGAAACAGAAAGAGAGAGCAAAACTAAATGTGCTCTAGAAACAGCAGCCCCCAACCTTTGGGGCACCAGGGACTGGTTCCATGGAGAGAGATTTTTCCATGGGCCAGAGAGGGTGTGGTTTCTTGTGCTGCCTGCATCCCACGGATGGGCTTTGCTTGTTTCTGTGGACTGATTTCTGGCATGCCGCAGTCCGGTGCCGGTCCATGGACCGGGGGTTGGGGAAGCCTGCTCTAGACAGACTGCAAGATGCCTTTGGACTGCCAGAAATGGTTCTTTACAGCTGCTTGCAGAAGATACAAATGAGGGGTGAAATGCTCCCGGTTCGGACCAGATCGCCCAATCCGGTAGCGATGGCGGCAGGTGGTTCGGAGAACCGGTAGCAAAAATCCCTATGCCCCCCCTCTCCCACCATGCTCAGCTGAGTCGCACGATCATCAGAGGCTTTTTTTTTTACTTTTAAAAGCATTTTTTCTACAACCTCTTCTGATGAAAAAATGCTTTTAAAAGTAAAAAAAAAGCCTCTGATGATCGCGCGGCTCAGCTGGGATCCTCAGAGGCTTTTCAAAGCATTTTTTCCTGCAACCTCTTGGCCGAAGAGGTGGTAAAAAAATGCTTCGAAAAGTCTCTGACGATCTCAGCTGAGTTGCCTGATCGTCAGAGAGGCTTTTCAAGGCATTTTTTAAAAAGCCTCTCTGACGATCCCAGCTGAATTACCTGAACGCCAGAGACTGTTCAAAGCATTTTTTAAAAAGCCTCTCTGACGATCCCAGCTGAGTTGCCTGATCGCCAGAGGCTTTTCAAAGCATTAGAAAAAATGCTTTGAAAAGTTAAAAAAAAAAGTTGGCCACGCCCACCCAGTCACATTACCCCCCCCAAGCCACGCCCACAGAACAGGTAGTAACACATTTTACATTTCACCCCTAATACAAATTATTGCTATGAATTACAAAAATTTTTTTCAGAAATATTAAACCACACAACCCAGAAAGAGGCATACAAATCAAGGTTAAAAATCCTATTTAGATAATTTAAACAAGCAACTAAAGACAATTAGCACCATTCCAAAAGCAGCCTAACACAGAATCCAGGTTAGACATGTTTACCTCTTCCTACGTAACTAAAATGTGATTTAAACAGAATTTCCCTCTGCTCCAATCTATCTGGACTTCTTCCGAGTTTCCAGGAGATTGCAGCCGTTTATCGGGGAGGGGGAGATAGAACAGCCTTGTTTTATTTGCTGGTCTCCATCCAGCAAATTGTGTCTAAATTTCGAAAGAAATCTAATTTTTCCTTTCTTCAGCAGGCAAGGGTAGAGACCATGTGACCGTGTTTATGAGATGGAAAAGGGAACTCTCACACTTGAAGGTGTAGATTATGTGTCCAAAGTAAAGAAAACTGTTTTCTGTGTCTGAGCTTGGGCTATGAATACAAATAAACTTTGTATTCTCTGCTGCATATGACATTTGAAACTATAGTACATAATTCAAACAATGGTTTATGCATGTTTTGAACCTATGTGTTCATTGGAATGTCATATGTTGTTCGCATGCATTTCTGCCTTTATTTTAGTTTAACAAACAAGACGCTGATGGAAATCCTTATTTTCTTGTTCGGAGTTGCATCCATTAAAAATCCCTCTAAATAAATAAATTATAAATTATAAATTTATAAATTTATAAATAAATTTGGAAGCTGCCTGCATAGGACTTGTTACTAACCATTTAGAATCTTCTAGGACTGCTGGTTCAAGACTATTCCTTACATTTATTGATGAAATTAAGATGACATTTCAAGTTTGAAGCACAGGGATTTGCTCTCTTTCAACCTGGAATGGACCATAGGATGTAGCAAATGCTACTCTCTTAGGAAAACCACATTTAAGTCCTTAAAATATAAGAAAATGTTAATCATTTAATCTTTCTGCTTCTCTTTCCCAACCACACTTCAATAGAAGTTACTCTTTGAAGTAAAATATATTCCTTCTTATTAAATGCCCCCTCTAGTCATTGTTCAAGACAGTGCTATTGATGACATTTTAATTCTGTACCATGCTTGAATATGTAGCAGGATATATTTTTTTTGTACATACTTAAAATGCATAAAAAGGAAGAAATTATGAGAGGGGAGAAATTGACAAGCGGTAACTCTTCTGCATAGAAAGTCTTGGAGGTAAAGTTAAAATATGAAGAAAAAATATTGCTAAGAAAACATAGTTTTAGACTATTTAAAGATCACCTGAGTTTTTACCTACTATGATTGGAGTGAAGCATGTACAAACCAGTGGTGAGTTGCTACCAGTTCACCTTGGATCAGGCAAACCGGTAGCAGCGAAGGTGGGAGGCTCCACCCACCCGCCCATATGCTTCTGCGCATGCACAGTAGCATTGCACGCGCGCGAGAGCATGCGCCCACAAGCAAACCTGTAGTGACAGGTTTCGAAACCCGCCCCTGGTACAAACTCATAATATTCATTTCATGCACTGTTCTGGCAGTTCAGAAACAGCTTGCTTTACTGGTTCAGGATTCAAATTTTAATTCTGATTTCAAATTTCGGGTATTTTTTCTTCGCTAAAAGTCAAGGAAATCAACCAATGACTGTTCCACACCTACAACCCCATTTAATTTGAATTTGGTAATATTTCAAAGATTAATAATGATGCCTCTGCAAAGATAAATTGGAGTGTCTTTCAGACAGGTTAGTTAAGGAACAGTTCACATTTATTTTTAAAAAAGAAAATTGTTGATAGCTTCACGTTTTGACACAATTGGACCCTTATGAGATCAAGTTGCATTTCAGTACGTTGAAAGATTACATATGTCTTTCCAAGAGAAATATGTTTATCCTGTTGCTTAGTGAGCAATTGTCATATCAATGACGCACACAGTGACTCTTCCTTTTAAAAATCTGCCAATTTTTTTTTTAAAGTAATGTTCTTTTGGGGAAAAGTCTCTTCTTTGGTGGCTTTTGTGGCAATTTTCTATGAAGACAACTAACTTCCCAATGATTTATACTGTACATACTTAGATACCCATCACCTTATTCCCTTTGGGAGTGAGTTCAAATAGTACTCAATTTACAACCATTTGTTTAGTGACTGTTTGAAGTTACAAACGGCACTGAAAAAAGTGACATGACCTGTTTTAATACTAACAACCATTGTAGCATCTCAAAGGTCATGTGATCAAAATTTGGATGCTTGGCAACTGCCATGCACTGATGACAGTTTCACTGTCCCCCAGGAGTCATTGAAACCTTCCTAGCCGGCTTCTCTCAAGCAAAGTCAATGGGGGAAGCCACATTAACCACATGATTCATTTAACAACCGTGGTAGGAAAGGTCGTAAAATTGGGTTAAAAACTCACTTTAAGAACTGCCTTGCTTAGCAGGAGAAATTTTGGGCTCAACTGTAGTCATAAGTCCAAGACTACCTATAATATACACAGCATCGAAAAGGTGTGAGAAATAGTAAGCAGAAGAAATAAGACATAAGCAGAAAGAAAAAGTGCTTTACATTAATACAGGTAGTCCTCAACTTATAACAGTTCATTTAGCGACAGTTCAAAGTTTCAATCTCACTGAAAAAAGTGATTTATGACCATTTTTCACACTTACGACCATTCACCATCCCCACAATCACGTGATCAAAATTCAGATCTTGGCAGTGGTGGGATTCTAGTAATTTAACAACCGGTTCTCTGCCCTAATGATTTCTTCCAACAACCAGTTTGCCAAACTGCTCAGAAAGTTAACAACCGGTTCTCCCGAAGTGGTGCGAACTGGCTGAATCCCACCACTGGATCTTGGCAACTGGCATGTATTTATGATGGTTGCAATGCCCTGGGATCATGTGATCACCTTTTGTGACCTTCTGATAAGCAAAGTCAATGTGGAAATCAGATCGACTTAACAACTGTGCTACTAACTTAATACCTGCAGTGATTCACTTAACAACTATGGCAAGCAGAATCGTAAAATGGGGCAAACCTCACTTAAGAAATGTCTTACTTAGAAACAGACATTTTGGGCTCAACTGGACTTGCTTCTCAATTCCTCACAAACCATTCTGCCTTCATTCATTCTGACTTCTCCCATGTGCTTCATACATAACCGTTTGTTCTTTAAACCTCACGACTCTCACTTTCTGGGGATTATCAGCTATATCCAACCAAAACTTTTATGATTTTTGTTTCCCTTTCTTTGCTCCATTCTCGCTTCCATCCTATATTTATTTGAAGTTGGATTCCTATTCAGGGTCTCTGCATGTGTTTTTCATACTTTTATATTCAGTCCACCTGAATTCACCGTGTATACTTACACATTACGATTCTGCTCCGGATGGCTCCTGACCTTCGCTCGTTCCACCGTGATTTGAAGAACTGGTTGTTTCATAGCCTGGACTGATGGGGGGGGGGGTTCTTAATAGTTTTAAATTGATTTTAAACTGTTTTAATTTGGACTTTTAATTTCATATTGTTTTAATGTGCAATTGTGCATTTTATTGTTGTGAGCTGCCCTGAGTCCATTGGAGATAGGGCGGCATATAAATCGCATTAAACTAAACTAAACATTGGTTCAAAATGCATAACTGCTTCAGATGAAAATGCAGATGAGACCAATTCCTCACATTTGCATTGACGTGGGCCCTGAAAAATATTTGTTTCAATGTTCTTTTCTCATGGATTGTGATCCAAGAGTCCTGGATAAAATGACACTAGTTAGAAGCTGGAACTGTAGATCAAAAAATTACCCCATCACATCCACTCTGCCACTATATTGCCAGCCATGTTTTTCAGTGCTCATCATCTAGATGATATTAAAGCTGCTGGCAAAATGTCTCCTATCTCAAAAGTGGAAAAGAGAGAGAAAGAGAGAGATATACTTTACTTATTCTCTTTGTATTTCACCTTGGCTTCAGACTAGCTAACAGCACTCCTACTTGCTTACATAACTGTGGATTAAATAATACTTTTGACAGAGGCGAGAGACCGTCTTCTAAAAGGGTAGCTTTTAATGCACACATGAGCCAAGTCAGCTTTTATGTGAGAGCTTCTTTAAAAAAAAAAAAAAACAGCGAAATGCAACGAATAACGGACATTAAAAATAATAAAATGAGAATAAAATGAAACTGAACAATATGAAAATAGCCTTATTAATTCAAAATAATGGTTCCCATCTCTGAGAATGCTGTTTTCCCTTTTGCCCAATAAATAGTGTTACAGAGGGGGTATATACCACTGCACAAAATAATAATGGAATATTCTTTGATGGTTCCATTTTCAATTTTTGGCAATTTAAGGAGAAATTCACTCAGGAACATACATCACTCCATGATTTCAGTAACTAGTGTGATTGCTTGTCTGAACATAGAGAGATTTATTTATTTATTTATTTATTTATGTCATAACTGGACATAATACAATTCAATGGAATTTGGTGGTGCTTTCTGTACAAACTCACTTGCCAGCTACCTCCTTGGCGAGGTAATCCAACATGCTAAACCCTAAAACTGATTTAAGAGAACCAGAGTTGTTATATTTCCTTGACAGTGATGTCCATTAAATGAAGATTATGTTTTCCTGCATGTGGTCTCCTGAGCCTTACACAGGTAAGAGCAAAAATTAAATAAATATTGAAGTAAAGCAAATCTAAAGGAAAAGCTATACATCTTTACAAACATTAGTTTTAACAATTTCTTTTAAAAAAATACCTACCAGCTCCTACAGTAGTATTCAATAATGATTAAAGTCAAACATAAAGCTTATCATTTTCAGTCTGAGATATACAGTATAACAAGTATTAGATCCATAACTGTGTTTAAGGTGACATTTGTCAGTCTCCTGTAGTAAAAATGTTATTTAGAAAGTAAATATCATGGAAAGGCTAGGCAAAAAGTAGAATTCTCTCAAATATATGTATTGAGAAAAAGGACATAATGCACTGAAGATGATACTAGGTTTTGTTCCACTGACGAAAAAACTGAAACTATTCTATACTGAATATGTCTGTTGATATGCTTCTGTTTTTGAACAGATGTGGATCACCCGTAAACAGAAATGAATGAACCAATATGATCTCATGATGAGCACTATTGCTCAGTCTCTGTGGGTATTTTAATTTAATTTCAATTCCAATTTCATATTTATTTATTATTTTAATTTCAAGGCTTCCTAATTGGTTTACAAATAAGAAATTAAAAGAACACCAAAATGTTTCAAGAAAAATAAAGTAACTGACCACGGACAGCAAAATGACAAATGATTATCCTAACGACCTAACCCAAGACCTGAGATTCCTAACCAAGTTTTCAGAAGACTGCCAGAAGACTGTCAAAAGACAAAAAAAAAGGTGATAGCCAGTCATTAGGTAAGTTATTTTATTCTTGTTTGTTTGTTTGTTTATTTATTTATTTATTTATTTATTTATTTATTTATTTATTTATTTATTTATTCTTAATCTGTTTGGGTTATGTAATCTTTTTCTTTTTTCCCCTTTATCTTTTGCCATTTTTTCATTAACCGAACACACCATCTTTTAATTATGCATTTTTGAATGTCAATGTTGGGGGGTAATTTGTATTTTGAAAAAAAAATAATATATATATGCATTAGTCCTTAAATGTTTAGCTTTGGTTTTTTTTTTATCTAATTGTTCTTTTCAAATGTTAATGAAAGGTTTTTACAGTGCCATAACTATGCATTTGCTTGGAGTATATAACTGGGCTTTGATTTTAAAATAAAAGTACTGATTTCTAATAAATCAAGCAATTTAGAATTGGCCTTTTAAATATAACATTTCTACTCCATATTGGAGAAAGTTAAAAGCAGTGACTTCGAGTCTAACTTTCTAATAGCAAATGGATGGAGTACAAATATGAATAGCACATAACCTGTGTGGAACAATCATTTGGAGATATCAATAGAAGAATATAAAGCAATGATAGAATACGGCATATACTCCTTGTGGTTTATTACATACCAAGGGGGGGGGGGGAACCTCCAGAAGATCTGACGGGTAGATATTATCTTCGGAAACTGTGAGAAAAATGTTGGAAGTAAAACAGATTTGACTTGCAAATATATCTCATATAACATCTGTTTTAACTGTGTGGAAAAGACAGGGGCATCCAACCTTAGCAACTTTAAGACCTGTGGATTTCAATTAACAGAATTCTGGATGTTGGAGTCTTAAGTCTAAAAGTTGCCACCCCTGCCCTAGATGAACTATTGTAGATGACAGCAATTAATATTTTTTTTACTTCTACTCCTCACACTCATCTGCAAAACACAAAACAAGAAATCAGCTGCGATAGGCTGTTCAATATTAGACACAGATACCCGCAATATGTATAAAACTCACTCAGCAATTTTTCTGTTAGAAAAGCATTATGAGATTTATCAGATCGGCAGATCTCCTCAACATATTCGAAGTTACCTATGGGTTTCATTTTGATGTCCTACCTCAATTAAGTCTAGTGCCATTTGTTCTGTGGTTGTTGTTTTTTTCCCTTAGTATTATTTTATATTGCTTTGCATCGAAGGGCAATCTGGTGTTTATTCATCTGCCATTTTGTGATTCTCAGCATTTATCACATTGCATTGGCCAGGTATTTCATTCATGACCCAGAGTAACAATCTGCTTAGTAGGAACAGGGGACATTTAAAGTTTCTCAGCTTCATATAGGCCACAGTCTCTTATGAGCAGAACAATCAAAAGTCATTTGCCTGGAGGATGTGAGGTTTGTCCGACTTGGCGGTTCATTTTCAGTCATGGCCGACTTGGGCCAAGAAGAAGGCCAAAAGAATTCCATGCTAAAGTTGACTCTAATCTGTAAAATGCTTTCCCCTTGTACTTTTGCAGCTCGATCATTAAAGGACAAAACCCCACTGCTGAGAGCCACGATTGCACAAAGTATCATTTTGCTGATCTGAAATGAGACTCTAACTGCAACATACTCTCAGTTTAATAACTGCTGTTGCACAAAACACTATTTCATTTTTCCCAATTAACCCTCCAAGAAAATGGTGAATATTCAGCATAATTATTTCTAAGCCAGCAAAACACTCCTTCCATAGCTAGAGCTAATGGAACAGAGTGGCTAACTATTCAGGACAATAAGTCACAAAACTGGTTCCCAGGGAGATGCAGAACACCTCGAAATTCTAACTAGCAGACGAATTGCGGAGAGAATGTTTTAAATACACACGGCTAGGAAGTAACTGAAAAACATCCCAGCTCCTCCTAATTGTATTAATTCCACTTTAAGTTGTTTCTAATGGCTGAACTTAGAGGCAGAGTGAGAACTGGTGAGGTTTGATGGCAGTAGGATTATATATTTCAGAAGCTGATGGTGATGATGTTTGATTAGAGGAGAAAAATACTGCTGCTTTTATATTCCACCTAATTTCAATTTCAAACCTTTATTGTCAATGCACAATATGTGTACAATGAAATTGGCTGAGCCTCCCTTAGTGCACAACACAATACATCTCAATAACTCACAGTGAAAGATAGAAAATCCCTAACCCACTAAATCATACTAACAAACACACAATCCTCTGTACATATATGTGCATCACATTACATTATAATATATTGCACCAATATGAGCATCTTGCACGTTGCGCCAGCCCTGCAAGTCTAAGGTACTACATACTTATGATGTTATGTGGCATTCAGGAGTCTGACAGCCCAAGGATAAAAGCTGTTATTGAGCTTGTTCGTATGACTGGCTATGCTTCTATATCTCCTGCCTGATGGTAGGAGAGTAAAGAGGTGCTGCCCAGGGTGTGAGTGACAAAGTGATTCACAAAGCTTCCCCCAAAAACAGTCTTTTTAGCAATAGGATCTCTGTGGAGGAACATGTCCTCCAGAGAAGTCTGCCTGGCACCTTTTCACTGCAAAATGAATAATTGTCCCCCTTTTTTTCCTGTTCAAAAGGAAAGGCGATGTTTTGAAGTGCCTCTAAATTTTATTTATTGGTACCACTTACACCCTGATCCCATTTAAATTGATTGTCCACATAATCTTTCTGCTTTCTGGGTTTAGCCAAGGAGCTTTTCAAGCTGTGGACTTTACCTTCTGTTCTCCATGTCAACTAAAAACAAGTTGTTGTGTGTTAAATTTATTCTGTTTAGCTTTCAAAATCAAAATCTGTTAGAGAGTGTTGCAGATTGGCCCATATCAACTTTTCATTAAGCTTCACCTTAGAGCAAATTTGAACCTGACATATATTTTTTTAAGTTGTAATTTAGTTTTCTAAGATTTTCACCATAATGGCTCTCAGCAAAAAAAAATGTGTAAAAAATATGGGATATGACATTTTTTATGCAGCACACCTTCCAAGATTAGAGGATTGTTTGATTGATTAGACCAGTGATGGCGAACCTTTTCGGGTTCATCAGGGGTGGGTTCTACTTACCTTTACTACCGGCTTGCAATGGGAGCGCGCTTGCATGCAACCTGCTGGATAAGGTACTTCTGGTTTCCAGTGCACGCATGAGCGCTGGCAAGCAAGTCTTCCGGTTACTGCGGTGCATGCGCATGTGCTGATCAGCTGGCCGGCACACATGCTCATGCCCGAAAATGGAAGACCAGCTCGCATGCAAAAAGGTCAGCTGATCATCCCATGTGCATGCACATCAGAAATCTGGAAGAGGAATGGGCAATGCTACGTGTGCCAGGCGATATGGCTCCGCATGCCACTTCGGGCACGCATGCCATAGGTTCTCCATCATAGGATTAGACTGATAAAAGTTAAGCGATAGAAATTAAGAAAATGCATAGCCATTATTTTCACTATTAAAGTACTTCATAAATTAAATAATTAGTGAGTTTTTGGTCAGTGGAATTTTGAGCAGCAGAAGGTTCTTGACTTGCAACCATAACTAAACTCAAAATTACCATCTTAAGCCATTACAGTCATGAAGCAGGTCACTTCATGACTGCACCTGATTTTACAACTTTTTTTCCCCAGAAGTCATTAAACAGATGCCATGGTTGTTAAACAAATGTTGCAGTCACTAAGCAAATCCATTTTATCCAATGAGCATGTTTTGCCAGAAACTGGCAGAAAGTGTAAAAAAAAAAAAAGCATAGTCACGTGATCACAAGATGCTGCAAACATCCATAAATACAAGCTGGTTGCCGTGTGATCACATGACCTTGGGTTGGGTGGTGGTGGTATGGTTGTTGTAACTTAAGCTAATCACTAAGCAACCAGTTGTTAATTGAGGACTACCTGTACACAATAAGTAAAAAATAGCAATCATCAATCAATAAAATGACAGAACATTGTATAATTATGTTTTATCACATAATAGGCAATAATTATATAATAATCATACTACGACCTGTTGGAATGAAAGAAAGGAATGAATGAAAGGAAAAATGGAACCAGCCATACTTTTTTGGAGGGGTATGTAAACTATGGTGGCTTTTGCCAACAAGGCTTTGCATGGATGAGATGGGATGGAAATATTCTCAACAGTTGTCCCACAGGTGCTTTCTCAAGAGGCAACTGGACTTTCTTGTTTTTCTTTGAAGATGTTTTGCTTCTCATTCAAGAAGCTTCTTCAGCTCTGACCAGATAGCGGGAAGCTGAAGAGGCTTCTTGGATGAGAAGCAAAATGTCTTTAAGGAAAAATCAGAAAGCCCAGTTTCCTCTTGAAAAAGCAGCTTTGGGACAACCATGACCTGGATCACTGATAACCTCCATTTTGTTGTTGTTGTTGTTAGTCGCGAAGTTGTATCCAACCCATCGCTACCCATGGACATGTTCCTCCAGGCCTTCCTGCGTCCTACCATCCCCCAGAGTCCATTTAAGTTCACACTGACTGCTTCAGTGACTCCAGCCAGCCACCTCATTCTCTGTCATCCCCTTCTTCTTTTGCCCTGAATCGTTCCCAGCATTAGGCTCTTCTCCAGTGAGTCCCTCCTTCCTTCTCATTAGGTGGCCAAAGTATTTGAGTTTAATCTTCAGGATCTGGCCTTCTAAAGAGCAGTCAGGGTTGATCTCCTCTGACCTGTTTGATCGCCTTGCAGTTCAAGGGACTCTCAGGAGTCTTCTCCAGCACCATAGTTCAAAGGCCTCAATTCTCTGGCGCTCAGCCTTCCTTATGGTCCAACATTCGCAGCCATACATCGCAACTGGGAATCTCCATAGATATTCTCAATAGTTCCTCTCTTGCTTTAATAGTATGTGGGAATGGCCTTGGCAAACAGGAGGAAGAACTGCAGACCAGATAACAGTCAGACCAGCAGCAGCTGAGTCCACAGAAGGACTAGGGGCATGTCAAAGATCTCAGAACAGCCCTTTCCTACTTTCTTAGACTACAAAGGCGATGTATAGGGGAGAGAGAGATACTTCCAGACTTGAAAAATTCTGTTAATATAATCTTACAATAAATTTAAGCTGTACTACTCTGGGGTGGGCTTCTTGTCTAGACTATCTTGCAAGACTGACATCAATCCTGCAAATCTCCTACTCTCTTCCAAAGAAAAGCAGAAGCTCGTCAGAATTTTAGGAATGATCTCCGCTATCTAGCAGTGTTGTTGCAACACCAGACCAAGTAGATGTACAAGTCACCGATTTTCAGAATGCCATGATACAACTAATACAAAAGCTGGGATAAAATCTACATTAACCCACAGCAACAGGCAGTTCAGTTGCCTCTTGCCTGATTGTTGCCTAGTCTGTGGCTTCCCTCCTAAGGTTATTCCCACATACCATTATATTTGATTTTATCAACAAGGTTCAGCAAATATCCCCCGGCTTCAATTCTGCATGCTGTTCCAGCAAGAAATGTGAGTCCAAAATGATATTGACCAGTTCCTTTTATGGGAATGTAACCACATCAAAAGCTATCACTTCATCTTATATTCCTAGATGCTTAGTAATGGACAGTAATTCCATTTCAGGATTATTTGAGCATTGATCTCCCAATCCAGATTTTTAAATTTACATGCAGCAGCTTGCACCTTCTGCAGCATCTCTATTTTGGCCAAGAATGATGACGTATAACATAATGTCATTGGCATATTGAAGTCCTTTGCTCTGAATAGTTGGATAACCTCTCCTAGTGCTTTCATAAAGCTGTTTAATAAGGATACAACTGAGTTTTGTGGTATCCCATGTTCAGCAGTTGTCAAAGAAATCAATATGGCACCCCTGATGGGGCAATCAAAACTCTGCCAGATTTTTACATACCACCCATAATAAAACAGGCAAAGTATTGATTAAACTATCAAAAGTCCCTGGATTGTTTTTTAGTTCATTCTATACATGTACACCCCTAAATCATACTCTTTATATTTCCCTTCCAACTTTTTCTGTTAGTTAGTTGTGAATAGAAATAAGACGTACTTTATTTTCTTTAGTTGTGCTATTTTTATTTGGCACTGGTATCAATTATTATAAATTCTACTTCTACAACACTGTTCTTGGTATTTATCCAGACTAACTTTAAATAACGGAAGAATGCAATCCGTTTTTTCCAACTGTGCCTTGAAAAGCCCACAAGTTCTGGAGAAGCCTGATCACGTGCTGAAATTAAAGCTGCATAATTTGTAGTTGTGGGAAATGCTCAGCTAATAAATCAACACCCTTTCAGGGTGGCTTTAGCAAATTTCATCTTTGATTTATGAACTTAGTTTGCATGTTAAACCAACTGAAACATCAACTTCAATTGGTTTGGTTAGTTAAGTTAGTTCATTTAAGATCAAACTGATTTATATTTGTGTTTGACTAGGTTGCCTAAAATCATCATAACTAAAAGTTACAAAGGTGAAGCAGGACTCTTCCTGTCTTTCAATGAACCAAAATTTTAATGAGACATTAAAAAGATAGAAGGAGATTTTTGAAGGAGAATAGTCAACATCTTCCAACCTTCATGGACTTTACATTACAACTGGATTTTGATATTGTTTATTGGTAGTGTTGTCATATTGTTATATAGAATTAGTTTTTTTTAAAAAAAAATCCTTCCGTATAAAATGTGAAGTGTTTTCCACCTGCTCCATGGTAATTCGACTGAGTTTCAAACACACTCTTAGGTCTAAACACACAACAAGAAAAATCCAGCCAACAATGAATACAAGTTACTTCCTTTCCATTTCATCAGAGACTCCATTAAGATTCAGATACTCATCACAATCTTCTTTTTGAGATTATCTAATTGCTAGTATATCATTACTGTAATTTACTAGCCTACTTCTACATTTTTTCTACTTTTTCTACTAATTATTAATCTATTCAATAGTACATATTTCTGGAACATATTCAAAGCATATGTTTTGAAAATCTCTAGATATCACCAGGGTCTGTAGAAAAATACAGAAAATGGGTATTGCTCACTTATGGTGGTTTATGTCTTGGTTTTCAACACATATTGAAAATTTGCTCCAAATGAGAAGTTGTGAAAACTCTCACAATATAAAACATACCACTGAACTGGATTTTTTGTTCATGTGAATTGTGTCTATAATTACAACATGTTTGCAATTGGCAAGAGAATGCTGATTTTAGTTGACAGGGGAAAGTTACAACACTCAGTAAGGCTCCTATTGCCAAATAGAATTTTATATTTCGTTCACACAAATGCAGCTTAATAAAACGCAGTGTGCAATGCTTGTTAATTCCAAATAATACATAATACCAATTGTTCTTTGTGGCTCTCATTTTTTTCTCTCCCTAAGTCATATGTTTTTCAAACAATTTAGCAGATGCACAAGGTATATAATAGTCAAGAATGCTGTCATTTTGAATGTATTCCCTTACTCAGCTGTAACTATCCTATAGTTTAAATATGGTCCAAATATAGTTGATTCCTAAAACATTTTAAATATGCTAAAACAGCAAAACCCAAAACAAAAAGTAGAATGAGGGTGGCAGGGGAGTTAGGTATGAAAAGACCAGTGCGTGAAAGGTGGAACTCAGCAGCAGTATATAAAAGAAAATGTTATCAGCAGTAGCATCAGCAATTAAGAGATGCTGATTATATATTCCAAGTCTGTTAGTTTGTGCAGACCTGGGCTACTTGGTATTTACCATAGTCTTTAGAGGCATCAGTGTTGGTCCCTCCAATTGCCCAGTATATAGGTTGAGGCTGATTTTACAATAATTCTAGAATGGAAGTGGAGACCTTAAGAGAAAAACATAAGGGAGATTGGTTGCAATATTTTTTAAAAACAAAAAATCTCAGGATTGCTTTGGAACAGCCCAACTCACCTCACAGAGTTATTGTTGTGAGACAAATAGGCCGAAGAAGGTATATCGAGTATGTTCATCACCTTGAGTTATTTGTAATAATAAAAGTGTAAAACTATAAAAGGGATTTAAGGAGGATTTGCTTCTTGATCATCTCTTGAAGCTGGGCATCCAAAATACTCATAAAAGTTTTGTTTGTATGTTTACAGCTGTCACATTGACTTTTCGGGCCTCTCCCTGTGGATGTTCTTCTGTTTTGAAACTATCTCAGCAACCTGGTTGCATTGAAACACCTCCCAGACACAATGAATGGCTGGAATTTTGGGGGAAGCTATCATATAAAGGACCTGATAAACATCCAGATTAGATTAATTTGAAATAAGTTAACAGTGATCTAAGCAACAAATAAGAGGGATCGAGTGGCTAAATCAGAAAACTCTTCTGGCCAAATACAAAGGCCAGAAGATGAAAGGGTGAACAGACGAATTTGCAAAATGGAAGGAAAAAAGGCAGCATGAAACTAAGGATGTAAATTGGAAACAATTAATAAAGTAAACATTTAGAGCAGAAACAGTATGCCAAGCAACTCCTAAAGTCTGCTACTTAGTATTGGAAAATAAGGCTGTGCATTCTTTCAAAAGAATTCAAGAAACAGGCTTTTGAATAGTGTGGGCACTTGAGCATAGGGCCTCTTTAAAACAGCCATATCATTTTACAGGTTTCAGATGACTCTTAAACAGACACAGTTTATTTCCTAATACCTAATATTAACAATTATTTCCTAATACCATGTTTTCCTGGAAATAACACCCTGTCTTATATTTTTTGAACCCCGAAATAAGCGCTTGGCCTTATTTTCAGAGAGATCTTATTATTTTGGGGTGTGTGGAGCAAGATGGGGCTCCTCTTGTCGTCTTACCTGATTCCCAGCTCTGTGTTTAAATATTTTTGGAGAGAGCTTATTTTTGTGGGGAGGCTTATTTTAGAGCATGCACTCAAAAGCCCAATTGGGCTTATTATCAGGGGATGTCTTATTTTCAGGGAAACAGGGTACATATCAGACTTGTATAACTATATGGAATTAATGCTTGCAGCCATGTTAATGACAAAATGTTATCTTTCATATATTTATTATTATGTCCGATTTATTAAATTTGTTTGGTCCACATCTCGCTGCGAGGCGATTCACATAATGCCATGGTACAGTGATAATACATGGGCACCATGTGCGAATGGTCATATATGAAAGATGGAGGATGCAAGAGACCCATTCGAAGCAGACCAAAATGCAGGAAGATTTGTTTAGGAAAAATTCAGCCTGTATGAATAAGTAGAGCTTTTAGTTCAGAAAATGAATAGTACAAGTGGTAAAAAGTGATTTACTTGTTGCTAGGTTCCTGCGTTTCTGGAAGTAGTGGAACTAATAGCACTAGAAATGCCTATGGCTGTCAGTGTGACAACTTTAAAGAATAGTACCAATGATACAACTGCTTTAAGGACATGCATTAAAATATGGCTGTTTTAAAGAACTGACCCCTTAAAGCAACAGCATCTGTTTTCGGGCTCATGAGGAAACCTGAACCTAACAAACAACTCACGAGTTTAACTGCTTTAAAGAAGTCCTACATTCACTATCCCACATAATCTAAAGTACCTTTACTGAATTGTTTCTACACAAGCACAGCCCTATAGAAAACAAGAAAACTGCCAACAATCTTTTTTGATTAGGACTGACATAAACCTAATAAAAAAATGGGATGATATTGCCTATGTAAGCTGAAATATTTTGTTCTTTTTGTAAAATGATCAGGATTTGAAGGTCACACAGTATGAAATCAGATCTGAATGGGTGGTGAAAGCATCTTTTCTTTACTCAAGAAATTCCATTGTGAAATAATGGGCTCAGCAGGAGAGAAAAGTGAAAGTATGTACATTAAAACAACTTATTGTTTTCCTTATAGTCTCTTTTAATTTCTTTACACTTTCCCTGCCTAGACTTTTGAAAGGCAGTTCCAAGTATCGGGCTATTCTTAATATTTATGCAGTTTAAAGTAAATTCTTATTTTACTTAGTGTCAATATACTCGGTTCTTCTGTTTGAACTCGATATTGACATAACATGACAGAAAGAGAATAAATTCTGTAAAATGACCGTAATGAACTGAAAAGCAACCAAAATGGAAGAGAACAGGCATGCATCATCATTTATCATGCATGCACTGAAAATGAAAATACGAAGATACGAAATAGACTACACAAAGCCATAAACACTTGCAGATGTCTTTATCTATAATATTTTGCCATAGATATTCTAAGCAAAAAAAGACTTGGTTACTTTCTATTTTGTGGGGCTTCACCAGGTTATCATCTTTGCCACAAATAAAGGGCATCTGGCAAACCTTTTCTTTGGTTTTACACCATCAGCAAACTTGTAGCAATTTGCTGTCTATTTCCCACTTTGGCTAAAACAATTCAGAGCCTATCCTTCAATCTGCTTTTGGCAGATTGTGCTTTTGGCACTGTTCCGGGAATACAGGTAGACCTCGACTTACAACCATGGGTAGGGACCAGAATTTCCATTGTTAAGTAAAACAGTTGTTAAATGAGTCGTGCCCATTTTTACAATCTTTTATTTTGCCATGGTTGTTAAGAGAATCACTGATATTAAGTGAATTACATCATTGTTAAACAAATCCAGCTTTCCCCATTAACTTTTCTTGTTAGAATTGTCTGGGGAGGGTCACGAATGACAATCAACTGTGACCTGCAACTGTTGTAAAGATGGGCTAATTCAGGGGTGAAATCCAGCAGGTTCTGACAGGTTCTAGAGAACCGGTAGTGGAAATTTTGAGTAGTTCGGAGAACTGGCAAATACCACCTCTGGCTGGCCCCAGAGTGGGGTGGCAATGGAGATTTTGCAATATCCTTCCCCCAGGAGTGGGAAGGGAATGGAAATTTAGCAATATCCTTCCCCCAGGAGTGGGGAGAGAATGGGGATTTTGCAGTATCCTTCCCCACCAAGCCACACCAAGCCCACCAAGCCGGGCCCACAGAACCGGTAGTAAAAAAAAATGGATTTCACCACTGGGCTAATTGCCAAGCATCTGTAGTTTGACCACATGATCATGGGAATGCTATCATAGTTGTAAGTGTGAGAACCAGTTATAAGTCACTTTCTTTCAGTGCCATTGTAATTTCATATGGTCACTAAACAAATTGCTGTATGTCGAGGACTGTTTTAGTTGTGAAATATATATACCTGGATGTGACTGGAATTTTATGGAGTAAAATATAGATATGGACATACATATACACACGAGTGTACTGTACACACACACACACACTCACACACACAATTTCCTTCCTTTGTGCACAATATGTTGGCATCATGCATCCCAATTGGTAGGCTAAAGCCAGAAACAGATAGGAAGGTTCTTTTTGCCTTTTTGCCACCTTCTGTGTGGGTTTTTTTTTTTTCTTTCTTTGTCACTATCTGACAGGCTAATGCCAGCAATCTGAATGAACTACACTCTGAGAGGTTTTTGAAATTAGGCCAAGGGTGTCACCAACCTTGCTTTACATCTACATCAATGACAAATAAACAAGGTCTAACAGGTCTGGAAAAGCTCACCGATTGTGAACCTTTTGATTTGAGGACACAAGCATCAGTGTTTGGGTGCCTTTTCACAAACGATTAGCATTTGACATTGAGCAGTGAGTACGAAAGTCAAGTGGGAAGAGGACAGTGAATTAATTAATATGCAATTAGCGCTCCATTATTTGCGCGGTTGGATGCAAATCTCTGGTCTTGAAACACTACATTGCAAATTATTGCTACCACTTTCATGGATCTTTCTTTTATGTACAGGTAGTCCTCAATTTACAACCATTTGTTTAGTGATCGTTCAATGGCACTGAAAAAAAGTGGCTTATGACTGTTTTTCACACTTAGGACTGTTGCAGCATCTCCATGGTCACATGATCAAAATTTGGATGCTTGGCAACTGGCATGTATTTTATGACAGCTGCAGTGTCCTGGGGTCATGTGATCACCTTTTGGCAACCTGCTGACAAGCAAAATCAATGGGGAAGCCAGATTCACTTAACAACTGGGTTACTAACTTAGCAACTGCGCAGTGATTCACTTAATGACTGTGGCAAGAAAGATCGTAAAATGGGGAAAAACTCATCTAACAATTGTCTTGCTTAGCAATGGACGTTTTGGGCTCAATTGTGGTTTACGATGGTATTTATTTTATTTTATTTTATTTTATTTTATTTATTTTATTTTATTTTATTTTATTTTATTTTATTATTTTATTTTATTTTATTATTTTATTTTATTTTATTTTATTTTATTTATTTTATTTTATTTTATTTATTTTATTTTATTTTATTTTATTTATTATTTTATTTTATTTTATTTTATTTTATTTTATTTTATTTTATTATTTTATTTTATTTTATTTTATTTTATTTTATTTTATTTTATTTTATTTTATTTTATTTTATTTTATTTTATTTTATTTTATTTTATTTTATTTTATTTATATACCGCCCTTCTCCCGAAGGACTCAGGGTGGTGAACAGCCATAATAAAAACAATGTACAAAAATAGAATTTAAAAGCAGATTAAAATAATTAAATCATAGGCCAAATTTAAAACTCTCATTTTAAAACCAATTTTTAAAACCCCATTAAAACCAAATTAAAATCATTTATCCCATCAGAGCGGCTTGCTGGAATAACAGGGTCTTCACTGCACGACGGAAGGCGCTGAGGTCGGGGATCCTTTGTATGTCCGGGGGTAATTCATTCCAGGGGGCAGGGGGCCGGGGGCCCCACAGAGAAGGCTCTTCCCCTGGGGGTCGCCAGTCTACATTGTTTGGCTGATGGCACCCTGAGGAGGCCCTCTCTGTGTGAGCGTACCGGTTGGTGGGAGGCAATCGGTGGCAGAATGCGGTCTTGTAGATAACCAGGTCCTAAGCCATGGAGTGCTTTAAAGGTGGTAACCAACACCTTGAAGCACACCCGGAAGACTGTGTATAGGACCGTGATGGCGAACCTATGGCATGTGTGCCAGAGGTGGCATGCTGAGCCATATTGTTGGGCACGGGAGCATTGCCATAGCTCAGCTATGGCACGCATGCGCGAGCCGGCCACCTGATTTTTGGGCCTTCTGGGCCTACTGGAAGACAGGAAATGGGCCATTTCCAGCCTCCAGAGGGCCTCCAGGAGGGTGGGGAAGGCCGTTTTCGCCCTCCCCAAGCTCCAAGAAAGCCTCTGGAGCCTGGGGAGGGCAAAAACAGGCCTATGGGCCCACCATGCCATCACGTGCCAAAAGCAGGGGGAGCATGCGCATGCATGGGGGGGCAGGGCACATTGAATTATGGGTGTGGGCGCGCGACCCCCCCATGCTTCCCCCACTTCTGGCAAAGAAAGGTTAGCCATCACTGGTATAGGATGAGGGTGGAGATTCATTCTCCAAGCTTGTCAGTTGGTTTCCAAATGTTTCATTACCAGGCTAGGTAACATCTTCAGCGGAGTTTAGGGGATGTCAGTGTCAGTGTCACATCATAAGACCCTCACCCAGTGGTGGGTTTCAAAATTTTTTACTACCAGTTCTGTGGATGTGGCTTGGTGGATGTGGCAGGGGAAGGTTACTGCAAAATCTCCATTTCCTCCCAATAAGCTGGGACTTGGGAGGCAGAGACTAGATGGGGGCGGGGCCAGTCAGAATTTTTACTACCGGTTCCCCGAACTACTCAAAATTTCTGCTACTGGTTCTCCAGAACTGATCAGAACTGCTGAAACCCACCTCTGCCCTCACCTGATGTGATCTCCCCATTACAAGATCTACTGACCACATGAAGTCCTTTCAAACAGAAGAACACTGACACTGACATCCCCTAAACTCCACTGAAGATGTTACCTAGTGTGGTACTGAAACGTTTGGAAACCAATCCACAAGCTCGGAGAACGAACCTCCACCCTCATCAATTGTGGCTGTAAATTGAGGACTATATGTTTAGCCCTACAAAAACACATTTTAAAATTGTAAGCCACCCAGAGCAGGGGTGAAATGCTCCCTGTTCAGACTGGATCGCTGGATCCGGTAGTGATGGCGGCGGGTGGTTCGGAGAACCGGTAGCAAAAATCCTTGCATCCCCCCATGCCCAACTGAGCCACGCGATCATCAGAGGCTGGGTTTTTTTACTTTTAAAATCATTTTTTCTACAACCTCTTCAGCCGAAAAAATGCTTTTAAAAGTAAAAAAAAAATGCTTCTGATGATCGCGCGGCTCAGCTGGGATCGTCAGAGGCTTTTCAAAGCATTTTTTTCTGCAACCCCTTCGGCTGAAGAGGTTGTAGGGAAAAAAATGCCTTTAAAAGCCTCTGGCAATTCCAGCTGACTTGCCTCTTAAGGTTGTAGAAAAAATGCTTTTAAAAGTTAAAAAAAAAAGTTGGCCACACCCACCCAGTCACATTACCCCCCCACCAAGCCACACCCACAGAACCGGTAGTAACAAATGTTAGATTTCACCCCTGACCCAGAATCACTTGGTTGAGTGGGACAGCTATGAAAAATGGAAAATGAATGAATGAATGAATAGTTGGCGTTAGAATTTTAGCACAATTGCTTATTGAAGAGAAAGTTAAATTTAGGCCAAATCCTGGGCCAAATCGCATCTTAATTGTGTCCCACTGTCTGCTCAAATGGTCCATTTTTCAAGTTTATAAGGCTTATGGAATGCACCAGAAAGACATATCTCATTTTCAATTTTCTCCAACCTACTTTTCTTATTCACCTTCAAATTCCAGATGAAAATATAGTAACTTTTTCAGCAACATTTTTTTAAAAATGAAGGTCTCGTGATTTCATTTTTTTTTTTTTTTGATAAAGAAAAATAGGCCTTAGTGAAGCGAGATAAACTACGGAAAAGGAACAGACAGAGGAATTTTGCAGAAATATTTCAGGATGAAAGAGAACAGATGCAGATTAAGTCAACTTCTTCTTTTCTTCAACAAACATTGAAAAAGGTTTGAGATGCAGCCATGACTTAAAAATAAATAGACATAATCTCCTGAATCAAAATTGTCCTTAGGCCTTATATACGCTACAAATATTTCATTATATAGGCATAGAAAATGATCATCAAATCATCAAATCCCCTTTAAAGAAGCCTTGCTTTACGCTTGGAAGCAGTATGTCTTTCAGGTCTACACTCGGCAATAAACAAACAAAGAAACAAATATGGCATTGTTTTTGTAAAGGTAGCTTATCTCTTGCACCAACCATTTAATTTCTTTAAATACTGAAAAAGGGGCTCCCTTTTTTTTTCAGTCAGAGAAGCAGTAAAATCTGAATAGGAACCTATTGCTTTCTCTGAGGATCATAAGAAAGTAGCAGAATGTTGTTAAGGAGTGGCAACAGTTTTGTCTGAATTTAGCAGCTGAAAATTAATGCACCAGTGGTGGGTTTCAAATTTTTTTATTACTGGTTCTGTGGGTGTGGCTTGGTGGGCATGGCATGGCTTAGTGGGCGTGGCTTGGTGGGCATGGCAGGGGAAGGATACTGTAAAATATCCATTCCCACCCCACTCCAAGGGAAGGATACTGTAAAATCTCCATTCCCTCCCCAATCCAGGGGAAGGTTACTGCAAAATCCCCATTTCCTCCTGATCAACTGGGACTTGGGAGGCAGAGAATAGATGGGGGCGGGGCCAGTCAGAATTTTTACTTCTGGTTCTCCGAACTACTCAAAATTTCCACTACCGATTCTCCAGAACTGGTCAGAACCTGCTGTGATACTTGTGATGAGGGAGGACACAATATATTTATATATTTTTTTCTTTGTCTTTACTACCCTGTTTCCCCCAAAATAAGACATCCCCTGATAATAAGCCCAATTGGGCTTTTGAGCGCATGGCAATAAGGCTAGGCGCTTATTTCAGGGTTCAAAAAAATATACAGACAGGGTCTTATTTTTGGGGAAACATGGTATCTCCATATGTTTTCTTTCTTTTATATTTTTTCTTTTCTGTACCTTATATTTTTCTCTTTATTCTTTTACTTTTTAGATTGAATTAATTTTTATTGTTGTAACTGTAATTTTTAATAAAATTACTATTAAATGATTTGTAAACAAACTTGATTTGTAAATAAATCTGATTTGTTAGCAGAAGGTGCAGTGAGAGCTTGTAACTTAAAGATCACAAACTTATTCTACCTGGCTAAAATATTACTGGCTTTGTTTAGGACACCTAATGAACCTGGATGAATCGTCGTATCTGGATCCGTTCCAGTCGGGCTTCAGGCCTGGGTACAGCACGGAAACGGCATTGGTCGCGTTGGTTGATGATCTCTGGAGGGCTCGGGACAGGGGTTGTTCCTCTGTCCTGGTCCTATTAGACCTCTCAGCGGCTTTTGATACCATCGACCATGGTATCATGCTGCACCGGCTAGAGGAGTTAGGGGTGGGGGGCACCGTCCTACGGTGGTTCTCCTCCTTTCTCTCTGACCGGTCACAGTCTGTGTTGACAGGGGGGCAGAGGTCGACCCCGAGGCCCCTTGTATGTGGCGTGCCACAAGGGTCGGTCCTCTCGCCCCTTCTGTTCAACATTTATGTGAAGCCGCTGGGTGAGATCATCCGTGGTTTCGGGGTGAAGTACCACCAGTACACTGACGATACTCAGCTGTACATCTCCACCCCGGACCACCCCAATGATGCCCTTGAAGTGATGTCCCGGTGCCTGGAGGCCGTGCGGATCTGGATGGGGAGAAACAGACTCAGGCTCAACCCATCCAAGACCGAGTGGCTGTGGTTTCCGACATCCCGATATAGTCAGTTGGCGCCATCACTGACTATTGGGGCCGAGTCATTGCCCCCCACGGAGAGGGCTCGCAACTTGGGTGTCCTCCTGGACTCACGGCTGTCTTTAGAAGAGCATATGATGGCCGTGGCCAGGGGGACATTTTATCAGGTTCCTTCCTGATTCACTCATGCTCTTGTCACTTCCCGCTTGGACTACTGCAATGCTCTCTACATGGGGCTCCCCTTGAGGAGCACCCGGAGGCTCCAGCTGGTCCAGAATGCGGCCGCGCGGGTGGTTATGGGAGCGACGTGGCGCTCCCATGTGACCCCCCTCCTGCGCGAGCTGCACTGGCTCCCGGTGGTCTTCCGGGTGCGCTTCAAGGTTTTGGTTACCACCTTTAGAGCGCTCCATGGCATCGGACCGGGGTATCTACAAGACCGCCTTCTGCTACCAATAGCCTCTCACCGACCAGTACGGTCCCATAGAGAGGGGCTCCTCAGGGTGCCGTCGGCCAAACAGTGTCGACTGGCGGCCCCCAGGGGGAGAGCCTTCTCTGTGGGGGCACCTACCATCTGGAACGAGCTCCCCCCAGAGATACGGAAGATCCTGGACCTGCGCACGTTTCGCCGTGCTCTCAAAACTTTTCTATTTCAGCAAGCTGGCCTGGCCTAACTCCCCTCTTTTAAATTCTTAAATTTTAAATTTTTTAATTCGTGATTTTATAAATTGGGTGTTTTAATCTGTGTTTCGGCCGAAATATTTAATAATTTTAAGGGATTTTTAATATTTGTATTGTCTGTATTTTATCTTGGCTGTTCACCGCCCTGAGTCCTTCGGGAGTAGGGCGGTATAGAAATTTGATTAATAAATAAATAAATAAATAAATATTGATCTGGAAAATATAGCCTGTCTAAATGTCTGGTTTGGTTGTTGTTGTTTTTTTAATTCTCACTTGTTGCTAATATGGTGGTGACAACTTTTTCTTTTTCCTTTTTTCCTTATCCATTAATCCCTTGTTGTTCTTAGCTGAGTGTCAATGTTATAGTTGGACCTCATCAAGGATTATTTCAGAGCTTGCCAATTCTGAATTACATTCATCGGCCATTCCAAAAATAATAACAGAGATTAATTTCTCCAAAAAACGGCAAACATGTTGAACAGGTGGCATCTTCTACTGCAATGGACTGTCATCAAGTTGTAAAGGAAGTGATGGATGCTTTTCATGAAGAACAATTATTTAGATGAAATGATTTTTGGTGTAAGTTATTTGTAAATGTCATGTTGTCTGTTATGATCAGTATTATACTTACTTCACCATGAATTTACCTCATGTTTCTGAAACTCTGTACTAGACTACCAGAGTAAAAACAATACAAAACATTACTTTAAGCTCAGTGCTTTAGATCTGAAAGACTTTCTTTCAGTGCTCATTAGAGATTTGGTGAATCTCTCTCTCTCTCTATTTTTTTGCTGTAAATAATCAAGTTATTGTATCTCAGAAATAATGTCAAGCAGCCAAGTCAGAGCACTACATTATCATCTACCTGAGATTCAAGGGAAACCTGAATGGGAAATATTTGAAAGTACTGCATCCTTGCCAGGTACAAAGGTAGTTTTCAAGGCTTTGGGTAGGACTCTTATTTCCCAATTATACTCAATAAAGATGATTCTCAAATAAGCTTGCTAAATCCATGAATATGATTAAATTTATTTATTTATTCATTTATTTATTTGTCAAGAATGTATTAGGTAATTTATATAATTATAAGCATTATAAGAATTGAATACATAAAATAGATACAAGTAGAGGAAACATTAGGACAGGGACGGTAGGCATGCTGGTGCCTTGCCTTGGTGAAAATGGATTGTGCCTTTGGCTCACACCTGGAATGCCAAAACTACACATTTGACACTGTTTGTAAGTTAACATCCTATCAGGTTTACCAACAGCACACAAATGGAGGCAGATCTTGGCTGTTTTTGCTCTTTGTGCTTGTACTATGCAAGGAATGAACAAAGCAATTGCTGTTTAGTTCCATAGCATTTTTCTTTAACATATATTATCTTCCTTTAGCTCATGCGAGATTGCTGGTGTATCCAAAGCAATGAGCACACGTTAACAGCCAAGCTAAGCACAAGTTACATAGACATTTAATGTGACATTTGCCCATTTGATAACCTGTTCATTGTCATATAATACTGTCCTCTCCTGCTGAACTTTCAAAGTACAATTACATAGGAATATCACAGGTGGGCTACTGCAGAATTACTCAGCAGCTAAAGCACATGTGTCTAACACTTTGTAAAATACTTGCAGTATTATTAGACTACATAGCTCATGTTGAGGAAGAGAGCCTTGGAGGGATTAGGCAGCATGGATCAAGCTCAAGTAGGGAATTGGAGGAAGAGCCACTCTGGTTCTTTTACCAATAATATAAAGCAAGAGAATAGATATCTGAAAGGCCATTTTATGAGCTAGAAATACGAGGGAAAAATAAATAACCTCTGAATTGTGGGAAGATTGTTTTACATTTGCTGAGAAGAACAAAAGAGCCTGTTAAAAGCAAATGGCTGGAGGGCCAAATGATTGTAGAGTTTGCTCAGGAAAACCTATGATGCTTTTAAAGATTGGTCTGCTTGACTGATACATTTTAATCCTTTTTGTAATCCCAGACAAGGCTTCTTTCTCTCCCTGCTCAGCTACCCCTTCTCCTTGTCTCATTGCCATTCAGTTTTATCTCTCCTCTCTTTATTTCCTTGGTATAGTTCCTGATTTTTTTACTTCTCCTTTTCTTTCTGTTTCTGATGGAAAGAAAAAAAAAAGGTCTCTGTATGGAGGTGCCTTCTGCATATAAGAGAAGGATTGGTATATGAAGATAAGGAATCAGTTCATTTTATAAATGGGCTTCTTATTTTATAAGTTATTCATCCTAATTATACCTAAAGTCTCTGGTCAAAGTTTAGCAGCAACATATGCTAGTCTAAACTATTTGGATACAAAATAGCATGAAGGGTTCAATAATGGCCCTAAAATCCTGATATGAGAAGTTGGGTCTGGTTCTAGTCAAACTCACAGGTGTGTCAAACTCACGGCATGTGCTGGCCAAGTCCACCCCTCTTTTAACGAAGGGGGAAGTCATGATACGTCACGTGACAACAACATGACAACGAGAGTTTGACACCCTTGTACTAAACCCTTAATCTGAAGCCAAAAAACCCCCAATATAATTGAAAGATGGGGGAGCTATTTGAGCTGGCATCCAATCACATTTGCTGTTGAAAGTCCATTTTGGAGAAAGAAGATAGGTGTTTGTTTCTTTGTTTGTGTTAAGATTCTTAGTGAGCCAATGAAACATGTTTCCTTCATTGGAAACAGTAAGGGGGAACTTTATTTTTGTAGAAGAATTTCACTCTGGCATCTAGAAAGGAGTAGGAGAGATAAAATGGTTGGTCAGTTCTGGCAAATTAGAAAGAATGAGAAGGACATTTGTCTTCAGAAGGGGAGAGTGAAGGTTTGGGACAGGCTTTCAAGATTCAGTTAAGATATTCTACAACATAAAGTTCTGGTAGGAGAAGGACTGAGAGAACTTGTGGGTGAAGTTAAAAGGGAGATCAATCTAGAATCTTTTCATAGCCACAAAACTAAGTCAAACCTCTTTTGACCTTCTGTTGACCTTTTGAATTCTCTTGACCTAGTCATTAGTTGAAAATATTCCAGTGCATAGGCATGAGTAGCAATAAATCAGTTTAACCAGACCTTCATGTGTGCACCTGATCTTTTGTGCCTGACAGTTCTATTTGTAGAGTTCCCATAGTATTTGTTTCCTCACCTGGCTACCTCAAAGAGATAATGATTTTCCCCAGCCCCACCCAGTCCTTTGCCTCACACCTTTGCAAGACAGAGATGAAAAACAATCAAGATGGATTACACATGAAGATCAGTACGTCAATGTTGATTTGATGTGGCCAGGAAAAGTTTCATTGCTCAGTAGAGTTTGTGTTGGAAATCAGTAGTCTCGAGGAGTTCTGTGAGAAAATCTGGCCTCAGTGTCTCAAAAAACCAGAGTTCTTTAAGGAGTCCCTAAATAGGTTACAGGGATCCCTTCTGCT